>NW_026525408.1:0-336823 GCF_943734705.1 Anopheles coustani | reverse complement strand
TGCTTCGGAGTCGTTTCAAAGTTGCTTCCATGTCATTGAAACTACCTAGGAAGTGCTTTGGAGTCGTTTCAAAGTTGCTTCCATGTCATTGAAACTAGCTAGGAAGTGCTTCGGAGGCGTTTCAAAGTTGCTTCCATGTCATTGAAACTACCTAGGAAGTGCTTCGGAGTCGTTTCAAAGTTGCTTCCATGTCATTGAAACTACCTAGCAAGTGCTTCGGAGTCGTTTCAAAGTTGCTTCCATGTCATTGAAACTACCTAGGAAGTGCTTTGGAGTCGTTTCAAAGTTGCTTCCATGTCATTGAAACTACCTAGGAAGTGCTTCGGAGTCGTTTCAAAGTTGCTTCCATGTCATTGAAACTACATAGCAAGTGCTTCGGAGTCGTTTCAAAGTTGCTTCCATGTCATTGAAACTACCTAGGAAGTGCTTTGGAGTCGTTTCAAAGTTGCTTCCATGTCATTGAAACTACCTAGGAAGTGCTTCGGAGTCGTTTCAAAGTTGCTTCCATGTCATTGAAACTACATAGCAAGTGCTTCGGAGTCGTTTCAAAGTTGCTTCCATGTCATTGAAACTACCTAGCAAGTGCTTCGGAGTCGTTTCAAAGTTGCTTCCATGTCATTGAAACTACCTAGGAAGTGCTTTGGAGTCGTTTCAAAGTTGCTTCCATGTCATTGAAACTACCTAGGAAGTGCTTCGGAGTCGTTTCAAAGTTGCTTCCATGTCATTGAAACTACCTAGGAAGTGCTTTGGAGTCGTTTCAAAGTTGCTTCCATGTCATTGAAACTAGCTAGGAAGTGCTTCGGAGGCGTTTCAAAGTTGCTTCCATGTCATTGAAACTACCTAGGAAGTGCTTCGGAGTCGTTTCAAAGTTGCTTCCATGTCATTGAAACTACCTAGCAAGTGCTTCGGAGTCGTTTCAAAGTTGCTTCCATGTCATTGAAACTACATAGCAAGTGCTTCGGAGTCGTTTCAAAGTTGCTTCCATGTCATTGAAACTAGCTAGGAAGTGCTTCGGAGTCGTTTCAAAGTTGCTTCCATGTCATTGAAACTACCTAGCAAGTGCTTCGGAGTCGTTTCAAAGTTGCTTCCATGTCATTGAAACTAGCTAGGAAGTGCTTTGGAGTCGTTTCAAAGTTGCTTCCATGTCATTGAAACTACCTAGGAAGTGCTTCGGAGTCGTTTGAAAGTTGCTTCCATGTCATTGAAACTACCAAGGAAGTGCTTCGGAGTCGTTTCAAAGTTGCACCCATGTCATTGAAACTAGCTAGGAAGTGCTTCGAAGTCGTTTGAAAGTTGCTTCCATGTCATTGAAACTACCAAGGAAGTGCTTCGGAGTCGTTTCAAAGTTGCTTCCATGTCATTGAAACTACCTAGGAAGTGCTTCGGAGTCGTTTCAAAGTTGCTTCCATGTCATTGAAACTACCTAGCAAGTGCTTCGGAGTCGTTTCAAAGTTGCTTCCATGTCATTGAAACTAGCTAGGAAGTGCTTTGGAGTCGTTTCAACGTTGCTTCCATGTCATTGAAACTACCTAGGAAGTGCTTCGGAGTCGTTTGAAAGTTGCTTCCATGTCATTGAAACTACCTAGCAAGTGCTTCGGAGTCGTTTCAAAGTTGCTTCCATGTCATTGAAACTAGCTAGGAAGTGCTTCGGAGTCGTTTGAAAGTTGCTTCCATGTCATTGAAACTACCTAGCAAGTGCTTCGGAGTCGTTTCAAAGTTGCTTCCATGTCATTGAAACTAGCTAGGAAGTGCTTTGGAGTCGTTTCAAAGTTGCTTCCATGTCATTGAAACTACCTAGGAAGTGCTTCGGAGTCGTTTGAAAGTTGCTTCCATGTCATTGAAACTACCTAGCAAGTGCTTCGGAGTCGTTTCAAAGTTGCTTCCATGTCATTGAAACTACCTAGGAAGTGCTTCGGAGTCGTTTGAAAGTTGCTTCCATGTCATTGAAACTACCTAGCAAGTGCTTCGGAGTCGTTTCAAAGTTGCTTCCATGTCATTGAAACTAGCTAGGAAGTGCTTTGGAGTCGTTTCAAAGTTGCTTCCATGTCATTGAAACTACCTAGGAAGTGCTTCGGAGTCGTTTCAAAGTTGCTTCCATGTCATTGAAACTACCTAGGAAGTGCTTTGGAGTCGTTTCAAAGTTGCTTCCATGTCATTGAAACTACCTAGGAAGTGCTTCGGAGTCGTTTCAAAGTTGCTTCCATGTCATTGAAACTACCTAGCAAGTGCTTCGGAGTCGTTTCAAAGTTGCTTCCATGTCATTGAAACTACCTAGGAAGTGCTTCGGAGTCGTTTCAAAGTTGCTTCCATGTCATTGAAACTACCTAGGAAGTGCTTTGGAGTCGTTTCAAAGTTGCTTCCATGTCATTGAAACTACCTAGGAAGTGTTTCGGAGTCGTTTCAAAGTTGCTTCCATGACATTGAAACTACCTAGGAAGTGCTTCGGAGTCGTTTGAAAGTTGCTTCCATGTCTTTGAAACTACCAAGGAAGTGCTTCGGAGTCGTTTGAAAGTTGCTTCCATGTCATTGAAACTACCAAGGAAGTGCTTCGGAGGCGTTGCAAAGTTGCTTCCATGTCATTGAAACTACCAAGGAAGTGCTTCGGAGTCGTTTCAAAGTTGCTTCCATGTCATTGAAACTACCTAGGAAGTGCTTCGGAGTCGTTTCAAAGTTGCTTCCATGTCATTGAAACTACCTAGGAAGTGTTTCGGAGTCGTTTCAAAGTTGCTTCCATGACATTGAAACTACCTAGGAAGTGCTTCGGAGTCGTTTGAAAGTTGCTTCCATGTCATTGAAACTACCAAGGAAGTGCTTCGGAGTCGTTTGAAAGTTGCTTCCATGTCATTGAAACTACCTAGGAAGTGCTTCGGAGTCGTTTGAAAGTTGCTTCCATGTCATTGAAACTACATAGCAAGTGCTTCGGAGTCGTTTGAAAGTTGCTTCCATGTCATTGAAACTACCAAGGAAGTGCTTCGGAGTCGTTTCAAAGTTGCTTCCATGTCATTGAAACTACCTAGGAAGTGCTTCGGAGTCGTTTGAAAGTTGCTTCCATGTCATTGAAACTACCTAGGAAGTGCTTCGGAGTCGTTTCAAAGTTGCTTCCATGTCATTGAAACTACCTAGGAAGTGCTTCGGAGTCGTTTCAAAGTTGCTTCCATGTCATTGAAACTACCAAGGAAGTGCTTCGGAGGCGTTTCAAAGTTGCTTCCATGTCATTGAAACTATCTAGGAAGTGCTTCGGAGTCGTTTGAAAGTTGCTTCCATGTCATTGAAACTACCAAGGAAGTGCTTCGGAGTCGTTTCAAAGTTGCTTCCATGTCATTGAAACTACCTAGGAAGTGCTTCGGAGTCGTTTCAAAAATGCTTCCATGTCATTGAAACTACCTAGGAAGTGCTTCGGAGTCGTTTGAAAGTTGCTTCCATGTCATTGAAACTACCAAGGAAGTGCTTCGGAGTCGTTTCAAAGTTGCTTCCATGTCATTGAAACTACCTAGGAAGTGCTTCGGAGTCGTTTCAAAGTTGCTTCCATGTCATTGAAACTAGCTAGGAAGTGCTTTGGAGTCGTTTCAAAGTTGCTTCCATGTCATTGAAACTACCTAGGAAGTGCTTCGGAGTCGTTTCAAAGTTGCTTCCATGTCATTGAAACTACCTAGGAAGTGCTTCGGAGTCGTTTCAAAGTTGCTTCCATGTCATTGGAACTACCTAGGAAGTGCTTTGGAGTCGTTTCAAAGTTGCTTCCATGTCATTGAAACTACCTAGGAAGTGCTTTGGAGTCGTTTCAAAGTTGCTTCCATGTCATTGAAACTAGCTAGGAAGTGCTTCGGAGGCGTTTCAAAGTTGCTTCCATGTCATTGAAACTATCTAGGAAGTGCTTCGGAGTCGTTTGAAAGTTGCTTCCATGTCATTGAAACTACCAAGGAAGTGCTTCGGAGTCGTTTCAAAGTTGCTTCCATGTCATTGAAACTACCTAGGAAGTGCTTCGGAGTCGTTTCAAAAATGCTTACATGTCATTGAAACTACCTAGGAAGTGCTTCGGAGTCGTTTGAAAGTTGCTTCCATGTCATTGAAACTACCTAGGAAGTGCTTCGGAGTCGTTTCAAAGTTGCTTCCATGTCATTGAAACTACCTAGGAAGTGCTTCGGAGTCGTTTCAAAGTTGCTTCCATGTCATTGAAACTACCTAGGAAGTGCTTCGGAGTCGTTTGAAAGTTGCTTCCATGTCATTGAAACTACCTAGGAAGTGCTTCGGAGTCGTTTGAAAGTTGCTTCCATGTCATTGAAACTACCTAGGAAGTGCTTCGGAGTTGTTTCAAAGTTGCTTCCATGTCATTGAAACTACCTAGGAAGTGCTTTGGAGTCGTTTCAAAGTTGCTTCCATGTCATTGAAACTACCTAGGAAGTGCTTTGGAGTCGTTTCAAAGTTGCTTCCATGTCATTGAAACTACCTAGGAAGTGCTTTGGAGTCGTTTCAAAGTTGCTTCCATGTCATTGAAACTACCTAGGCAGTGCTTTGGAGTCGTTTCAAAGTTGCTTCCATGTCATTGAAACTACCTAGGAAGTGCTTCGGAGGCGTTTCAAAGTTGCTTCCATTTTATTGAAACTATCTAGGAAGTGCTTCGGAGTCGTTTGAAAGTTGCTTCCATGTCATTGAAACTACCAAGGAAGTGCTTCGGAGTCGTTTGAAAGTTGCTTCCATGTCATTGAAACTACCTAGGAAGTGCTTTGGAGTCGTTTCAAAGTTGCTTCCATGTCATTGAAACTACCTAGGAAGTGCTTTGGAGTCGTTTCAAAGTTGCTTCCATGTCATTGAAACTACCTAGGAAGTGCTTTGGAGTCGTTTCAAAGTTGCTTCCATGTCATTGAAACTACCTAGGCAGTGCTTTGGAGTCGTTTCAAAGTTGCTTCCATGTCATTGAAACTACCTAGGAAGTGCTTTGGAGTCGTTTCAAAGTTGCTTCCATGTCATTGAAACTAGCTAGGAAGTGCTTCGGAGGCGTTTCAAAGTTGCTTCCATGTCATTGAAACTACCAAGGAAGTGCTTTGGAGTCGTTTCAAAGTTGCTTCCATGTCATTGAAACTACCTAGGAAGTGCTTCGGAGTCGTTTCAAAGTTGCTTCCATGTCATTGGAACTACCTAGGAAGTGCTTTGGAGTCGTTTCAAAGTTGCTTCCATGTCATTGAAACTACCTAGGAAGTGCTTTGGAGTCGTTTCAAAGTTGCTTCCATGTCATTGAAACTACCTAGGAAGTGCTTTGGAGTCGTTTCAAAGTTGCTTCCATGTCATTGAAACTAGCTAGGAAGTGCTTCGGAGTCGTTTGAAAGTTGCTTCCATGTCATTGAAACTACCAAGGAAGTGCTTCGGAGTCGTTTGAAAGTTGCTTCCATGTCATTGAAACTACCAAGGAAGTGCTTCGGAGTCGTTTCAAAGTTGCTTCCATGTCATTGAAACTACCTAGGAAGTGCTTCGGAGTCGTTTCAAAGTTGCTTCCATGTCATTGGAACTACCTAGGAAGTGCTTCGGAGTCGTTTCAAAGTTGCTTCCTTGTCATTGAAACTACCTAGGAAGTGCTTTGGAGTCGTTTCAAAGTTGCTTCCATGTCATTGAAACTAGCTAGGAAGTGCTTCGGAGGCGTTTCAAAGTTGCTTCCATTTTATTGAAACTATCTAGGAAGTGCTTCGGAGTCGTTTGAAAGTTGCTTCCATGTCATTGAAACTACCAAGGAAGTGCTTCGGAGTCGTTTGAAAGTTGCTTCCATGTCATTGTAACTACCAAGGACGTGCTTCGGAGTCGTTTCAAAGTTGCTTCCATGTCATTGAAACTACCTAGGAAGTGCTTCGGAGTCGTTTCAAAGTTGCTTCCATGTCATTGGAACTACCTAGGAAGTGCTTCGGAGTCGTTTCAAAGTTGCTTCCTTGTCATTGAAACTACCTAGGAAGTGCTTTGGAGTCGTTTCAAAGTTGCTTCCATGTCATTGAAACTAGCTAGGAAGTGCTTCGGAGGCGTTTCAAAGTTGCTTCCATTTTATTGAAACTATCTAGGAAGTGCTTCGGAGTCGTTTGAAAGTTGCTTCCATGTCATTGAAACTACCAAGGAAGTGCTTCGGAGTCGTTTGAAAGTTGCTTCCATGTCATTGAAACTACCAAGGACGTGCTTCGGAGTCGTTTCAAAGTTGCTTCCATGTCATTGAAACTACCTAGGAAGTGCTTCGGAGTCGTTTCAAAGTTGCTTCCATGTCATTGAAACTAGCTAGGAAGTGCTTCGGAGGCGTTTCAAAGTTGCTTCCATTTTATTGAAACTATCTAGGAAGTGCTTCGGAGTCGTTTGAAAGTTGCTTCCATGTCATTGAAACTACCAAGGAAGTGCTTCGGAGTCGTTTGAAAGTTGCTTCCATGTCATTGAAACTACCAAGGACGTGCTTCGGAGTCGTTTCAAAGTTGCTTCCATGTCATTGAAACTACCTAGGAAGTGCTTCGGAGTCGTTTCAAAGTTGCTTCCATGTCATTGGAACTACCTAGGAAGTGCTTCGGAGTCGTTTCAAAGTTGCTTCCTTGTCATTGAAACTACCTAGGAAGTGCTTTGGAGTCGTTTCAAAGTTGCTTCCATGTCATTGAAACTACCTAGGAAGTGCTTCGGAGTCGTTTCAAAGTTGCTTCCTTGTCATTGAAACTACCAAGGAAGTGCTTCGGAGTCGTTTCAAAGTTGCTTCCATGTCATTGAAACTACCTAGGAAGTGCTTTGGAGTCGTTTCAAAGTTGCTTCCTTGTCATTGAAACTACCTAGGAAGTGCTTTGGAGTCGTTTCAAAGTTGCTTCCATGTCATTGAAACTACCTAGGAAGTGCTTCGGAGGCGTTTCAAAGTTGCTTCCATTTTATTGAAACTATCTAGGAAGTGCTTCGGAGTCGTTTGAAAGTTGCTTCCATGTCATTGAAACTACCAAGGAAGTGCTTCGGAGTCGTTTCAAAGTTGCTTCCATGTCATTGAAACTACCTAGGAAGTGCTTCGGAGGCGTTTCAAAGTTGCTTCCATGTCATTGAAACTACCAAGGAAGTGCTTCGGAGTCGTTTCAAAGTTGCTTCCATGTCATTGAAACTACCTAGGAAGTGCTTCGGAGTCGTTTCAAAGTTGCTTCCATGTCATTGAAACTACCTAGGAAGTGCTTCGGAGGCGTTTCAAAGTTGCTTCCATGTCATTGAAACTATCTAGGAAGTGCTTCGGAGTCGTTTGAAAGTTGCTTCCATGTCATTGAAACTACCAAGGAAGTGCTTCGGAGTCGTTTCAAAGTTGCTTCCATGTCATTGAAACTACCTAGGAAGTGCTTCGGAGTCGTTTCAAAGTTGCTTCCATGTCATTGAAACTACCTAGGAAGTGCTTCGGAGGCGTTTCAAAGTTGCTTCCATGTCATTGAAACTACCTAGGAAGTGCTTCGGAGTCGTTTGAAAGTTGCTTCCATGTCATTGAAACTACCAAGGAAGTGCTTCGGAGTCGTTTCAAAGTTGCTTCCATGTCATTGAAACTACCTAGGAAGTGCTTTGGAGTCGTTTCAAAGTTGCTTCCATGTCATTGAAACTACCTAGGAAGTGCTTTGGAGTCGTTTCAAAGTTGCTTCCATGTCATTGAAACTACCTAGGAAGTGCTTCGGAGGCGTTTCAAAGTTGCTTCCATGTCATTGAAACTATCTAGGAAGTGCTTCGGAGTCGTTTGAAAGTTGCTTCCATGTCATTGAAACTACCAAGGAAGTGCTTCGGAGTCGTTTGAAAGTTGCTTCCATGTCATTGAAACTACCAAGGAAGTGCTTCGGAGTCGTTTCAAAGTTGCTTCCATGTCATTGAAACTACCTAGGAAGTGCTTCGGAGTCGTTTCAAAGTTGCTTCCATGTCATTGAAACTACCTAGCAAGTGCTTCGGAGTCGTTTCAAAGTTGCTTCCATGTCATTGAAACTACCTAGGAAGTGCTTTGGAGTCGTTTCAAAGTTGCTTCCTTGTCATTGAAACTACCTAGGAAGTGCTTTGGAGTCGTTTCAAAGTTGCTTCCATGTCATTGAAACTACCTAGGAAGTGCTTCGGAGGCGTTTCAAAGTTGCTTCCATGTCATTGAAACTATCTAGGAAGTGCTTCGGAGTCGTTTGAAAGTTGCTTCCATGTCATTGAAACTACCAAGGAAGTGCTTCGGAGTCGTTTGAAAGTTGCTTCCATGTCATTGAAACTACCAAGGAAGTGCTTCGGAGTCGTTTCAAAGTTGCTTCCATGTCATTGAAACTACCTAGGAAGTGCTTCGGAGGCGTTTCAAAGTTGCTTCCATGTCATTGAAACTATCTAGGAAGTGCTTCGGAGTCGTTTGAAAGTTGCTTCCATGTCATTGAAACTACCAAGGAAGTGCTTCGGAGTCGTTTCAAAGTTACTTCCATGTCATTGAAACTACCTAGGAAGTGCTTCGGAGGCGTTTCAAAGTTGCTTCCATGTCATTGAAACTACCAAGGAAGTGCTTCGGAGGCGTTTCAAAGTTGCTTCCATTTTATTGAAACTATCTAGGAAGTGCTTCGGAGTCGTTTGAAAGTTGCTTCCATGTCATTGAAACTACCAAGGAAGTGCTTCGGAGTCGTTTCAAAGTTGCTTCCATGTCATTGAAACTACCTAGGAAGTGCTTCGGAGTCGTTTGAAAGTTGCTTCCATGTCATTGAAACTACCAAGGAAGTGCTTCGGAGTCGTTTCAAAGTTGCTTCCATGTCATTGAAACTACCTAGGAAGTGCTTCGGAGTCGTTTCAAAGTTGCTTCCATGTCATTGAAACTATCTAGGAAGTGCTTCGGAGTCGTTTGAAAGTTGCTTCCATGTCATTGAAACTACCAAGGAAGTGCTTCGGAGTCGTTTGAAAGTTGCTTCCATGTCATTGAAACTACCTAGGAAGTGCTTCGGAGGCGTTTCAAAGTTGCTTCCATTTTATTGAAACTATCTAGGAAGTGCTTCGGAGTCGTTTGAAAGTTGCTTCCATGTCATTGAAACTACCTAGGAAGTGCTTCGGAGTCGTTTGAAAGTTGCTTCCATGTCATTGAAACTACCAAGGAAGTGCTTCGGAGTCGTTTCAAAGTTGCTTCCATGTCATTGAAACTACCTAGGAAGTGCTTCGGAGTCGTTTGAAAGTTGCTTCCATGTCATTGAAACTACCAAGGAAGTGCTTCGGAGTCGTTTCAAAGTTGCTTCCATGTCATTGAAACTACCTAGCAAGTGCTTCGGAGTCGTTTCAAAGTTGCTTCCATGTCATTGAAACTATCTAGGAAGTGCTTCGGAGTCGTTTGAAAGTTGCTTCCATGTCATTGAAACTACCAAGGAAGTGCTTCGGAGTCGTTTGAAAGTTGCTTCCATGTCATTGAAACTACCAAGGAAGTGCTTCGGAGTCGTTTCAAAGTTGCTTCCATGTCATTGAAACTACCTAGAAAGTGCTTCGGAGGCGTTTCAAAGTTGCTTCCATGTCATTGAAACTACCTAGGAAGTGCTTCGGAGTCGTTTCAAAGTTGCTTCCATGTCATTGAAACTACCTAGCAAGTGCTTCGGAGTCGTTTCAAAGTTGCTTCCATGTCATTGAAACTAGCTAGGAAGTGCTTTGGAGTCGTTTCAAAGTTGCTTCCATGTCATTGAAACTACCTAGGAAGTGCTTCGGAGTCGTTTCAAAGTTGCTTCCATGTCATTGAAACTACCTAGGAAGTGCTTTGGAGTCGTTTCAAAGTTGCTTCCATGTCATTGAAACTACCTAGGAAGTGCTTTGGAGTCGTTTCAAAATTGCTTCCATGTCATTGAAACTACCTAGGAAGTGCTTCGGAGGCGTTTCAAAGTTGCTTCCATGTCATTGAAACTACCTAGGAAGTGCTTCGGAGTCGTTTCAAAGTTGCTTCCATGTCATTGAAACTACCTAGCAAGTGCTTCGGAGTCGTTTCAAAGTTGCTTCCATGTCATTGAAACTAGCTAGGAAGTGCTTTGGAGTCGTTTCAAAGTTGCTTCCATGTCATTGAAACTACCTAGGAAGTGCTTCGGAGGCGTTTCAAAGTTGCTTCCATGTCATTGAAACTATCTAGGAAGTGCTTCGGAGTCGTTTGAAAGTTGCTTCCATGTCATTGAAACTACCAAGGAAGTGCTTCGGAGTCGTTTCAAAGTTGCTTCCATGTCATTGAAACTATCTAGGAAGTGCTTCGGAGTCGTTTGAAAGTTGCTTCCATGTCATTGAAACTACCAAGGAAGTGCTTCGGAGTCGTTTGAAAGTTGCTTCCATGTCATTGAAACTACCTAGAAAGTGCTTCGGAGTCGTTTCAAAGTTGCTTCCATGTCATTGAAACTACCTAGAAAGTGCTTCGGAGGCGTTTCAAAGTTGCTTCCATGTCATTGAAACTACCTAGGAAGTGCTTCGGAGTCGTTTCAAAATTGCTTCCATGTCATTGAAACTACCTAGGAAGTGCTTCGGAGGCGTTTCAAAATTGCTTCCATGTCATTGAAACTACCTAGGAAGTGCTTCGGAGGCGTTTCAAAGTTGCTTCCATGTCATTGAAACTATCTAGGAAGTGCTTCGGAGTCGTTTGAAAGTTGCTTCCATGTCATTGAAACTACCAAGGAAGTGCTTCGGAGTCGTTTCAAAGTTGCTTCCATGTCATTGAAACTATCTAGGAAGTGCTTCGGAGTCGTTTCAAAGTTGCTTCCATGTCATTGAAACTACCTAGCAAGTGCTTCGGAGTCGTTTCAAAGTTGCTTCCATGTCATTGAAACTAGCTAGGAAGTGCTTTGGAGTCGTTTCAAAGTTGCTTCCATGTCATTGAAACTACCTAGGAAGTGCTTTGGAGTCGTTTCAAAGTTGCTTCTATGTCATTGAAACTACCTAGCAAGTGCTTCGGAGTCGTTTCATAGTTGCTTCCATGTCATTGAAACTACCAAGGAAGTGCTTCGGAGTCGTTTCAAAGTTGCTTCCATGTCATTGAAACTACCAAGGAAGTGCTTCGGAGTCGTTTCAAAGTTGCTTCCATGTCATTGAAACTATCTAGGAAGTGCTTCGGAGTCGTTTGAAAGTTGCTTCCATGTCATTGAAACTACCAAGGAAGTGCTTCGGAGTCGTTTCAAAGTTGCTTCCATGTCATTGAAACTATCTAGGAAGTGCTTCGGAGTCGTTTGAAAGTTGCTTCCATGTCATTGAAACTACCTAGGAAGTGCTTTGGAGTCGTTTCAAAATTGCTTCCATGTCATTGAAACTACCTAGGAAGTGCTTCGGAGGCGTTTCAAAATTGCTTCCATGTCATTGAAACTATCTAGGAAGTGCTTCGGAGGCGTTTCAAAGTTGCTTCCATGTCATTGAAACTACCAAGGAAGTGCTTCGGAGTCGTTTGAAAGTTGCTTCCATGTCATTGAAACTACCAAGGAAGTGCTTCGGAGTCGTTTGAAAGTTGCTTCCATGTCATTGAAACTACCTAGAAAGTGCTTCGGAGTCGTTTCAAAGTTGCTTCCATGTCATTGAAACTACCTAGAAAGTGCTTCGGAGGCGTTTCAAAGTTGCTTCCATGTCATTGAAACTACCTAGGAAGTGCTTCGGAGTCGTTTCAAAGTTGCTTCCATGTCATTGAAACTACCTAGCAAGTGCTTCGGAGTCGTTTCAAAGTTGCTTCCATGTCATTGAAACTAGCTAGGAAGTGCTTTGGAGTCGTTTCAAAGTTGCTTCCATGTCATTGAAACTACCTAGGAAGTGCTTTGGAGTCGTTTCAAAGTTGCTTCCATGTCATTGAAACTACCTAGCAAGTGCTTCGGAGTCGTTTCATAGTTGCTTCCATGTCATTGAAACTACCAAGGAAGTGCTTCGGAGTCGTTTGAAAGTTGCTTCCATGTCATTGAAACTACGTAGGAAGTGCTTTGGAGTCGTTTCAAAGTTGCTTCCATGTCATTGAAACTACCTAGCAAGTGCTTCGGAGTCGTTTCATAGTTGCTTCCATGTCATTGAAACTACCAAGGAAGTGCTTCGGAGTCGTTTCAAAATTGCTTCCATGTCATTGAAACTACCTAGGAAGTGCTTCGGAGGCGTTTCAAAGTTGCTTCCATGTCATTGAAACTATCTAGGAAGTGCTTCGGAGTCGTTTGAAAGTTGCTTCCATGTCATTGAAACTACCTAGGAAGTGCTTCGGAGTCGTTTCAAAGTTGCTTCCATGTCATTGAAACTACCTAGGAAGTGCTTCGGAGGCGTTTCAAAGTTGCTTCCATGTCATTGAAACTATCTAGGAAGTGCTTCGGAGTCGTTTGAAAGTTGCTTCCATGTCATTGAAACTACCAAGGAAGTGCTTCGGAGTCGTTTCAAAGTTGCTTCCATGTCATTGAAACTATCTAGGAAGTGCTTCGGAGTCGTTTCAAAGTTGCTTCCATGTCATTGAAACTACCTAGAAAGTGCTTCGGAGGCGTTTCAAAGTTGCTTCCATGTCATTGAAACTACCTAGGAAGTGCTTCGGAGTCGTTTCAAAGTTGCTTCCATGTCATTGAAACTACCTAGCAAGTGCTTCGGAGGCGTTTCAAAGTTGCTTCCATGTCATTGAAACTATCTAGGAAGTGCTTCGGAGTCGTTTGAAAGTTGCTTCCATGTCATTGAAACTACCAAGGAAGTGCTTCGGAGTCGTTTCAAAGTTGCTTCCATGTCATTGAAACTATCTAGGAAGTGCTTCGGAGTCGTTTCAAAGTTGCTTCCATGTCATTGAAACTACCTAGAAAGTGCTTCGGAGGCGTTTCAAAGTTGCTTCCATGTCATTGAAACTACCTAGGAAGTGCTTCGGAGTCGTTTCAAAGTTGCTTCCATGTCATTGAAACTACCTAGCAAGTGCTTCGGAGTCGTTTCAAAGTTGCTTCCATGTCATTGAAACTAGCTAGGAAGTGCTTTGGAGTCGTTTCAAAGTTGCTTCCATGTCATTGAAACTACCTAGGAAGTGCTTTGGAGTCGTTTCAAAGTTGCTTCCATGTCATTGAAACTACCTAGCAAGTGCTTCGGAGTCGTTTCATAGTTGCTTCCATGTCATTGAAACTACCAAGGAAGTGCTTCGGAGTCGTTTCAAAATTGCTTCCATGTCATTGAAACTACCTAGGAAGTGCTTCGGAGGCGTTTCAAAGTTGCTTCCATGTCATTGAAACTACCAAGGAAGTGCTTCGGAGTCGTTTGAAAGTTGCTTCCATGTCATTGAAACTACCTAGCAAGTGCTTCGGAGTCGTTTCAAAGTTGCTTCCATGTCATTGAAACTACCTAGAAAGTGCTTCGGAGGCGTTTCAAAGTTGCTTCCATGTCATTGAAACTACCTAGGAAGTGCTTCGGAGTCGTTTCAAAGTTGCTTCCATGTCATTGAAACTACCTAGCAAGTGCTTCGGAGTCGTTTCAAAGTTGCTTCCATGTCATTGAAACTACCTAGCAAGTGCTTCGGAGTCGTTTCAAAGTTGCTTCCATGTCATTGAAACTACCTAGGAAGTGCTTCGGAGGCGTTTCAAAGTTGCTTCCATGTCATTGAAACTACCTAGCAAGTGCTTCGGAGTCGTTTCAAAGTTGCTTCCATGTCATTGAAACTACCTAGGAAGTGCTTTGGAGTCGTTTCAAAGTTGCTTCCATGTCATTGAAACTACCTAGGAAGTGCTTTGGAGTCGTTTCAAAGTTGCTTCCATGTCATTGAAACTACCTAGGAAGTGCTTCGGAGGCGTTTCAAAGTTGCTTCCATGTCATTGAAACTACCTAGCAAGTGCTTCGGAGTCGTTTCAAAGTTGCTTCCATGTCATTGAAACTAGCTAGGAAGTGCTTTGGAGTCGTTTGAAAGTTGCTTCCATGTCATTGAAACTACCTAGGAAGTGCTTCGGAGTCGTTTCAAAGTTGCTTCCATGTCATTGAAACTACCTAGGAAGTGCTTTGGAGTCGTTTCAAAGTTGCTTCCTTGTCATTGAAACTACCTAGGAAGTGCTTTGGAGTCGTTTCAAAGTTGCTTCCATGTCATTGAAACTACCTAGGAAGTGCTTTGGAGTCGTTTCAAAGTTGCTTCCATGTCATTGAAACTACCTAGCAAGTGCTTCGGAGTCGTTTCATAGTTGCTTCCATGTCATTGAAACTACCAAGGAAGTGCTTCGGAGTCGTTTCAAAATTGCTTCCATGTCATTGAAACTACCTAGGAAGTGCTTCGGAGGCGTTTCAAAGTTGCTTCCATGTCATTGAAACTACCAAGGAAGTGCTTCGGAGTCGTTTGAAAGTTGCTTCCATGTCATTGAAACTACCTAGCAAGTGCTTCGGAGTCGTTTCAAAGTTGCTTCCATGTCATTGAAACTACCTAGAAAGTGCTTCGGAGGCGTTTCAAAGTTGCTTCCATGTCATTGAAACTACCTAGGAAGTGCTTCGGAGTCGTTTCAAAGTTGCTTCCATGTCATTGAAACTACCTAGCAAGTGCTTCGGAGTCGTTTCAAAGTTGCTTCCATGTCATTGAAACTACCTAGCAAGTGCTTCGGAGTCGTTTCAAAGTTGCTTCCATGTCATTGAAACTACCTAGGAAGTGCTTCGGAGGCGTTTCAAAGTTGCTTCCATGTCATTGAAACTACCTAGCAAGTGCTTCGGAGTCGTTTCAAAGTTGCTTCCATGTCATTGAAACTACCTAGCAAGTGCTTCGGAGTCGTTTCAAAGTTGCTTCCATGTCATTGAAACTACCTAGAAAGTGCTTCGGAGGCGTTTCAAAGTTGCTTCCATGTCATTGAAACTACCTAGGAAGTGCTTCGGAGTCGTTTCAAAGTTGCTTCCATGTCATTGAAACTACCTAGCAAGTGCTTCGGAGTCGTTTCAAAGTTGCTTCCATGTCATTGAAACTACCTAGCAAGTGCTTCGGAGTCGTTTCAAAGTTGCTTCCATGTCATTGAAACTACCTAGCAAGTGCTTCGGAGTCGTTTCAAAGTTGCTTCCATGTCATTGAAACTACCTAGCAAGTGCTTCGGAGTCGTTTCAAAGTTGCTTCCATGTCATTGAAACTACCTAGCAAGTGCTTCGGAGTCGTTTCAAAGTTGCTTCCATGTCATTGAAACTACCTAGGAAGTGCTTCGGAGGCGTTTCAAAGTTGCTTCCATGTCATTGAAACTACCTAGCAAGTGCTTCGGAGTCGTTTCAAAGTTGCTTCCATGTCATTGAAACTACCTAGGAAGTGCTTTGGAGTCGTTTCAAAGTTGCTTCCATGTCATTGAAACTACCTAGGAAGTGCTTTGGAGTCGTTTCAAAGTTGCTTCCATGTCATTGAAACTACCTAGGAAGTGCTTCGGAGGCGTTTCAAAGTTGCTTCCATGTCATTGAAACTACCTAGCAAGTGCTTCGGAGTCGTTTCAAAGTTGCTTCCATGTCATTGAAACTAGCTAGGAAGTGCTTTGGAGTCGTTTGAAAGTTGCTTCCATGTCATTGAAACTACCTAGCAAGTGCTTCGGAGTCGTTTCAAAGTTGCTTCCATGTCATTGAAACTACCTAGGAAGTGCTTTGGAGTCGTTTCAAAGTTGCTTCCTTGTCATTGAAACTACCTAGGAAGTGCTTTGGAGTCGTTTCAAAGTTGCTTCCATGTCATTGAAACTACCTAGGAAGTGCTTTGGAGTCGTTTCAAAGTTGCTTCCATGTCATTGAAACTACCTAGCAAGTGCTTCGGAGTCGTTTCATAGTTGCTTCCATGTCATTGAAACTACCAAGGAAGTGCTTCGGAGTCGTTTCAAAATTGCTTCCATGTCATTGAAACTACCTAGGAAGTGCTTCGGAGGCGTTTCAAAGTTGCTTCCATGTCATTGAAACTACCAAGGAAGTGCTTCGGAGTCGTTTGAAAGTTGCTTCCATGTCATTGAAACTACCTAGCAAGTGCTTCGGAGTCGTTTCAAAGTTGCTTCCATGTCATTGAAACTACCTAGAAAGTGCTTCGGAGGCGTTTCAAAGTTGCTTCCATGTCATTGAAACTACCTAGGAAGTGCTTCGGAGTCGTTTCAAAGTTGCTTCCATGTCATTGAAACTACCTAGCAAGTGCTTCGGAGTCGTTTCAAAGTTGCTTCCATGTCATTGAAACTACCTAGCAAGTGCTTCGGAGTCGTTTCAAAGTTGCTTCCATGTCATTGAAACTACCTAGGAAGTGCTTCGGAGGCGTTTCAAAGTTGCTTCCATGTCATTGAAACTACCTAGCAAGTGCTTCGGAGTCGTTTCAAAGTTGCTTCCATGTCATTGAAACTACCTAGGAAGTGCTTTGGAGTCGTTTCAAAGTTGCTTCCATGTCATTGAAACTACCTAGGAAGTGCTTTGGAGTCGTTTCAAAGTTGCTTCCATGTCATTGAAACTACCTAGGAAGTGCTTCGGAGGCGTTTCAAAGTTGCTTCCATGTCATTGAAACTACCTAGCAAATGCTTCGGAGTCGTTTCAAAGTTGCTTCCATGTCATTGAAACTAGCTAGGAAGTGCTTTGGAGTCGTTTGAAAGTTGCTTCCATGTCATTGAAACTACCTAGCAAGTGCTTCGGAGTCGTTTCAAAGTTGCTTCCATGTCATTGAAACTACCTAGGAAGTGCTTTGGAGTCGTTTCAAAGTTGCTTCCTTGTCATTGAAACTACCTAGGAAGTGCTTTGGAGTCGTTTCAAAGTTGCTTCCATGTCATTGAAACTACCTAGGAAGTGCTTCGGAGGCGTTTCAAAGTTGCTTCCATGTCATTGAAACTATCTAGGAAGTGCTTCGGAGTCGTTTGAAAGTTGCTTCCATGTCATTGAAACTACCAAGGAAGTGCTTCGGAGTCGTTTCAAAGTTGCTTCCATGTCATTGAAACTACCTAGCAAGTGCTTCGGAGTCGTTTCAAAGTTGCTTCCATGTCATTGAAACTACCTAGGAAGTGCTTCGTAGTCGTTTCAAAGTTGCTTCCATGTCATTGAAACTATCTAGGAAGTGCTTCGGAGTCGTTTGAAAGTTGCTTCCATGTCATTGAAACTACCAAGGAAGTGCTTCGGAGTCGTTTCAAAGTTGCTTCCATGTCATTGAAACTACCTAGGAAGTGCTTCGGAGGCGTTTCAAAGTTGCTTCCATGTCATTGAAACTACCTAGCAAGTGCTTCGGAGTCGTTTCAAAGTTGCTTCCATGTCATTGAAACTACCTAGGAAGTGCTTTGGAGTCGTTTCAAAGTTGCTTCCTTGTCATTGAAACTACCTAGGAAGTGCTTTGGAGTCGTTTCAAAGTTGCTTCCATGTCATTGAAACTACCTAGGAAGTGCTTCGGAGGCGTTTCAAAGTTGCTTCCATGTCATTGAAACTAACTAGGAAGTGCTTCGGAGTCGTTTGAAAGTTGCTTCCATGTCATTGAAACTACCAAGGAAGTGCTTCGGAGTCGTTTGAAAGTTGCTTCCATGTCATTGAAACTACCAAGGAAGTGCTTCGGAGTCGTTTCAAAGTTGCTTCCATGTCATTGAAACTACCTAGAAAGTGCTTCGGAGGCGTTTCAAAGTTGCTTCCATGTCATTGAAACTACCTAGGAAGTGCTTCGGAGTCGTTTCAAAGTTGCTTCCATGTCATTGAAACTACCTAGCAAGTGCTTCGGAGTCGTTTCAAAGTTGCTTCCATGTCATTGAAACTACCAAGGAAGTGCTTCGGAGTCGTTTCAAAGTTGCTTCCATGTCATTGAAACTACCTAGGAAGTGCTTTGGAGTCGTTTCAAAGTTGCTTCCATGTCATTGAAACTACCTAGCAAGTGCTTCGGAGTCGTTTCAAAGTTGCTTCCATGTCATTGAAACTAGCTAGGAAGTGCTTTGGAGTCGTTTCAAAGTTGCTTCCATGTCATTGAAACTACCTAGCAAGTGCTTCGGAGTCGTTTCAAAGTTGCTTCCTTGTCATTGAAACTACCTAGGAAGTGCTTCGGAGTCGTTTCAAAGTTGCTTCCATGTCATTGAAACTACCTAGGAAGTGCTTCGGAGGCGTTTCAAAGTTGCTTCCATGTCATTGAAACTACCTAGGAAGTGCTTCGGAGTCGTTTGAAAGTTGCTTCCATGTCATTGAAACTACCAAGGAAGTGCTTCGGAGTCGTTTGAAAGTTGCTTCCATGTCATTGAAACTATCTAGGAAGTGCTTCGGAGTCGTTTGAAAGTTGCTTCCATGTCATTGAAACTACCTAGGAAGTGCTTCGAAGTCGTTTGAAAGTTGCTTCCATGTCATTGAAACTACCTAGGAAGTGCTTCGGAGTCGTTTGAAAGTTGCTTCCATGTCATTGAAACTACCAAGGAAGTGCTTCGGAGTCGTTTCAAAGTTGCTTCCATGTCATTGAAACTACCTAGGAAGTGCTTCGGAGGCGTTTCAAAGTTGCTTCCATGTCATTGAAACTATCTAGGAAGTGCTTCGGAGTCGTTTGAAAGTTGCTTCCATGTCATTGAAACTACCAAGGAAGTGCTTCGGAGTCGTTTGAAAGTTGCTTCCATGTCATTGAAACTACCTAGGAAGTGCTTCGGAGGCGTTTCAAAGTTGCTTCCATGTCATTGAAACTATCTAGGAAGTGCTTCGGAGTCGTTTGAAAGTTGCTTCCATGTCATTGAAACTACCTAGGAAGTGCTTCGGAGGCGTTTCAAAGTTGCTTCCATGTCATTGAAACTACCTAGGAAGTGCTTCGGAGGCGTTTCAAAGTTGCTTCCATGTCATTGAAACTATCTAGGAAGTGCTTCGGAGTCGTTTGAAAGTTGCTTCCATGTCATTGAAACTACCAAGGAAGTGCTTCGGAGTCGTTTGAAAGTTGCTTCCATGTCATTGAAACTACCTAGGAAGTGCTTCGGAGGCGTTTCAAAGTTGCTTCCATGTCATTGAAACTATCTAGGAAGTGCTTCGGAGTCGTTTGAAAGTTGCTTCCATGTCATTGAAACTACCTAGGAAGTGCTTCGGAGGCGTTTCAAAGTTGCTTCCATGTCATTGAAACTACCTAGGAAGTGCTTCGGAGTCGTTTCAAAGTTGCTTCCATGTCATTGAAACTACCTAGCAAGTGCTTCGGAGTCGTTTCAAAGTTGCTTCCATGTCATTGAAACTACCAAGGAAGTGCTTCGGAGTCGTTTCAAAGTTGCTTCCATGTCATTGAAACTACCTAGGAAGTGCTTTGGAGTCGTTTCAAAGTTGCTTCCATGTCATTGAAACTACCTAGCAAGTGCTTCGGAGTCGTTTCAAAGTTGCTTCCATGTCATTGAAACTAGCTAGGAAGTGCTTTGGAGTCGTTTCAAAGTTGCTTCCATGTCATTGAAACTACCTAGCAAGTGCTTCGGAGTCGTTTCAAAGTTGCTTCCTTGTCATTGAAACTACCTAGGAAGTGCTTCGGAGTCGTTTCAAAGTTGCTTCCATGTCATTGAAACTACCTAGGAAGTGCTTCGGAGGCGTTTCAAAGTTGCTTCCATGTCATTGAAACTATCTAGGAAGTGCTTCGGAGTCGTTTGAAAGTTGCTTCCATGTCATTGAAACTACCAAGGAAGTGCTTCGGAGTCGTTTGAAAGTTGCTTCCATGTCATTGAAACTATCTAGGAAGTGCTTCGGAGTCGTTTGAAAGTTGCTTCCATGTCATTGAAACTACCTAGGAAGTGCTTCGAAGTCGTTTGAAAGTTGCTTCCATGTCATTGAAACTACCTAGGAAGTGCTTCGGAGTCGTTTGAAAGTTGCTTCCATGTCATTGAAACTACCAAGGAAGTGCTTCGGAGTCGTTTCAAAGTTGCTTCCATGTCATTGAAACTACCTAGGAAGTGCTTCGGAGGCGTTTCAAAGTTGCTTCCATGTCATTGAAACTATCTAGGAAGTGCTTCGGAGTCGTTTGAAAGTTGCTTCCATGTCATTGAAACTAGCTAGGAAGTGCTTTGGAGTCGTTTCAAAGTTGCTTCCATGTCATTGAAACTACCTAGGAAGTGCTTCGGAGTCGTTTCAAAGTTGCTTCCATGTCATTGAAACTACCTAGGAAGTGCTTTGGAGTCGTTTCAAAGTTGCTTCCATGTCATTGAAACTACCTAGCAAGTGCTTCGGAGTCGTTTCAAAGTTGCTTCCATGTCATTGAAACTAGCTAGGAAGTGCTTTGGAGTCGTTTCAAAGTTGCTTCCATGTCATTGAAACTACCTAGCAAGTGCTTCGGAGTCGTTTCAAAGTTGCTTCCATGTCATTGAAACTACCTAGGAAGTGCTTCGGAGTCGTTTGAAAGTAGCTTCCATGTCATTGAAACTACCTAGGAAGTGCTTCGGAGTCGTTTGAAAGTTGCTTCCATGTCATTGAAACTACCTAGGAAGTGCTTCGGAGTCGTTTCAAAGTTGCTTCCATGTCATTGAAACTACCTAGGAAGTGCTTTGGAGTCGTTTCAAAGTTGCTTCCATGTCATTGAAACTACCTAGGAAGTGCTTTGGAGTCGTTTCAAAGTTGCTTCCATGTCATTGAAACTACCTAGGAAGTGCTTTGGAGTCGTTTCAAAGTTGCTTCCATGTCATTGAAACTACCTAGGAAGTGCTTTGGAGTCGTTTCAAAGTTGCTTCCTTGTCATTGAAACTACCTAGAAAGTGCTTCGGAGTCGTTTCAAAGTTGCTTCCATGTCATTGAAACTACCTAGGAAGTGCTTTGGAGTCGTTTGAAAGTTGCTTCCATGTCATTGAAACTACCAAGGAAGTGCTTCGGAGTCGTTTCAAAGTTGCTTCCATGTCATTGAAACTACCTAGAAAGTGCTTCGGAGGCGTTTCAAAGTTGCTTCCATGTCATTGAAACTACCTAGGAAGTGCTTCGGAGTCGTTTCAAAGTTGCTTCCATGTCATTGAAACTACCTAGCAAGTGCTTCGGAGTCGTTTCAAAGTTGCTTCCATGTCATTGAAACTAGCTAGGAAGTGCTTTGGAGTCGTTTCAAAGTTGCTTCCATGTCATTGAAACTACCTAGGAAGTGCTTCGGAGTCGTTTCAAAGTTGCTTCCATGTCATTGAAACTACCTAGGAAGTGCTTTGGAGTCGTTTCAAAGTTGCTTCCATGTCATTGAAACTAGCTAGGAAGTGCTTTGGAGTCGTTTCAAAGTTGCTTCCATGTCATTGAAACTACCTAGCAAGTGCTTCGGAGTCGTTTCAAAGTTGCTTCCATGTCATTGAAACTACCTAGGAAGTGCTTCGGAGTCGTTTGAAAGTTGCTTCCATGTCATTGAAACTACCTAGGAAGTGCTTCGGAGTCGTTTGAAAGTTGCTTCCATGTCATTGAAACTACCAAGGAAGTGCTTCGGAGTCGTTTCAAAGTTGCTTCCATGTCATTGAAACTACCTAGGAAGTGCTTTGGAGTCGTTTCAAAGTTGCTTCCATGTCATTGAAACTACCTAGCAAGTGCTTCGGAGTCGTTTCAAAGTTGCTTCCATGTCATTGAAACTAGCTAGGAAGTGCTTTGGAGTCGTTTCAAAGTTGCTTCCATGTCATTGAAACTACCTAGCAAGTGCTTCGGAGTCGTTTCAAAGTTGCTTCCATGTCATTGAAACTACCTAGGAAGTGCTTCGGAGTCGTTTGAAAGTTGCTTCCATGTCATTGAAACTACCTAGGAAGTGCTTCGGAGTCGTTTGAAAGTTGCTTCCATGTCATTGAAACTACCTAGGAAGTGCTTTGGAGTCGTTTCAAAGTTGCTTCCATGTCATTGAAACTACCTAGCAAGTGCTTCGGAGTCGTTTCAAAGTTGCTTCCATGTCATTGAAACTACCTAGGAAGTGCTTCGGAGTCGTTTCAAAGTTGCTTCCATGTCATTGAAACTACCTAGGAAGTGCTTCGGAGTCGTTTCAAAGTTGCTTCCATGTCATTGAAACTAGCTAGGAAGTGCTTTGGAGTCGTTTCAAAGTTGCTTCCTTGTCATTGAAACTACCTAGAAAGTGCTTCGGAGTCGTTTCAAAGTTGCTTCCATGTCATTGAAACTACCTAGGAAGTGCTTTGGAGTCGTTTCAAAGTTGCTTCCATGTCATTGAAACTACCTAGGAAGTGCTTCTGAGTCGTTTCAAAGCTGCTTCCATGTCATTGAAACTACCTAGGAAGTGCTTCGGAGTCGTTTCAAAGTTGCTTCCATGTCATTGAAACTACCTAGGAAGTGCTTTGGAGTCGTTTCAAAGTTGCTACCATGTCATTGAAACTACCTAGGAAGTGCTTTGGAGTCGTTTCAAAGTTGCTTCCATGTCATTGAAACTAGCTAGGAAGTGCTTTGGAGTCGTTTCAAAGTTGCTTCCTTGTCATTGAAACTACCTAGGAAGTGCTTTGGAGTCGTTTCAAAGTTGCTTCCATGTCATTGAAACTACCTAGGAAGTGCTTCGGAGTCGTTTCAAAGTTGCTTCCATGTCATTGAAACTACCTAGGAAGTGCTTTGGAGTCGTTTCAAAGTTGCTTCCATGTCATTGAAACTACCTAGGAAGTGCTTCGGAGTCGTTTCAAAGTTGCTTCCATGTCATTGAAACTACCTAGGTAGTGCTTTGGAGTCGTTTCAAAGTTGCTTCCATGTCATTGAAACTACCTAGGAAGTGCTTTGGAGTCGTTTCAAAGTTGCTTCCATGTCATTGAAACTACCTAGGAAGTGCTTTGGAGTCGTTTCAAAGTTGCTTCCATGTCATTGAAACTACCTAGGAAGTGCTTCGGAGTCGTTTCAAAGTTGCTTCCATGTCATTGAATCTACCTAGGAAGTGCTTCGGAGTCGTTTCAAAGTTGCTTCCATGTCATTGAAACTACCTAGGAAGTGCTTTGGAGTCGTTTCAAAGTTGCTTCCATGTCATTGAAACTACCTAGGAAGTGCTTTGGAGTCGTTTCAAAGTTGCTTCCATGTCATTGAAACTACCTAGGAAGTGCTTTGGAGTCGTTTCAAAGTTGCTTCCATGTCATTGAAACTACCTAGGAAGTGCTTCGGAGTCGTTTCAAAGTTGCTTCCATGTCATTGAATCTACCTAGGAAGTGCTTTGGAGTCGTTTCAAAGTTGCTTCCATGTCATTGAAACTACCTAGGAAGTGCTTTGGAGTCGTTTCAAAGTTGCTTCCATGTCATTGAATCTACCTAGGAAGTGCTTCGGAGTCGTTTCAAAGTTGCTTCCATGTCATTGAAACTACCTAGGAAGTGCTTTGGAGTCGTTTCAAAGTTGCTTCCATGTCATTGAAACTACCTAGGAAGTGCTTTGGAGTCGTTTCAAAGTTGCTTCCATGTCATTGAAACTACCTAGGAAGTGCTTCTGAGTCGTTTCAAAGCTGCTTCCATGTCATTGAAACTACCTAGGAAGTGCTTCGGAGTCGTTTCAAAGTTGCTTCCATGTCATTGAAACTACCTAGGAAGTGCTTTGGAGTCGTTTCAAAGTTGCTTCCATGTCATTGAAACTACCTAGGAAGTGCTTCTGAGTCGTTTCAAAGCTGCTTCCATGTCATTGAAACTACCTAGGAAGTGCTTCGGAGTCGTTTCAAAGTTGCTTCCATGTCATTGAAACTACCTAGGAAGTGCTTTGGAGTCGTTTCAAAGTTGCTTCCATGTCATTGAAACTACCTAGGAAGTGCTTTGGAGTCGTTTCAAAGTTGCTTCCATGTCATTGAAACTAGCTAGGAAGTGCTTTGGAGTCGTTTCAAAGTTGCTTCCTTGTCATTGAAACTACCTAGGAAGTGCTTTGGAGTCGTTTCAAAGTTGCTTCCATGTCATTGAAACTACCTAGGAAGTGCTTTGGAGTCGTTTCAAAGTTGCTTCCATGTCATTGAAACTACCTAGCAAGTGCTTCGGAGTCGTTTCAAAGTTGCTTCCATGTCATTGAAACTACCTAGGAAGTGCTTCGGAGTCGTTTCAAAGTTGCTTCCATGTCATTGAAACTACCTAGGAAGTGCTTTGGAGTCGTTTCAAAGCTGCTTCCATGTCATTGAAACTACCTAGGAAGTGCTTCGGAGTCGTTTCAAAGTTGCTTCCATGTCATTGAAACTACCTAGGAAGTGCTTCGGAGTCGTTTCAAAGTTGCTTCCATGTCATTGAAACTACCTAGGAAGTGCTTTGGAGTCGTTTCAAAGTTGCTTCCATGTCATTGAAACTACCTAGGAAGTGCTTTGGAGTCGTTTCAAAGCTGCTTCCATGTCATTGAAACTACCTAGGAAGTGCTTCGGAGTCGTTTCAAAGTTGCTTCCATGTCATTGAAACTACCTAGGAAGTGCTTTGGAGTCGTTTCAAAGTTGCTTCCATGTCATTGAAACTACCTAGGAAGTGCTTTGGAGTCGTTTCAAAGTTGCTTCCATGTCATTGAAACTACCTAGGAAGTGCTTCTGAGTCGTTTCAAAGTTGCTTCCATGTCATTGAAACTACCTAGGAAGTGCTTTGGAGTCGTTTCAAAGTTGCTTCCATGTCATTGAAACTACCTAGGAAGTGCTTTGGAGTCGTTTCAAAGTTGCTTCCATGTCATTGAAACTATCTAGGAAGTGCTTTGGAGTCGTTTCAAAGTTGCTTCCATGTCATTGAAACTACCTAGGAAGTGCTTCGGAGTCGTTTCAAAGTTGCTTCCATGTCATTGAAACTACCTAGGAAGTGCTTTGGAGTCGTTTCAAAGTTGCTTCCATGTCATTGAAACTACCTAGGAAGTGCTTCTGAGTCGTTTCAAAGCTGCTTCCATGTCATTGAAACTACCTAGGAAGTGCTTCGGAGTCGTTTCAAAGTTGCTTCCATGTCATTGAAACTACCTAGGAAGTGCTTCGGAGTCGTTTCAAAGTTGCTTCCATGTCATTGAAACTACCTAGGAAGTGCTTTGGAGTCGTTTCAAAGCTGCTTCCATGTCATTGAAACTACCTAGGAAGTGCTTTGGAGTCGTTTCAAAGTTGCTTCCATGTCATTGAAACTACCTAGGAAGTGCTTCTGAGTCGTTTCAAAGTTGCTTCCATGTCATTGAAACTACCTAGGAAGTGCTTCGGAGTCGTTTCAAAGTTGCTTCCATGTCATTGAAACTACCTAGGAAGTGCTTTGGAGTCGTTTCAAAGTTGCTTCCATGTCATTGAAACTACCTAGGAAGTGCTTTGGAGTCGTTTCAAAGTTGCTTCCATGTCATTGAAACTACCTAGGAAGTGCTTCGGAGTCGTTTCAAAGTTGCTTCCATGTCATTGAAACTACCTAGGAAGTGCTTTGGAGTCGTTTCAAAGCTGCTTCCATGTCATTGAAACTACCTAGGAAGTGCTTTGGAGTCGTTTCAAAGTTGCTTCCATGTCATTGAAACTACCTAGGAAGTGCTTTGGAGTCGTTTCAAAGTTGCTTCCATGTCATTGAAACTACCTAGGAAGTGCTTCTGAGTCGTTTCAAAGCTGCTTCCATGTCATTGAAACTACCTAGGAAGTGCTTCGGAGTCGTTTCAAAGTTGCTTCCATGTCATTGAATCTACCTAGGAAGTGCTTCGGAGTCGTTTCAAAGTTGCTTCCATGTCATTGAAACTACCTAGGAAGTGCTTTGGAGTCGTTTCAAAGTTGCTTCCATGTCATTGAAACTACCTAGGAAGTGCTTCGGAGTCGTTTCAAAGTTGCTTCCATGTCATTGAAACTACCTAGGAAGTGCTTTGGAGTCGTTTAAAATTTGCTTCCATGTCATTGAAACTACCTAGGAAGTGCTTCTGAGTCGTTTCAAAGTTGCTTCCATGTCATTGAAACTACCTAGGAAGTGCTTCGGAGTCGTTTCAAAGTTGCTTACATGTCATTGAAACTACCTAGGAAGTGCTTTGGAGTCGTTTCAAAGTTGCTTCCATGTCATTGAAACTACCTAGGAAGTGCTTTGGAGTCGTTTCAAAGTTGCTTCCATGTCATTGAAACTACCTAGGAAGTGCTTCTGAGTCGTTTCAAAGTTGCTTCCATGTCATTGAAACTACCTAGGAAGTGCTTTGGAGTCGTTTCAAAGTTGCTTCCATGTCATTGAAACTACCTAGGAAGTGCTTCTGAGTCGTTTCAAAGTTGCTTCCATGTCATTGAAACTACCTAGGAAGTGCTTCGGAGTCGTTTCAAAGCTGCTTCCATGTCATTGAAACTACCTAGGAAGTGCTTTGGAGTCGTTTCAAAGTTGCTTCCATGTCATTGAAACTACCTAGGAAGTGCTTCTGAGTCGTTTCAAAGTTGCTTCCATGTCATTGAATCTACCTAGGAAGTGCTTCGGAGTCGTTTCAAAGTTGCTTCCATGTCATTGAAACTACCTAGGAAGTGCTTTGGAGTCGTTTCAAAGTTGCTTCCATGTCATTGAAACTACCTAGGAAGTGCTTCGGAGTCGTTTGAAAGTTGCTTCCATGTCATTGAAACTACCAAGGAAGTGCTTCGGAGTCGTTTCAAAGTTGCTTCCATGTCATTGAAACTACCTAGGAAGTGCTTCTGAGTCGTTTCAAAGTTGCTTCCATGTCATTGAAACTACCTAGGAAGTGCTTCGGAGTCGTTTCAAAGCTGCTTCCATGTCATTGAAACTACCTAGGAAGTGCTTTGGAGTCGTTTCAAAGTTGCTTCCATGTCATTGAAACTACCTAGGAAGTGCTTCTGAGTCGTTTCAAAGTTGCTTCCATGTCATTGAATCTACCTAGGAAGTGCTTCGGAGTCGTTTCAAAGTTGCTTCCATGTCATTGAAACTACCTAGGAAGTGCTTTGGAGTCGTTTCAAAGTTGCTTCCATGTCATTGAAACTACCTAGGAAGTGCTTCGGAGTCGTTTCAAAGTTGCTTCCATGTCATTGAAACCAACTAGGAAGTGCTTCGGAGTCGTTTCAAAGTTGCTTCCATGTCATTGAAACTACCAAGGAAGTGCTTCGGAGTCGTTTCAAAGTTGCTTCCATGTCATTGAAACTATCTAGGAAGTGCTTCGGAGTCGTTTCAAAGTTGCTTCCATGTCATTGAAACTACCTAGGAAGTGCTTTGGAGTCGTTTCAAAGTTGCTTCCATGTCATTGAAACTACCTAGGAAGTGCTTCTGAGTCGTTTCAAAGTTGCTTCCATGTCATTGAAACTACCTAGGAAGTGCTTCGGAGTCGTTTCAAAGTTGCTTCCATGTCATTGAAACTACCTAGGAAGTGCTTTGGAGTCGTTTCAAAGTTGCTTCCATGTCATTGAAACTACCTAGGAAGTGCTTTGGAGTCGTTTCAAAGTTGCTTCCATGTCATTGAAACTACCTAGGAAGTGCTTCTGAGTCGTTTCAAAGTTGCTTCCATGTCATTGAAACTACCTAGGAAGTGCTTTGGAGTCGTTTCAAAGTTGCTTCCATGTCATTGAAACTACCTAGGAAGTGCTTCTGAGTCGTTTCAAAGTTGCTTCCATGTCATTGAAACTACCTAGGAAGTGCTTCGGAGTCGTTTCAAAGCTGCTTCCATGTCATTGAAACTACCTAGGAAGTGCTTTGGAGTCGTTTCAAAGTTGCTTCCATGTCATTGAAACTACCTAGGAAGTGCTTCTGAGTCGTTTCAAAGTTGCTTCCATGTCATTGAAACTACCTAGGAAGTGCTTCGGAGTCGTTTCAAAGTTGCTTCCATGTCATTGAAACTACCTAGGAAGTGCTTTGGAGTCGTTTCAAAGTTGCTTCCATGTCATTGAAACTACCTAGGAAGTGCTTTGGAGTCGTTTCAAAGTTGCTTCCATGTCATTGAAACTACCTAGGAAGTGCTTCTGAGTCGTTTCAAAGTTGCTTCCATGTCATTGAAACTACCTAGGAAGTGCTTCGGAGTCGTTTCAAAGCTGCTTCCATGTCATTGAAACTACCTAGGAAGTGCTTTGGAGTCGTTTCAAAGTTGCTTCCATGTCATTGAAACTACCTAGGAAGTGCTTCTGAGTCGTTTCAAAGTTGCTTCCATGTCATTGAAACTACCTAGGAAGTGCTTCGGAGTCGTTTCAAAGTTGCTTCCATGTCATTGAAACTACCTAGGAAGTGCTTTGGAGTCGTTTCAAAGTTGCTTCCATGTCATTGAAACTACCTAGGAAGTGCTTTGGAGTCGTTTCAAAGTTGCTTCCATGTCATTGAAACTACCTAGCAAGTGCTTCGGAGTCGTTTCAAAGTTGCTTCCATGTCATTGAAACTAGCTAGGAAGTGCTTTGGAGTCGTTTCAAAGTTGCTTCCATGTCATTGAAACTACCTAGGAAGTGCTTTGGAGTCGTTTCAAAGTTGCTTCCATGTCATTGAAACTACCTAGCAAGTGCTTCGGAGTCGTTTCAAAGTTGCTTCCATGTCATTGAAACTACCTAGGAAGTGCTTCGGAGTCGTTTCAAAGTTGCTTCCATGTCATTGAAACTACCTAGGAAGTGCTTTGGAGTCGTTTCAAAGTTGCTTCCTTGTCATTGAAACTACCTAGGAAGTGCTTCGGAGTCGTTTTAAAGTTGCTTCCACGTCATTGAAACTACCAAGGAAGTGCTTCGGAGTCGTTTCAAAGTTGCTTCCATGTCATTGAAACTACCAAGGAAGTGCTTCGGAGTCGTTTCAAAGTTGCTTCCATGTCATTGAAACTAGCTAGGAAGTGCTTTGGAGTCGTTTCAAAGTTGCTTCCATGTCATTGAAACTACCTAGCAAGTGCTTCGGAGTCGTTTCAAAGTTGCTTCCATGTCAGTGAAACTACCTAGGAAGTGCTTTGGAGTCGTTTCAAAGTTGCTTCCACGTCATTGAAACTACCAAGGAAGTGCTTCGGAGTCGTTTCAAAGTTGCTTCCATGTCATTGAAACTAGCTAGGAAGTGCTTTGGAGTCGTTTCAAAGTTGCTTCCATGTCATTGAAACTACCTAGGAAGTGCTTTGGAGTCGTTTCAAAGTTGCTTCCATGTCATTGAAACTACCTAGCAAGTGCTTCGGAGTCGTTTCAAAGTTGCTTCCATGTCAGTGAAACTACCTAGGAAGTGCTTTGGAGTCGTTTCAAAGTTGCTTCCTTGTCATTGAAACTACCTAGGAAGTGCTTTGGAGTCGTTTCAAAGTTGCTTCCATGTCATTGAAACTACCTAGGAAGTGCTTCGGAGGCGTTTCAAAGTTGCTTCCATGTCATTGAAACTACCTAGGAAGTGCTTTGGAGTCGTTTCAAAGTTGCTTCCATGTCATTGAAACTACCTAGGAAGTGCTTCGGAGTCGTTTCAAAGTTGCTTCCATGTCATTGAAACTACCTAGGAAGTGCTTTGGAGTCGTTTCAAAGTTGCTTCCATGTCATTGAAACTAGCTAGGAAGTGCTTCGGAGTCGTTTCAAAGTTGCTTCCATGTCATTGAAACTAGCTAGGAAGTGCTTTGGAGTCGTTTCAAAGTTGCTTCCTTGTCATTGAAACTACCTAGGAAGTGCTTTGGAGTCGTTTCAAAGTTGCTTCCATGTCATTGAAACTACCTAGCAAGTGCTTCGGAGTCGTTTCAAAGTTGCTTCCATGTCATTGAAACTAGCTAGGAAGTGCTTTGGAGTCGTTTCAAAGTTGCTTCCATGTCATTGAAACTACCTAGGAAGTGCTTTGGAGTCGTTTCAAAGTTGCTTCCATGTCATTGAAACTACCTAGCAAGTGCTTCGGAGTCGTTTCAAAGTTGCTTCCATGTCATTGAAACTACCTAGGAAGTGCTTCGGAGTCGTTTCAAAGTTGCTTCCATGTCATTGAAACTACCTAGGAAGTGCTTTGGAGTCGTTTCAAAGCTGCTTCCATGTCATTGAAACTACCTAGGAAGTGCTTCGGAGTCGTTTCAAAGTTGCTTCCATGTCATTGAAACTACCTAGGAAGTGCTTCGGAGTCGTTTCAAAGTTGCTTCCATGTCATTGAAACTACCTAGGAAGTGCTTTGGAGTCGTTTCAAAGTTGCTTCCATGTCATTGAAACTACCTAGGAAGTGCTTTGGAGTCGTTTCAAAGTTGCTTCCATGTCATTGAAACTACCTAGGAAGTGCTTCTGAGTCGTTTCAAAGCTGCTTCCATGTCATTGAAACTACCTAGGAAGTGCTTCGGAGTCGTATCAAAGTTGCTTCCATGTCATTGAAACTACCTAGGAAGTGCTTTGGAGTCGTTTCAAAGTTGCTTCCATGTCATTGAAACTAGCTAGGAAGTGCTTCGGAGTCGTTTCAAAGTTGCTTCCATGTCGTTGAAACTAGCTAGGAAGTGCTTTGGAGTCGTTTCAAAGTTGCTTCCTTGTCATTGAAACTACCTAGGAAGTGCTTTGGAGTCGTTTCAAAGTTGCTTCCATGTCATTGAAACTACCTAGCAAGTGCTTCGGAGTCGTTTCAAAGTTGCTTCCATGTCATTGAAACTACCTAGGAAGTGCTTCGGAGTCGTTTCAAAGTTGCTTCCATGTCATTGAAACTACCTAGGAAGTGCTTTGGAGTCGTTTCAAAGCTGCTTCCATGTCATTGAAACTACCTAGGAAGTGCTTCGGAGTCGTTTCAAAGTTGCTTCCATGTCATTGAAACTACCTAGGAAGTGCTTTGGAGTCGTTTCAAAGTTGCTTCCATGTCATTGAAACTACCTAGGAAGTGCTTCGGAGTCGTTTCAAAGTTGCTTCCATGTCATTGAAACTACCTAGGAAGTGCTTCTGAGTCGTTTCAAAGCTGCTTCCATGTCATTGAAACTACCTAGGAAGTGCTTCGGAGTCGTTTCAAAGTTGCTTCCATGTCATTGAAACTACCTAGGAAGTGCTTTGGAGTCGTTTCAAAGTTGCTTCCATGTCATTGAAACTAGCTAGGAAGTGCTTCGGAGTCGTTTCAAAGTTGCTTCCATGTCATTGAAACTAGCTAGGAAGTGCTTTGGAGTCGTTTCAAAGTTGCTTCCTTGTCATTGAAACTACCTAGGAAGTGCTTTGGAGTCGTTTCAAAGTTGCTTCCATGTCATTGAAACTACCTAGCAAGTGCTTCGGAGTTGTTTCAAAGTTGCTTCCATGTCATTGAAACTATCTAGAAAGTGCTTCGGAGTCGTTTCAAAGTTGCTTCCATGTCATTGAAACTAGCTAGGAAGTGCTTCGGAGGCGTTTCAAAGTTGCTTCCATGTCATTGAAACTACCTAGGAAGTGCTTCGGAGTCGTTTCAAAGTTGCTTCCATGTCATTGAAACTACCTAGCAAGTGCTTCGGAGTCGTTTCAAAGTTGCTTCCATGTCATTGAAACTACCTAGCAAGTGCTTCGGAGTCGTTTCAAAGTTGCTTCCATGTCATTGAAACTACCTAGAAAGTGCTTCGGAGTCGTTTCAAAGTTGCTTCCATGTCATTGAAACTAGCTAGGAAGTGCTTCGGAGTCGTTTGAAGGTTGCTTCCATGTCATTGAAACTACCTAGGAAGTGCTTCGGAGGCGTTTCAAAGTTGCTTCCATGTCATTGAAACTACCTAGGAAGTGCTTCGGAGTCGTTTCAAAGTTGCTTCCATGTCATTGAAACTACCTAGCAAGTGCTTCGGAGGCGTTTCAAAGTTGCTTCCATGTCATTGAAACTACCTAGGAAGTGCTTTGGAGTCGTTTCAAAGTTGCTTCCTTGTCATTGAAACTACCTAGGAAGTGCTTCGGAGTCGTTTCAAAGTTGCTTCCATGTCATTGAAACTACCTAGGAAGTGCTTTGGAGTCGTTTCAAAGTTGCTTCCTTGTCATTGAAACTACCTAGGAAGTGCTTCGGAGTCGTTTCAAAGTTGCTTCCTTGTCATTGAAACTACCTAGGAAGTGCTTCGGAGTCGTTTGAAAGTTGCTTCCATGTCATTGAAACTACCAAGGAAGTGCTTCGGAGTCGTTTCAAAGTTGCTTCCATGTCATTGAAACTACCAAGGAAGTGCTTCGGAGTCGTTTCAAAGTTGCTTCCATGTCATTGAAACTAGCTAGGAAGTGCTTTGGAGTCGTTTCAAAGTTGCTTCCATGTCATTGAAACTACCTAGCAAGTGCTTCGGAGTCGTTTCAAAGTTGCTTCCATGTCATTGAAACTACCTAGGAAGTGCTTTGGAGTCGTTTCAAAGTTGCTTCCTTGTCATTGAAACTACCTAGGAAGTGCTTTGCAGTCGTTTCAAAGTTGCTTCCATGTCATTGAAACTACCTAGGAAGTGCTTCGGAGGCGTTTCAAAGTTGCTTCCATGTCATTGAAACTATCTAGGAAGTGCTTCGGAGTCGTTTGAAAGTTGCTTCCATGTCATTGAAACTACCAAGGAAGTGCTTCGGAGTCGTTTCAAAGTTGATTCCATGTCATTGAAACTACCTAGGAAGTGCTTTGGAGTCGTTTCAAAGTTGCTTCCTTGTCATTGAAACTACCTAGGAAGTGCTTTGGAGTCGTTTCAAAGTTGCTTCCTTGTCATTGAAACTACCTAGAAAGTGCTTTGGAGTCGTTTCAAAGTTGCTTCCTTGTCATTGAAACTACCTAGGAAGTGCTTTGGAGTCGTTTCAAAGTTGCTTCCATGTCATTGAAACTACCTAGGAAGTGCTTCGGAGGCGTTTCAAAGTTGCTTCCATGTCATTGAAACTACCTAGGAAGTGCTTTGGAGTCGTTTCAAAGTTGCTTCCATGTCATTGAAACTACCTAGGAAGTGCTTCAGAGTCGTTTCAAAGTTGCTTCCATGTCATTGAAACTACCTAGGAAGTGCTTTGGAGTCGTTTCAAAGTTGCTTCCATGTCATTGAAACTACCTAGGAAGTGCTTCGGAGTCGTTTCAAAGTTGCTTCCATGTCATTGAAACTACCTAGGAAGTGCTTTGGAGTCGTTTCAAAGTTGCTTCCATGTCATTGAAACTAGCTAGGAAGTGCTTTGGAGTCGTTTCAAAGTTGCTTCCTTGTCATTGAAACTACTTAGGAAGTGCTTTGGAGTCGTTTCAAAGTTGCTTCCATGTCATTGAAACTACCTAGCAAGTGCTTCGGAGTCGTTTCAAAGTTGCTTCCATGTCATTGAAACTACCTAGGAAGTGCTTCGGAGTCGTTTCAAAGTTGCTTCCATGTCATTGAAACTACCTAGGAAGTGCTTTGGAGTCGTTTCAAAGTTGCTTCCTTGTCATTGAAACTACCTAGGAAGTGCTTCGGAGTCGTTTGAAAGTTGCTTCCACGTCATTGAAACTACCAAGGAAGTGCTTCGGAGTCGTTTCAAAGTTGCTTCCATGTCATTGAAACTACCAAGGAAGTGCTTCGGAGTCGTTTCAAAGTTGCTTCCATGTCATTGAAACTAGCTAGGAAGTGCTTTGGAGTCGTTTCAAAGTTGCTTCCATGTCATTGAAACTACCTAGCAAGTGCTTCGGAGTCGTTTCAAAGTTGCTTCCATGTCAGTGAAACTACCTAGGAAGTGCTTTGGAGTCGTTTCAAAGTTGCTTCCACGTCATTGAAACTACCAAGGAAGTGCTTCGGAGTCGTTTCAAAGTTGCTTCCATGTCATTGAAACTAGCTAGGAAGTGCTTTGGAGTCGTTTCAAAGTTGCTTCCATGTCATTGAAACTACCTAGGAAGTGCTTTGGAGTCGTTTCAAAGTTGCTTCCATGTCATTGAAACTACCTAGCAAGTGCTTCGGAGTCGTTTCATAGTTGCTTCCATGTCAGTGAAACTACCTAGGAAGTGCTTTGGAGTCGTTTCAAAGTTGCTTCCTTGTCATTGAAACTACCTAGGAAGTGCTTTGGAGTCGTTTCAAAGTTGCTTCCATGTCATTGAAACTACCTAGGAAGTGCTTCGGAGGCGTTTCAAAGTTGCTTCCATGTCATTGAAACTACCTAGGAAGTGCTTTGGAGTCGTTTCAAAGTTGCTTCCATGTCATTGAAACTACCTAGGAAGTGCTTCAGAGTCGTTTCAAAGTTGCTTCCATGTCATTGAAACTACCTAGGAAGTGCTTTGGAGTCGTTTCAAAGTTGCTTCCATGTCATTGAAACTACCTAGGAAGTGCTTCGGAGTCGTTTCAAAGTTGCTTCCATGTCATTGAAACTACCTAGAAAGTGCTTTGGAGTCGTTTCAAAGTTGCTTCCTTGTCATTGAAACTACCTAGGAAGTGCTTTGGAGTCGTTTCAAAGTTGCTTCCATGTCATTGAAACTACCTAGGAAGTGCTTTGGAGTCGTTTCAAAGTTGCTTCCATGTCATTGAAACTACCTAGGAAGTGCTTTGGAGTCGTTTCAAAGTTGCTTCCATGTCATTGAAACTACATAGGAAGTGCTTTGGAGTCGTTTGAAAGTTGCTTCCGTGTCATTGAAACTACCTAGGAAGTGCTTCGGAGGCGTTTCAAAGTTGCTTCCATGTCATTGAAACTATCTAGGAAGTGCTTTGGAGTCGTTTCAAAGTTGCTTCCATGTCATTGAAACTACCTAGGAAGTGCTTTGGAGTCGTTTCAAAGTTGCTTCCATGTCATTGAAACTACCTAGCAAGTGCTTCGGAGTCGTTTCAAAGTTGCTTCCATGTCATTGAAACTAGCTAGGAAGTGCTTTGGAGTCGTTTCAAAGTTGCTTCCATGTCATTGAAACTACCTAGCAAGTGCTTCGGAGTCGTTTCAAAGTTGCTTCCATGTCAGTGAAACTACCTAGGAAGTGCTTTGGAGTCGTTTCAAAGTTGCTTCCACGTCATTGAAACTACCAAGGAAGTGCTTCGGAGTCGTTTCAAAGTTGCTTCCATGTCATTGAAACTACCTAGGAAGTGCTTCAGAGTCGTTTCAAAGTTGCTTCCATGTCATTGAAACTACCTAGGAAGTGCTTTGGAGTCGTTTCAAAGTTGCTTCCATGTCATTGAAACTACCTAGGAAGTGCTTCGGAGTCGTTTCAAAGTTGCTTCCTTGTCATTGAAACTACCTAGAAAGTGCTTTGGAGTCGTTTCAAAGTTGCTTCCTTGTCATTGAAACTACCTAGGAAGTGCTTTGGAGTCGTTTCAAAGTTGCTTCCATGTCATTGAAACTACCTAGGAAGTGCTTTGGAGTCGTTTCAAAGTTGCTTCCATGTCATTGAAACTACATAGGAAGTGCTTTGGAGTCGTTTCAAAGTTGCTTCCATGTCATTGAAACTAGCTAGGAAGTGCTTCGGAGTCGTTTCAAAGTTGCTTCCATGTCAGTGAAACTACCTAGGAAGTGCTTTGGAGTCGTTTCAAAGTTGCTTCCATGTCATTGAAACTACCTAGCAAGTGCTTCGGAGTCGTTTCAAAGTTGCTTCCATGTCATTGAAACTAGCTAGGAAGTGCTTTGGAGTCGTTTCAAAGTTGCTTCCTTGTCATTGAAACTACCTAGGAAGTGCTTTGGAGTCGTTTCAAAGTTGCTTCCATGTCATTGAAACTACCTAGCAAGTGCTTCGGAGTCGTTTCAAAGTTGCTTCCATGTCATTGAAACTAGCTAGGAAGTGCTTTGGAGTCGTTTCAAAGTTGCTTCCATGTCATTGAAACTACCTAGGAAGTGCTTTGGAGTCGTTTCAAAGTTGCTTCCATGTCATTGAAACTACCTAGCAAGTGCTTCGGAGTCGTTTCAAAGTTGCTTCCATGTCATTGAAACTACCTAGGAAGTGCTTCGGAGTCGTTTCAAAGTTGCTTCCATGTCATTGAAACTACCTAGGAAGTGCTTTGGAGTCGTTTCAAAGTTGCTTCCTTGTCATTGAAACTACCTAGGAAGTGCTTCGGAGTCGTTTGAAAGTTGCTTCCACGTCATTGAAACTACCAAGGAAGTGCTTCGGAGTCGTTTGAAAGTTGCTTCCATGTCATTGAAACTACCAAGGAAGTGCTTCGGAGTCGTTTCAAAGTTGCTTCCATGTCATTGAAACTAGCTAGGAAGTGCTTTGGAGTCGTTTCAAAGTTGCTTCCATGTCATTGAAACTACCTAGGAAGTGCTTTGGAGTCGTTTCAAAGTTGCTTCCATGTCATTGAAACTACATAGGAAGTGCTTTGGAGTCGTTTCAAAGTTGCTTCCATGTCATTGAAACTACCTAGGAAGTGCTTTGGAGTCGTTTCAAAGTTGCTTCCATGTCATTGAAACTACATAGGAAGTGCTTTGGAGTCGTTTCAAAGTTGCTTCCATGTCATTGAAACTAGCTAGGAAGTGCTTCGGAGTCGTTTCAAAGTTGCTTCCATGTCATTGAAACTACCTAGGAAGTGCTTCGGAGTCGTTTCAAAGTTGCTTCCATGTCATTGAAACTACCTAGGAAGTGCTTTGGAGTCGTTTCAAAGTTGCTTCCTTGTCATTGAAACTACCTAGGAAGTGCTTCGGAGTCGTTTGAAAGTTGCTTCCACGTCATTGAAACTACCAAGGAAGTGCTTCGGAGTCGTTTCAAAGTTGCTTCCATGTCATTGAAACTACCAAGGAAGTGCTTCGGAGTCGTTTCAAAGTTGCTTCCATGTCATTGAAACTAGCTAGGAAGTGCTTTGGAGTCGTTTCAAAGTTGCTTCCTTGTCATTGAAACTACCTAGAAAGTGCTTTGGAGTCGTTTCAAAGTTGCTTCCTTGTCATTGAAACTACCTAGGAAGTGCTTTGGAGTCGTTTCAAAGTTGCTTCCATGTCATTGAAACTACCTAGGAAGTGCTTTGGAGTCGTTTCAAAGTTGCTTCCATGTCATTGAAACTACATAGGAAGTGCTTTGGAGTCGTTTCAAAGTTGCTTCCATGTCATTGAAACTAGCTAGGAAGTGCTTCGGAGTCGTTTCAAAGTTGCTTCCATGTCAGTGAAACTACCTAGGAAGTGCTTTGGAGTCGTTTCAAAGTTGCTTCCATGTCAGTGAAACTACCTAGGAAGTGCTTCGGAGTCGTTTCAAAGTTGCTTCCATGTCATTGAAACTAGCTAGGAAGTGCTTTGGAGTCGTTTCAAAGTTGCTTCCTTGTCATTGAAACTACCTAGGAAGTGCTTTGGAGTCGTTTCAAAGTTGCTTCCATGTCATTGAAACTACCTAGCAAGTGCTTCGGAGTCGTTTCAAAGTTGCTTCCATGTCATTGAAACTAGCTAGGAAGTGCTTTGGAGTCGTTTCAAAGTTGCTTCCATGTCATTGAAACTAGCTAGGAAGTGCTTTGGAGTCGTTTCAAAGTTGCTTCCATGTCATTGAAACTACCTAGCAAGTGCTTCGGAGTCGTTTCAAAGTTGCTTCCATGTCATTGAAACTACCTAGGAAGTGCTTCGGAGTCGTTTCAAAGTTGCTTCCATGTCATTGAAACTACCTAGGAAGTGCTTTGGAGTCGTTTCAAAGTTGCTTCCTTGTCATTGAAACTACCTAGGAAGTGCTTCGGAGTCGTTTGAAAGTTGCTTCCACGTCATTGAAACTACCAAGGAAGTGCTTCGGAGTCGTTTCAAAGTTGCTTCCATGTCATTGAAACTACCAAGGAAGTGCTTCGGAGTCGTTTCAAAGTTGCTTCCATGTCATTGAAACTAGCTAGGAAGTGCTTTGGAGTCGTTTCAAAGTTGCTTCCATGTCATTGAAACTACCTAGCAAGTGCTTCGGAGTCGTTTCAAAGTTGCTTCCATGTCAGTGAAACTACCTAGGAAGTGCTTTGGAGTCGTTTCAAAGTTGCTTCCATGTCATTGAAACTACCTAGGAAGTGCTTCGGAGGCGTTTCAATGTTGCTTCCATGTCATTGAAACTATCTAGGAAGTGCTTTGGAGTCGTTTCAAAGTTGCTTCCATGTCATTGAAACTACCTAGGAAGTGCTTTGGAGTCGTTTCAAAGTTGCTTCCATGTCATTGAAACTACCTAGCAAGTGCTTCGGAGTCGTTTCAAAGTTGCTTCCATGTCATTGAAACTACCTAGGAAGTGCTTTGGAGTCGTTTCAAAGTTGCTTCCTTGTCATTGAAACTACCTAGGAAGTGCTTTGGAGTCGTTTCAAAGTTGCTTCCTTGTCATTGAAACTACCTAGGAAGTGCTTCGGAGTCGTTTGAAAGTTGCTTCCATGTCATTGAAACTACCAAGGAAGTGCTTCGGAGTCGTTTCAAAGTTGCTTCCATGTCATTGAAACTACCAAGGAAGTGCTTCGGAGTCGTTTCAAAGTTGCTTCCATGTCATTGAAACTAGCTAGGAAGTGCTTTGGAGTCGTTTCAAAGTTGCTTCCATGTCATTGAAACTACCTAGCAAGTGCTTCGGAGTCGTTTCAAAGTTGCTTCCATGTCATTGAAACTACCTAGGAAGTGCTTTGGAGTCGTTTCAAAGTTGCTTCCTTGTCATTGAAACTACCTAGGAAGTGCTTTGGAGTCGTTTCAAAGTTGCTTCCATGTCAGTGAAACTACCTAGGAAGTGCTTCGGAGGCGTTTCAAAGTTGCTTCCATGTCATTGAAACTACCTAGCAAGTGCTTCGGAGTCGTTTCAAAGTTGCTTCCATGTCATTGAAACTACCTAGGAAGTGCTTTGGAGTCGTTTCAAAGTTGCTTCCTTGTCATTGAAACTACCTAGGAAGTGCTTTGGAGTCGTTTCAAAGTTGCTTCCATGTCATTGAAACTACCTAGGAAGTGCTTCGGAGGCGTTTCAAAGTTGCTTCCATGTCATTGAAACTATCTAGGAAGTGCTTCGGAGTCGTTTGAAAGTTGCTTCCATGTCATTGAAACTACCAAGGAAGTGCTTCGGAGTCGTTTCAAAGTTGCTTCCATGTCATTGAAACTACCTAGGAAGTGCTTCGGAGGCGTTTCAAAGTTGCTTCCTTGTCATTGAAACTACCTAGGAAGTGCTTTGGAGTCGTTTCAAAAATGCTTCCATGTCATTGAAACTACCTAGGAAGTGCTTCAGAGTCGTTTCAAAGTTGCTTCCATGTCATTGAAACTACCAAGGAAGTGCTTCGGAGTCGTTTCAAAGTTGCTTCCATGTCATTGAAACTACCTAGCAAGTGCTTCGGAGTCGTTTCAAAGTTGCTTCCATGTCATTGAAACTAGCTAGGAAGTGCTTCGGAGTCGTTTGAAAGTTGCTTCCATGTCATTGAAACTACCTAGGAAGTGCTTCGGAGGCGTTTCAAAGTTGCTTCCATGTCATTGAAACTATCTAGGAAGTGCTTCGGAGTCGTTTGAAAGTTGCTTCCATGTCATTGAAACTACCAAGGAAGTGCTTCGGAGTCGTTTCAAAGTTGCTTCCATGTCATTGAAACTACCTAGGAAGTGCATTGGAGTCGTTTCAAAGTTGCTTCCTTGTCATTGAAACTACCTAGGAAGTGCTTTGGAGTCGTTTCAAAGTTGCTTCCTTGTCATTGAAACTACCTAGGAAGTGCTTTGGAGTCGTTTCAAAGTTGCTTCCTTGTCATTGAAACTACCTAGGAAGTGCTTTGGAGTCGTTTCAAAGTTGCTTCCATGTCATTGAAACTACCTAGGAAGTGCTTCGGAGGCGTTTCAAAGTTGCTTCCATGTCATTGAAACTACCAAGGAAGTGCTTCAGAGTCGTTTCAAAGTTGCTTCCATGTCATTGAAACTACCTAGGAAGTGCTTCGGAGGCGTTTCAAAGTTGCTTCCTTGTCATTGAAACTACCTAGGAAGTGCTTTGGAGTCGTTTCAAAGTTGCTTCCATGTCATTGAAACTACCAAGGAAGTGCTTCAGAGTCGTTTCAAAGTTGCTTCCATGTCATTGAAACTACCTAGGAAGTGCTTCGGAGTCGTTTGAAAGTTGCTTCCATGTCATTGAAACTACCTAGGAAGTGCTTCGGAGGCGTTTCAAAGTTGCTTCCATGTCATTGAAACTATCTAGGAAGTGCTTCGGAGTCGTTTGAAAGTTGCTTCCATGTCATTGAAACTACCAAGGAAGTGCTTCGGAGTCGTTTCAAAGTTGCTTCCATGTCATTGAAACTACCAAGGAAGTGCATTGGAGTCGTTTCAAAGTTGCTTCCTTGTCATTGAAACTACCTAGGAAGTGCTTTGGAGTCGTTTCAAAGTTGCTTCCTTGTCATTGAAACTACCTAGGAAGTGCTTTGGAGTCGTTTCAAAGTTGCTTCCATGTCATTGAAACTACCTAGGAAGTGCTTTGGAGTCGTTTCAAAGTTGCTTCCATGTCATTGAAACTACCTAGGAAGTGCTTCGGAGTCGTTTGAAAGTTGCTTCCATGTCATTGAAACTACCAAGGAAGTGCTTCAGAGTCGTTTCAAAGTTGCTTCCATGTCATTGAAACTACCTAGGAAGTGCTTCGGAGGCGTTTCAAAGTTGCTTCCTTGTCATTGAAACTACCTAGGAAGTGCTTTGGAGTCGTTTCAAAGTTGCTTCCATGTCATTGAAACTACCAAGGAAGTGCTTCAGAGTCGTTTCAAAGTTGCTTCCATGTCATTGAAACTACCTAGGAAGTGCTTTGGAGTCGTTTCAAAGTTGCTTCCATGTCATTGAAACTACCTAGCAAGTGCTTCGGAGTCGTTTCAAAGTTGCTTCCATGTCATTGAAACTAGCTAGGAAGTGCTTTGGAGTCGTTTCAAAGTTGCTTCCATGTCATTGAAACTACCTAGCAAGTGCTTCGGAGTCGTTTCAAAGTTGCTTCCATGTCATTGAAACTACCTAGGAAGTGCTTTGGAGTCGTTTCAAAGTTGCTTCCTTGTCATTGAAACTACCTAGGAAGTGCTTTGGAGTCGTTTCAAAGTTGCTTCCTTGTCATTGAAACTACCTAGGAAGTGCTTTGGAGTCGTTTCAAAGTTGCTTCCATGTCATTGAAACTACCTAGGAAGTGCTTCGGAGGCGTTTCAAAGTTGCTTCCATGTCATTGAAACTATCTAGGAAGTGCTTCGGAGTCGTTTGAAAGTTGCTTCCATGTCATTGAAACTACCAAGGAAGTGCTTCGGAGTCGTTTCAAAGTTGCTTCCATGTCATTGAAACTACCTAGGAAGTGCTTTGGAGTCGTTTCAAAGTTGCTTCCTTGTCATTGAAACTACCTAGGAAGTGCTTTGGAGTCGTTTCAAAGTTGCTTCCTTGTCATTGAAACTACCTAGGAAGTGCTTTGGAGTCGTTTCAAAGTTGCTTCCTTGTCATTGAAACTACCTAGGAAGTGCTTTGGAGTCGTTTCAAAGTTGCTTCCATGTCATTGAAACTATCTAGGAAGTGCTTCGGAGTCGTTTGAAAGTTGCTTCCATGTCATTGAAACTACCAAGGAAGTGCTTCAGAGTCGTTTCAAAGTTGCTTCCATGTCATTGAAACTACCTAGGAAGTGCTTCGGAGTCGTTTCAAAGTTGCTTCCATGTCATTGAAACTACCTAGGAAGTGCTTCGGAGGCGTTTCAAAGTTGCTTCCTTGTCATTGAAACTACCTAGGAAGTGCTTTGGAGTCGTTTCAAAGTTGCTTCCATGTCATTGAAACTACCTAGGAAGTGCTTCAGAGTCGTTTCAAAGTTGCTTCCATGTCATTGAAACTACCTAGCAAGTGCTTCGGAGTCGTTTCAAAGTTGCTTCCATGTCATTGAAACTAGCTAGGAAGTGCTTTGGAGTCGTTTCAAAGTTGCTTCCATGTCATTGAAACTACCTAGCAAGTGCTTCGGAGTCGTTTCAAAGTTGCTTCCATGTCATTGAAACTACCTAGGAAGTGCTTTGGAGTCGTTTCAAAGTTGCTTCCTTGTCATTGAAACTACCTAGGAAGTGCTTTGGAGTCGTTTCAAAGTTGCTTCCATGTCATTGAAACTACCTAGGAAGTGCTTCGGAGGCGTTTCAAAGTTGCTTCCATGTCATTGAAACTATCTAGGAAGTGCTTCGGAGTCGTTTGAAAGTTGCTTCCATGTCATTGAAACTACCAAGGAAGTGCTTCGGAGTCGTTTCAAAGTTGCTTCCATGTCATTGAAACTACCTAGGAAGTGCTTTGGAGTCGTTTCAAAGTTGCTTCCTTGTCATTGAAACTACCTAGGAAGTGCTTTGGAGTCGTTTCAAAGTTGCTTCCTTGTCATTGAAACTACCTAGGAAGTGCTTTGGAGTCGTTTCAAAGTTGCTTCCTTGTCATTGAAACTACCTAGGAAGTGCTTCAGAGTCGTTTCAAAGTTGCTTCCATGTCATTGAAACTACCTAGGAAGTGCTTTGGAGTCGTTTCAAAGTTGCTTCCTTGTCATTGAAACTACCTAGGAAGTGCTTCGGAGTCGTTTCAAAGTTGCTTCCATGTCATTGAAACTACCTAGGAAGTGCTTCGGAGGCGTTTCAAAGTTGCTTCCATGTCATTGAAACTACCAAGGAAGTGCTTCGGAGTCGTTTCAAAGTTGCTTCCATGTCATTGAAACTACCTAGCAAGTGCTTCGGAGTCGTTTCAAAGTTGCTTCCATGTCATTGAAACTAGCTAGGAAGTGCTTTGGAGTCGTTTCAAAGTTGCTTCCATGTCATTGAAACTACCTAGGAAGTGCTACGGAGTCGTTTCAAAGTTGCTTCCATGTCATTGAAACTACCTAGGAAGTGCTTTGGAGTCGTTTCAAAGTTGCTTCCATGTCATTGAAACTAGCTAGGAAGTCCTTCGGAGGCGTTTCAAAGTTGCTTCCATGTCATTGAAACTATCTAGGAAATGCTTCGGAGTCGTTTGAAAGTTGCTTCCATGTCATTGAAACTACCAAGGAAGTGCTTCGGAGTCGTTTCAAAGTTGCTTCCATGTCATTGAAACTACCTAGGAAGTGCTTCGGAGTCGTTTCAAAGTTGCTTCCATGTCATTGGAACTACCTAGGAAGTGCTTTGGAGTCGTTTCAAAGTTGCTTCCATGTCATTGAAACTACCTAGGAAGTGCTTTGGAGTCGTTTCAAAGTTGCTTCCATGTCATTGAAACTACCTAGCAAGTGCTTCGGAGTCGTTTCAAAGTTGCTTCCATGTCATTGAAACAACCTAGGAAGTGCTTTGGAGTCGTTTCAAAGTTGCTTCCTTGTCATTGAAACTACCTAGGAAGTGCTTTGGAGTCGTTTCAAAGTTGCTTCCATGTCATTGAAACTACCTAGGAAGTGCTTCGGAGGCGTTTCAAAGTTGCTTCCATGTCATTGAAACTATCTAGGAAGTGCTTCGGAGTCGTTTGAAAGTTGCTTCCATGTCATTGAAACTACCTAGGAAGTGCTTTGGAGTCGTTTCAAAGTTGCTTCCATGTCATTGAAACTACCTAGGAAGTGCTACGGAGTCGTTTCAAAGTTGCTTCCATGTCATTGAAACTACCTAGGAAGTGCTTCGGAGTCGTTTCAAAGTTGCTTCCATGTCATTGAAACTACCTAGCAAGTGCTTCGGAGTCGTTTCAAAGTTGCTTCCATGTCATTGAAACAACCTAGGAAGTGCTTTGGAGTCGTTTCAAAGTTGCTTCCTTGTCATTGAAACTACCTAGGAAGTGCTTTGGAGTCGTTTCAAAGTTGCTTCCATGTCATTGAAACTACCTAGGAAGTGCTTCGGAGGCGTTTCAAAGTTGCTTCCATGTCATTGAAACTACCTAGCCAGTGCTTCGGAGTCGTTTCAAAGTTGCTTCCATGTCATTGAAACAACCTAGGAAGTGCTTTGGAGTCGTTTCAAAGTTGCTTCCTTGTCATTGAAACTACCTAGGAAGTGCTTCGGAGTCGTTTCAAAGTTGCTTCCATGTCATTGAAACTACCTAGCAAGTGCTTCGGAGTCGTTTCAAAGTTGCTTCCATGTCATTGAAACTAGCTAGGAAGTGCTTTGGAGTCGTTTCAAAGTTGCTTCCATGTCATTGAAACTACCAAGGAAGTGCTTCGGAGTCGTTTCAAAGTTGCTTCCATGTCATTGAAACTACCTAGCAAGTGCTTCGGAGTCGTTTCAAAGTTGCTTCCATGTCATTGAAACTACCTAGGAAGTGCTTTGGAGTCGTTTCAAAGTTGCTTCCATGTCATTGAAACTAGCTAGGAAGTGCTTTGGAGTCGTTTGAAAGTTGCTTCCATGTCATTGAAACTACCTAGCAAGTGCTTCGGAGTCGTTTCAAAGTTGCTTCCATGTCATTGAAACTACCTAGGAAGTGCTTTGGAGTCGTTTCAAAGTTGCTTCCATGTCATTGAAACTAGCTAGGAAGTGCTTCGGAGGCGTTTCAAAGTTGCTTCCATGTCATTGAAACTACCTAGGAAGTGCTTCGGAGTCGTTTCAAAGTTGCTTCCATGTCATTGAAACTACCTAGCAAGTGCTTCGGAGTCGTTTCAAAGTTGCTTCCATGTCATTGAAACTACCTAGCAAGTGCTTCGGAGTCGTTTCAAAGTTGCTTCCATGTCATTGAAACTACCTAGCAAGTGCTTCGGAGTCGTTTCAAAGTTGCTTCCATGTCATTGAAACTACCTAGGAAGTGCTTTGGAGTCGTTTCAAAGTTGCTTCCATGTCATTGAAACTAGCTAGGAAGTGCTTTGGAGTCGTTTGAAAGTTGCTTCCATGTCATTGAAACTACCTAGCAAGTGCTTCGGAGTCGTTTCAAAGTTGCTTCCATGTCATTGAAACTACCTAGGAAGTGCTTTGGAGTCGTTTCAAAGTTGCTTCCATGTCATTGAAACTAGCTAGGAAGTGCTTCGGAGGCGTTTCAAAGTTGCTTCCATGTCATTGAAACAACCTAGGAAGTGCTTCGGAGTCGTTTGAAAGTTGCTTCCATGTCATTGAAACTACCAAGGAAGTGCTTCGGAGTCGTTTCAAAGTTGCTTCCATGTCATTGAAACTACCTAGCAAGTGCTTCGGAGTCGTTTCAAAGTTGCTTCCATGTCATTGAAACTACCTAGGAAGTGCTTCGGAGTCGTTTCAAAGTTGCTTCCATGTCATTGAAACTACCTAGGAAGTGCTTCGGAGTCGTTTCAAAGTTGCTTCCATGTCATTGAAACTACCTAGCAAGTGCTTCGGAGTCGTTTCAAAGTTGCTTCCATGTCATTGAAACTAGCTAGGAAGTGCTTTGGAGTCGTTTCAAAGTTGCTTCCATGTCATTGAAACTACCTAGGAAGTGCTTCGGAGTCGTTTGAAAGTTGCTTCCATGTCATTGAAACTACCTAGCAAGTGCTTCGGAGTCGTTTCAAAGTTGCTTCCATGTCATTGAAACTAGCTAGGAAGTGCTTTGGAGTCGTTTCAAAGTTGCTTCCATGTCATTGAAACTACCTAGGAAGTGCTTCGGAGTCGTTTCAAAGTTGCTTCCATGTCATTGAAACTACCTAGGAAGTGCTTCGGAGTCGTTTGAAAGTTGCTTCCATGTCATTGAAACTACCTAGCAAGTGCTTCGGAGTCGTTTCAAAGTTGCTTCCATGTCATTGAAACTACCTAGGAAGTGCTTCGGAGTCGTTTCAAAGTTGCTTCCTTGTCATTGAAACTACCTAGGAAGTGCTTTGGAGTCGTTTCAAAGTTGCTTCCATGTCATTGAAACTAGCTAGGAAGTGCTTCGGAGGCGTTTCAAAGTTGCTTCCATGTCATTGAAACAACCTAGGAAGTGCTTCGGAGTCGTTTGAAAGTTGCTTCCATGTCATTGAAACTACCAAGGAAGTGCTTCGGAGTCGTTTCAAAGTTGCTTCCATGTCATTGAAACTACCTAGCAAGTGCTTCGGAGTCGTTTCAAAGTTGCTTCCATGTCATTGAAACTACCTAGGAAGTGCTTCGGAGTCGTTTCAAAGTTGCTTCCATGTCATTGAAACTACCTAGCAAGTGCTTCGGAGTCGTTTCAAAGTTGCTTCCATGTCATTGAAACTACCTAGGAAGTGCTTCGGAGTCGTTTCAAAGTTGCTTCCTTGTCATTGAAACTACCTAGGAAGTGCTTTGGAGTCGTTTCAAAGTTGCTTCCATGTCATTGAAACTAGCTAGGAAGTGCTTCGGAGGCGTTTCAAAGTTGCTTCCATGTCATTGAAACAACCTAGGAAGTGCTTCGGAGTCGTTTGAAAGTTGCTTCCATGTCATTGAAACTACCTAGCAAGTGCTTCGGAGTCGTTTCAAAGTTGCTTCCATGTCATTGAAACTACCTAGGAAGTGCTTCGGAGTCGTTTCAAAGTTGCTTCCATGTCATTGAAACTACCTAGGAAGTGCTTCGGAGTCGTTTCAAAGTTGCTTCCATGTCATTGAAACTACCTAGCAAGTGCTTCGGAGTCGTTTCAAAGTTGCTTCCATGTCATTGAAACTAGCTAGGAAGTGCTTTGGAGTCGTTTCAAAGTTGCTTCCATGTCATTGAAACTACCTAGGAAGTGCTTCGGAGTCGTTTGAAAGTTGCTTCCATGTCATTGAAACTACCTAGCAAGTGCTTCGGAGTCGTTTCAAAGTTGCTTCCATGTCATTGAAACTAGCTAGGAAGTGCTTTGGAGTCGTTTCAAAGTTGCTTCCATGTCATTGAAACTACCTAGGAAGTGCTTCGGAGTCGTTTCAAAGTTGCTTCCATGTCATTGAAACTACCTAGGAAGTGCTTCGGAGTCGTTTCAAAGTTGCTTCCTTGTCATTGAAACTACCTAGGAAGTGCTTCGGAGTCGTTTCAAAGTTGCTTCCTTGTCATTGAAACTACCTAGGAAGTGCTTTGGAGTCGTTTCAAAGTTGCTTCCATGTCATTGAAACTAGCTAGGAAGTGCTTCGGAGGCGTTTCAAAGTTGCTTCCATGTCATTGAAACAACCTAGGAAGTGCTTCGGAGTCGTTTGAAAGTTGCTTCCATGTCATTGAAACTACCTAGCAAGTGCTTCGGAGTCGTTTCAAAGTTGCTTCCATTTCATTGAAACTACCTAGGAAGTGCTTCGGAGTCGTTTCAAAGTTGCTTCCATGTCATTGAAACTACCTAGGAAGTGCTTCGGAGTCGTTTCAAAGTTGCTTCCATGTCATTGAAACTACCTAGCAAGTGCTTCGGAGTCGTTTCAAAGTTGCTTCCATGTCATTGAAACTAGCTAGGAAGTGCTTTGGAGTCGTTTCAAAGTTGCTTCCATGTCATTGAAACTACCTAGGAAGTGCTTCGGAGTCGTTTGAAAGTTGCTTCCATGTCATTGAAACTACCTAGCAAGTGCTTCGGAGTCGTTTCAAAGTTGCTTCCATGTCATTGAAACTACCTAGGAAGTGCTTCGGAGTCGTTTCAAAGTTGCTTCCATGTCATTGAAACTACCTAGCAAGTGCTTCGGAGTCGTTTCAAAGTTGCTTCCATGTCATTGAAACTAGCTAGGAAGTGCTTTGGAGTCGTTTCAAAGTTGCTTCCATGTCATTGAAACTACCTAGCAAGTGCTTCGGAGTCGTTTGAAAGTTGCTTCCATGTCATTGAAACTACCTAGCAAGTGCTTCGGAGTCGTTTCAAAGTTGCTTCCATGTCATTGAAACTAGCTAGGAAGTGCTTTGGAGTCGTTTCAAAGTTGCTTCCATGTCATTGAAACTACCTAGGAAGTGCTTCGGAGTCGTTTCAAAGTTGCTTCCATGTCATTGAAACTACCTAGGAAGTGCTTCGGAGTCGTTTCAAAGTTGCTTCCTTGTCATTGAAACTACCTAGGAAGTGCTTTGGAGTCGTTTCAAAGTTGCTTCCATGTCATTGAAACTAGCTAGGAAGTGCTTCGGAGGCGTTTCAAAGTTGCTTCCATGTCATTGAAACAACCTAGGAAGTGCTTCGGAGTCGTTTGAAAGTTGCTTCCATGTCATTGAAACTACCAAGGAAGTGCTTCGGAGTCGTTTCAAAGTTGCTTCCATGTCATTGAAACTACCTAGCAAGTGCTTCGGAGTCGTTTCAAAGTTGCTTCCATGTCATTGAAACTACCTAGCAAGTGCTTCGGAGTCGTTTCAAAGTTGCTTCCATGTCATTGAAACTACCTAGGAAGTGCTTCGGAGTCGTTTCAAAGTTGCTTCCATGTCATTGAAACTACCTAGGAAGTGCTTTGGAGTCGTTTCAAAGTTGCTTCCATGTCATTGAAACTACCTAGGAAGTGCTTTGGAGTCGTTTCAAAGTTGCTTCCATGTCATTGAAACTACCTAGGAAGTGCTTCGGAGTCGTTTCAAAGTTGCTTCCATGTCATTGAAACTAGCTAGCAAGTGCTTCGGAGTCGTTTCAAAGTTGCTTCCATGTCATTGAAACTAGCTAGCAAGTGCTTCGGAGTCGTTTCAAAGTTGCTTCCATGTCATTGAAACTACCAAGGAAGTGCTTCGGAGTCGTTTCAAAGTTGCTTCCATGTCATTGAAACTAGCTAGGAAGTGCTTCGGAGTCGTTTCATAGTTGCTTCCATGTCATTGAAACTATCTAGGAAGTGCTTCGGAGTCGTTTGAAAGTTGCTTCCATGTCATTGAAACTACCTAGCAAGTGCTTCGGAGTCGTTTCAAAGTTGCTTCTTTGTCATTGAAACTACCTAGGAAGTGCTTTGGAGTCGTTTCAAAGTTGCTTCCATGTCATTGAAACTACCTAGGAAGTGCTTCGGAGTCGTTTCAAAGTTGCTTCCATGTCATTGAAACTAGCTAGCAAGTGCTTCGGAGTCGTTTCAAAGTTGCTTCCATGTCATTGAAACTAGCTAGGAAGTGCTTCGGAGTCGTTTCATAGTTGCTTCCATGTCATTGAAACTATCTAGGAAGTGCTTCGGAGTCGTTTCAAAGTTGCTTCCATGTCATTGAAACTACCTAGGAAGTGCTTCGGAGTCGTTTCAAAGTTGCTTCCTTGTCATTGAAACTACCTAGGAAGTGCTTTGGAGTCGTTTCAAAGTTGCTTCCATGTCATTGAAACCACCTAGGAAGTGCTTCGGAGTCGTTTCAAAGTTGCTTCCATGTCATTGAAACTACCTAGGAAGTGCTTTGGAGTCGTTTCAAAGTTGCTTCCATGTCATTGAAACTAGCTAGGAAGTGCTTCGGAGGCGTTTCAAAGTTGCTTCCATGTCATTGAAACAACCTAGGAAGTGCTTCGGAGTCGTTTGAAAGTTGCTTCCATGTCATTGAAACTACCAAGGAAGTGCTTCGGAGTCGTTTCAAAGTTGCTTCCATGTCATTGAAACTACCTAGCAAGTGCTTCGGAGTCGTTTCAAAGTTGCTTCCATGTCATTGAAACAACCTAGCAAGTGCTTCGGAGTCGTTTCAAAGTTGCTTCCATGTCATTGAAACTACCTAGGAAGTGCTTCGGAGTCGTTTCAAAGTTGCTTCCATGTCATTGAAACTAGCTAGGAAGTGCTTCGGAGGCGTTTCAAAGTTGCTTCCATGTCATTGAAACAACCTAGGAAGTGCTTCGGAGTCGTTTGAAAGTTGCTTCCATGTCATTGAAACTACCAAGGAAGTGCTTCGGAGTCGTTTCAAAGTTGCTTCCATGTCATTGAAACTACCTAGCAAGTGCTTCGGAGTCGTTTCAAAGTTGCTTCCATGTCATTGAAACTAGCTAGGAAGTGCTTTGGAGTCGTTTCAAAGTTGCTTCCATGTCATTGAAACTACCTAGGAAGTGCTTCGGAGTCGTTTGAAAGTTGCTTCCATGTCATTGAAACTACCTAGGAAGTGCTTTGGAGTCGTTTCAAAGTTGCTTCCATGTCATTGAAACAACCTAGGAAGTGCTTCGGAGTCATTTGAAAGTTGCTTCCATGTCATTGAAACTACCAAGGAAGTGCTTTGGAGTCGTTTCAAAGTTGCTTCCATGTCATTGAAACTACCTAGGAAGTGCTTCGGAGTCGTTTCATAGTTGCTTCCATGTCATTGAAACTATCTAGGAAGTGCTTCGGAGTCGTTTGAAAGTTGCTTCCATGTCATTGAAACCACCTAGGAAGTGCTTCGGAGTCGTTTGAAAGTTGCTTCCATGTCATTGAAACCACCTAGGAAGTGCTTCGGAGTCGTTTCAAAGTTGCTTCCATGTCATTGAAACTACCTAGCAAGTGCTTCGGAGTCGTTTCAAAGTTGCTTCCATGTCATTGAAACTACCTAGCAAGTGCTTCGGAGTCGTTTCAAAGTTGCTTCCATGTCATTGAAACTACCTAGGAAGTGCTTCGGAGTCGTTTCAAAGTTGCTTCCATGTCATTGAAACTAGCTAGGAAGTGCTTCGGAGGCGTTTCAAAGTTGCTTCCATGTCATTGAAACAACCTAGGAAGTGCTTCGGAGTCGTTTGAAAGTTGCTTCCATGTCATTGAAACTACCAAGGAAGTGCTTCGGAGTCGTTTCAAAGTTGCTTCCATGTCATTGAAACTACCTAGCAAGTGCTTCGGAGTCGTTTCAAAGTTGCTTCCATGTCATTGAAACTACCTAGCAAGTGCTTCGGAGTCGTTTCAAAGTTGCTTCCATGTCATTGAAACTACCTAGGAAGTGCTTCGGAGTCGTTTCAAAGTTGCTTCCATGTCATTGAAACTAGCTAGGAAGTGCTTCGGAGGCGTTTCAAAGTTGCTTCCATGTCATTGAAACAACCTAGGAAGTGCTTCGGAGTCGTTTGAAAGTTGCTTCCATGTCAATGAAACTACCAAGGAAGTGCTTCGGAGTCGTTTGAAAGTTGCTTCCATGTCATTGAAACTACCTAGCAAGTGCTTCGGAGTCGTTTCAAAGTTGCTTCCATGTCATTGAAACTACCTAGGAAGTGCTTCGGAGTCGTTTCAAAGTTGCTTCCTTGTCATTGAAACTACCTAGGAAGTGCTTTGGAGTCGTTTCAAAGTTGCTTCCATGTCATTGAAACTACCTAGGAAGTGCTTCGGAGTCGTTTGAAAGTTGCTTCCATGTCATTGAAACTACCTAGGAAGTGCTTTGGAGTCGTTTCAAAGTTGCTTCCATGTCATTGAAACAACCTAGGAAGTGCTTCGAAGTCGTTTGAAAGTAGCTTCCATGTCATTGAAACTACCTAGGAAGTGCTTCGGAGTCGTTTGAAAGTTGCTTCCATGTCATTGCAACTACCTAGAAAGTGCTTCGAAGTCGTTTGAAAGTAGCTTCCATGTCATTGAAACTACCTAGGAAGTGCTTCGAAGTCGTTTGAAAGTAGCTTCCATGTCATTGAAACTACCTAGGAAGTGCTTCGGAGTCGTTTGAAAGTTGCTTCCATGTCATTGAAACTACCTAGGAAGTGCTTCGGAGTCGTTTGAAAGTTGCTTCCATGTCATTGAAACTACCTAGGAAGTGCTTCGAAGTCGTTTGAAAGTTGCTTTCATGTCATTGAAACTACCTAGGAAGTGCTTCGGAGTCGTTTGAAAGTTGCTTCCATGTCATTGAAACTACCTAGGAAGTGCTTTGAAGTCGTTTGAAAGTTGCTTCCATGTCATTGAAACTACCAAGGAAGTGCTTCGGAGTCGTTTGAAAGTGGCTTCCATGTCATTGAAACTACCTAGGAAGTGCTTCGAAGTCGTTTGAAAGTTGCTTTCATGTCATTGAAACTACCTAGGAAGTGCTTCGGAGTCGTTTGAAAGTGGCTTCCATGTCATTGAAACTACCTAGGAAGTGCTTCGAAGTCGTTTGAAAGTTGCTTCCATGTCATTGAAACTACCTAGGAAGTGCTTCGAAGTCGTTTGAAAGTTGTTTCCATGTCATTGAAACTACCTCGGAAGTGCTTCGAAGTCGTTTGAAAGTTGCTTTCATGTCATTGAAACTACCTAGAAGTGCTTCGGAGTCGTTTGAAAGTGGCTTCCATGTCATTGAAACTACCTAGGAAGTGCTTCGAAGTCGTTTGAAAGTAGCTTCCATGTCATTGAAACTACCTAGGAAGTGCTTCGGAGTCGTTTGAAAGTTGCTTCCATGTCATTGAAACTACCTTGGAAGTGCTTCGGAGTCGTTTGAAAGTTGCTTCCATGTCATTGAAACTACCTAGGAAGTGCTTCGGAGTCGTTTGAAAGTTGCTTCCATGTCATTGAAACTACCTAGGAAGTGCTTCGGAGTCGTTTGAAAGTTGCTTCCATGTCATTGAAACTACCTAGGAAGTGCTTCGGAGTCGTTTGAAAGTTGCTTCCATGTCATTGAAACTACCTAGGAAGTGCTTCGAAGTCGTTTGAAAGTTGCTTTCATGTCATTGAAACTACCTAGGAAGTGCTTCGGAGTCGTTTGAAAGTTGCTTCCATGTCATTGAAACTACCTAGGAAGTGCTTTGAAGTCGTTTGAAAGTTGCTTCCATGTCATTGAAACTACCTAGGAAGTGCTTCGGAGTCGTTTGAAAGTGGCTTCCATGTCATTGAAACTACCTAGGAAGTGCTTCGAAGTCGTTTGAAAGTTGCTTTCATGTCATTGAAACTACCTAGGAAGTGCTTCGGAGTCGTTTGAAAGTGGCTTCCATGTCATTGAAACTACCTAGGAAGTGCTTCGAAGTCGTTTGAAAGTTGCTTTCATGTCATTGAAACTACCTAGGAAGTGCTTCGAAGTCGTTTGAAAGTTGCTTTCATGTCATTGAAACTACCTAGGAAGTGCTTCGAAGTCGTTTGAAAGTTGCTTTCATGTCATTGAAACTACCTAGGAAGTGCTTCGGAGTCGTTTGAAAGTGGCTTCCATGTCATTGAAACTACCTAGGAAGTGCTTCGGAGTCGTTTGAAAGTGGCTCTCATGTCATTGAAACTACCTAGGAAGTGCTTCGGAGTCGTTTGAAAGTTGCTTCCATGTCATTGAAACTACCTAGGAAGTGCTTCGGAGTCGTTTGAAAGTTGCTTCCATGTCATTGAAACTACCTAGGAAGTGCTTCGAAGTCGTTTGAAAGTTGCTTTCATGTCATTGAAACTACCTAGGAAGTGCTTCGGAGTCGTTTGAAAGTTGCTTCCATGTCATTGAAACTACCTAGGAAGTGCTTTGAAGTCGTTTGAAAGTTGCTTCCATGTCATTGAAACTACCTAGGAAGTGCTTCGGAGTCGTTTGAAAGTGGCTTCCATGTCATTGAAACTACCTAGGAAGTGCTTCGAAGTCGTTTGAAAGTTGCTTTCATGTCATTGAAACTACCTAGGAAGTGCTTCGAAGTCGTTTGAAAGTTGCTTTCATGTCATTGAAACTACCTAGGAAGTGCTTCGAAGTCGTTTGAAAGTTGCTTCCATGTCATTGCAACTACCTAGAAAGTGCTTCGAAGTCGTTTGAAAGTAGCTTCCATGTCATTGAAACTACCTAGGAAGTGCTTCGAAGTCGTTTGAAAGTAGCTTCCATGTCATTGAAACTACCTAGGAAGTGCTTCGGAGTCGTTTGAAAGTTGCTTTCATGTCATTGAAACTACCTAGGAAGTGCTTCGGAGTCGTTTGAAAGTTGCTTCCATGTCATTGAAACTACCTAGGAAGTGCTTCGAAGTCGTTTGAAAGTTGCTTTCATGTCATTGAAACTACCTAGGAAGTGCTTCGGAGTCGTTTGAAAGTTGCTTCCATGTCATTGAAACTACCTAGGAAGTGCTTTGAAGTCGTTTGAAAGTTGCTTCCATGTCATTGAAACTACCTAGGAAGTGCTTCGGAGTCGTTTGAAAGTGGCTTCCATGTCATTGAAACTACCTAGGAAGTGCTTCGAAGTCGTTTGAAAGTTGCTTTCATGTCATTGAAACTACCTAGGAAGTGCTTCGGAGTCGTTTGAAAGTGGCTTCCATGTCATTGAAACTACCTAGGAAGTGCTTCGAAGTCGTTTGAAAGTTGCTTCCATGTCATTGAAACTACCTAGGAAGTGCTTCGAAGTCGTTTGAAAGTTGCTTCCATGTCATTGAAACTACCTCGGAAGTGCTTCGAAGTCGTTTGAAAGTTGCTTTCATGTCATTGAAACTACCTAGAAGTGCTTCGGAGTCGTTTGAAAGTGGCTTCCATGTCATTGAAACTACCTAGGAAGTGCTTCGAAGTCGTTTGAAAGTAGCTTCCATGTCATTGAAACTACCTAGGAAGTGCTTCGGAGTCGTTTGAAAGTTGCTTCCATGTCATTGAAACTACCTTGGAAGTGCTTCGGAGTCGTTTGAAAGTTGCTTCCATGTCATTGAAACTACCTAGGAAGTGCTTCGGAGTCGTTTGAAAGTTGCTTCCATGTCATTGAAACTACCTAGGAAGTGCTTCGGAGTCGTTTGAAAGTTGCTTCCATGTCATTGAAACTACCTAGGAAGTGCTTCGGAGTCGTTTGAAAGTTGCTTCCATGTCATTGAAACTACCTAGGAAGTGCTTCGAAGTCGTTTGAAAGTTGCTTTCATGTCATTGAAACTACCTAGGAAGTGCTTCGGAGTCGTTTGAAAGTTGCTTCCATGTCATTGAAACTACCTAGGAAGTGCTTTGAAGTCGTTTGAAAGTTGCTTCCATGTCATTGAAACTACCTAGGAAGTGCTTCGGAGTCGTTTGAAAGTGGCTTCCATGTCATTGAAACTACCTAGGAAGTGCTTCGAAGTCGTTTGAAAGTTTCTTTCATGTCATTGAAACTACCTAAGAAGTGCTTCGAAGTCGTTTGAAAGTTGCTTTCATGTCATTGAAACTACCTAGGAAGTGCTTCGGAGTCGTTTGAAAGTTGCTTCCATGTCATTGAAACTACCTAGGAAGTGCTTCGGAGTCGTTTGAAAGTTGCTTCCATGTCATTGAAACTACCTCGGAAGTGCTTCAAAGTCGTTTGAAAGTTGCTTCCATGTCATTGAAACTACCTAGGAAGTGCTTCGGAGTCGTTTGAAAGTTGCTTCCATGTCATTGAAACTACCTCGGAAGTGCTTCGAAGTCGTTTGAAAGTTGCTTTCATGTCATTGAAACTACCTAGAAGTGCTTCGGAGTCGTTTGAAAGTGGCTTCCATGTCATTGAAACTACCTAGGAAGTGCTTCGGAGTCGTTTCAAAGTTGCTTCCATGTCATTGAAACTACCTAGGAAGTGCTTCGAAGTCGTTTGAAAGTTGCTTCCATGTCATTGAAACTACCTAGGAAGTGCTTTGAAGTCGTTTGAAAGTAGCTTCCATGTCATTGAAACTACCTAGGAAGTGCTTCGGAGTCGTTTGAAAGTGGCTTCCATGTCATTGAAACTACCTAGGAAGTGCTTCGAAGTCGTTTGAAAGTTTCTTTCATGTCATTGAAACTACCTAGGAAGTGCTTCGAAGTCGTTTGAAAGTTGCTTTCATGTCATTGAAACTACCTAGGAAGTGCTTCGGAGTCGTTTGAAAGTTGCTTCCATGTCATTGAAACTACCTAGGAAGTGCTTCGGAGTCGTTTGAAAGTTGCTTCCATGTCATTGAAACTACCTCGGAAGTGCTTCAAAGTCGTTTGAAAGTTGCTTCCATGTCATTGAAACTACCAAGGAAGTGCTTCGGAGTCGTTTCAAAGTTGCTTCCATGTCATTGAAACTACCTAGGAAGTGCATCGGAGTCGTTTGAAAGTTGCTTCCATGTCATTGAAACTACCTCGGAAGTGCTTCGAAGTCGTTTGAAAGTTGCTTTCATGTCATTGAAACTACCTAGAAGTGCTTCGGAGTCGTTTGAAAGTTGCTTCCATGTCATTGAAACTACCTAGGAAGTGCTTCGAAGTCGTTTGAAAGTTGCTTCCATGTCATTGAAACTACCTAGGAAGTGCTTCGGAGTCGTTTGAAAGTGGCTTCCATGTCATTGAAACTACCTAGGAAGTGCTTTGAAGTCGTTTGAAAGTAGCTTCCATGTCATTGAAACTACCTAGGAAGTGCTTCGGAGTCGTTTGAAAGTGGCTTCCATGTCATTGAAACTACCTAGGAAGTGCTTCGAAGTCGTTTGAAAGTAGCTTCCATGTCATTGAAACTACCTAGGAAGTGCTTCGGAGTCGTTTGAAAATAGCTTCCATGTCATTGAAACTACCTCGGAAGTGCTTCAAAGTCGTTTGAAAGTTGCTTCCATGTCATTGAAACTACCTAGGAAGTGCTTCGGAGTCGTTTGAAAGTGGCTTCCATGTCATTGAAACTACCTAGGAAGTGCTTCGGAGTCGTTTCAAAGTTGCTTCCATGTCATTGAAACTACCTAGGAAGTGCTTCGAAGTCGTTTGAAAGTTGCTTCCATGTCATTGAAACTACCTAGGAAGTGCTTCGAAGTCGTTTGAAAGTTGCTTCCATGTCATTGAAACTACCTAGGAAGTGCTTCGAAGTCGTTTGAAAGTAGCTTCCATGTCATTGAAACTACCTAGGAAGTGCTTCGAAGTCGTTTGAAAGTTGCTTCCATGTCATTGAAACTACCTAGGAAGTGCTTCGGAGTCGTTTGAAAGTTGCTTCCATGTCATTGAAACTACCTAGAAGTGCTTCGGAGTCGTTTGAAAGTGGCTTCCATGTCATTGAAACTACCTAGGAAGTGCTTCGGAGTCGTTTCAAAGTTGCTTCCATGTCATTGAAACTACCTAGGAAGTGCTTCGAAGTCGTTTGAAAGTTGCTTCCATGTCATTGAAACTACCTAGGAAGTGCTTCGAAGTCGTTTGAAAGTTGCTTCCATGTCATTGAAACTACCTAGAAGTGCTTCGGAGTCGTTTGAAAGTGGCTTCCATGTCATTGAAACTACCTAGGAAGTGCTTCGGAGTCGTTTCAAAGTTGCTTCCATGTCATTGAAACTACCTAGGAAGTGCTTCGAAGTCGTTTGAAAGTTGCTTCCATGTCATTGAAACTACCTAGGAAGTGCTTCGGAGTCGTTTGAAAGTTGCTTCCATGTCATTGAAACTACCTCGGAAGTGCTTCGAAGTCGTTTGAAAGTTGCTTTCATGTCATTGAAACTACCTAGAAGTGCTTCGGAGTCGTTTGAAAGTGGCTTCCATGTCATTGAAACTACCTAGGAAGTGCTTCGGAGTCGTTTCAAAGTTGCTTCCATGTCATTGAAACTACCTAGGAAGTGCTTCGAAGTCGTTTGAAAGTTGCTTCCATGTCATTGAAACTACCTAGGAAGTGCTTCGGAGTCGTTTGAAAGTGGCTTCCATGTCATTGAAACTACCTAGGAAGTGCTTCGAAGTCGTTTGAAAGTAGCTTCCATGTCATTGAAACTACCTAGGAAGTGCTTCGAAGTCGTTTGAAAGTTGCTTCCATGTCATTGAAACTACCTAGGAAGTGCTTCGGAGTCGTTTGAAAGTTGCTTCCATGTCATTGAAACTACCTCGGAAGTGCTTCGAAGTCGTTTGAAAGTTGCTTTCATGTCATTGAAACTACCTAGAAGTGCTTCGGAGTCGTTTGAAAGTGGCTTCCATGTCATTGAAACTACCTAGGAAGTGCTTCGGAGTCGTTTCAAAGTTGCTTCCATGTCATTGAAACTACCTAGGAAGTGCTTCGAAGTCGTTTGAAAGTTGCTTTCATGTCATTGAAACTACCTAGGAAGTGCTTCGAAGTCGTTTGAAAGTTGCTTCCATGTCATTGAAACTACCTAGGAAGTGCTTCGGAGTCGTTTGAAAGTGGCTTCCATGTCATTGAAACTACCTAGGAAGTGCTTCGAAGTCGTTTGAAAGTTGCTTTCATGTCATTGAAACTACCTAGAAGTGCTTCGGAGTCGTTTGAAAGTGGCTTCCATGTCATTGAAACTACCTAGGAAGTGCTTCGAAGTCGTTTGAAAGTAGCTTCCATGTCATTGAAACTACCTAGGAAGTGCTTCGGAGTCGTTTCAAAGTTGCTTCCATGTCATTGAAACTACCTAGGAAGTGCTTCGAAGTCGTTTGAAAGTTGCTTCCATGTCATTGAAACTACCTAGGAAGTGCTTCGGAGTCGTTTGAAAGTTGCTTCCATGTCATTGAAACTACCTAGGAAGTGCTTCGGAGTTGTTTGAAAGTTGCTTCCATGTCATTGAAACTACCTAGGAAGTGCTTCGGAGTCGTTTGAAAGTTGCTTCCATGTCATTGAAACTACCTCGGAAGTGCTTCGAAGTCGTTTGAAAGTTGCTTTCATGTCATTGAAACTACCTAGAAGTGCTTCGGAGTCGTTTGAAAGTTGCTTCCATGTCATTGAAACTACCTAGGAAGTGCTTCGAAGTCGTTTGAAAGTTGCTTCCATGTCATTGAAACTACCTAGGAAGTGCTTCGGAGTCGTTTGAAAGTGGCTTCCATGTCATTGAAACTACCTAGGAAGTGCTTCGGAGTCGTTTGAAAGTGGCTTCCATGTCATTGAAACTACCTAGGAAGTGCTTCGAAGTCGTTTGAAAGTAGCTTCCATGTCATTGAAACTACCTAGGAAGTGCTTCGAAGTCGTTTGAAAGTTGCTTCCATGTCATTGAAACTACCTAGGAAGTGCTTCGGAGTCGTTTGAAAGTTGCTTCCATGTCATTGAAACTACCTAGGAAGTGCATCGGAGTCGTTTGAAAGTGGCTTCCATGTCATTGAAACTACCTAGGAAGTGCTTCGAAGTCGTTTGAAAGTAGCTTCCATGTCATTGAAACTACCTAGGAAGTGCTTCGAAGTCGTTTGAAAGTTGCTTCCATGTCATTGAAACTACCTAGGAAGTGCTTCGAAGTCGTTTGAAAGTTGCTTCCATGTCATTGAAACTACCTAGGAAGTGCTTCGGAGTCGTTTGAAAGTTGCTTCCATGTCATTGAAACTACCTAGGAAGTGCTTCGGAGTCGTTTGAAAGTTGCTTCCATGTCATTGAAACTACCTAGGAAGTGCTTCGAAGTCGTTTGAAAGTAGCTTCCATGTCATTGAAACTACCTAGGAAGTGCTTCGAAGTCGTTTGAAAGTTGCTTCCATGTCATTGAAACTACCTAGGAAGTGCTTCGGAGTCGTTTGAAAGTTGCTTCCATGTCATTGAAACTACCTAGGAAGTGCTTCGGAGTCGTTTGAAAGTGGCTTCCATGTCATTGAAACTACCTCGGAAGTGCTTCGAAGTCGTTTGAAAGTTGCTTTCATGTCATTGAAACTACCTAGAAGTGCTTCGGAGTCGTTTGAAAGTTGCTTCCATGTCATTGAAACTACCTAGGAAGTGCTTCGAAGTCGTTTGAAAGTTGCTTCCATGTCATTGAAACTACCTAGGAAGTGCTTCGGAGTCGTTTGAAAGTGGCTTCCATGTCATTAAAACTACCTAGGAAGTGCTTCGGAGTCGTTTGAAAGTGGCTTCCATGTCATTGAAACTACCTAGGAAGTGCTTCGAAGTCGTTTGAAAGTAGCTTCCATGTCATTGAAACTACCTAGGAAGTGCTTCGAAGTCGTTTGAAAGTTGCTTCCATGTCATTGAAACTACCTAGGAAGTGCTTCGAAGTCGTTTGAAAGTTGCTTCCATGTCATTGAAACTACCTAGGAAGTGCTTCGGAGTCGTTTGAAAGTTGCTTCCATGTCATTGAAACTACCTAGGAAGTGCTTCGGAGTCGTTTGAAAGTGGCTTCCATGTCATTGAAACTACCTAGGAAGTGCTTCGAAGTCGTTTGAAAGTAGCTTCCATGTCATTGAAACTACCTAGGAAGTGCTTCGAAGTCGTTTGAAAGTTGCTTCCATGTCATTGAAACTACCTAGGAAGTGCTTCGGAGTCGTTTGAAAGTTGCTTCCATGTCATTGAAACTACCTAGGAAGTGCTTCGGAGTCGTTTGAAAGTTGCTTCCATGTCATTGAAACTACCTAGGAAGTGCTTCGGAGTCGTTTGAAAGTTGCTTTCATGTCATTGAAACTACCTAGAAGTGCTTCGAAGTCGTTTGAAAGTTGCTTCCATGTCATTGAAACTACCTAGGAAGTGCTTCGGAGTCGTTTGAAAGTTGCTTCCATGTCATTGAAACTACCTAGGAAGTGCTTCGGAGTCGTTTGAAAGTTGCTTCCATGTCATTGAAACTACCTCGGAAGTGCTTCGAAGTCGTTTGAAAGTTGCTTTCATGTCATTGAAACTACCTAGAAGTGCTTCGGAGTCGTTTGAAAGTTGCTTCCATGTCATTGAAACTACCTAGGAAGTGCTTCGAAGTCGTTTGAAAGTTGCTTCCATGTCATTGAAACTACCTAGGAAGTGCTTCGGAGTCGTTTGAAAGTTGCTTCCATGTCATTGAAACTACCTAGGAAGTGCTTCGAAGTCGTTTGAAAGTTGCTTCCATGTCATTGAAACTACCTAGGAAGTGCTTCGGAGTCGTTTGAAAGTGGCTTCCATGTCATTGAAACTACCTAGGAAGTGCTTCGGAGTCGTTTGAAAGTGGCTTCCATGTCATTGAAACTACCTAGGAAGTGCTTTGAAGTCGTTTGAAAGTAGCTTCCATGTCATTGAAACTACCTAGGAAGTGCTTCGGAGTCGTTTGAAAGTGGCTTCCATGTCATTGAAACTACCTAGGAAGTGCTTCGAAGTCGTTTGAAAGTTGCTTTCATGTCATTGAAACTACCTAGAAGTGCTTCGGAGTCGTTTGAAAGTGGCTTCCATGTCATTGAAACTACCTAGGAAGTGCTTCGAAGTCGTTTGAAAGTAGCTTCCATGTCATTGAAACTACCTAGGAAGTGCTTCGGAGTCGTTTCAAAGTTGCTTCCATGTCATTGAAACTACCTAGGAAGTGCTTCGAAGTCGTTTGAAAGTTGCTTCCATGTCATTGAAACTACCTAGGAAGTGCTTCGGAGTCGTTTGAAAGTTGCTTCCATGTCATTGAAACTACCTAGGAAGTGCTTCGGAGTTGTTTGAAAGTTGCTTCCATGTCATTGAAACTACCTAGGAAGTGCTTCGGAGTCGTTTGAAAGTTGCTTCCATGTCATTGAAACTACCTCGGAAGTGCTTCGAAGTCGTTTGAAAGTTGCTTTCATGTCATTGAAACTACCTAGAAGTGCTTCGGAGTCGTTTGAAAGTTGCTTCCATGTCATTGAAACTACCTAGGAAGTGCTTCGAAGTCGTTTGAAAGTTGCTTCCATGTCATTGAAACTACCTAGGAAGTGCTTCGGAGTCGTTTGAAAGTTGCTTCCATGTCATTGAAACTACCTAGGAAGTGCTTCGGAGTCGTTTGAAAGTTGCTTCCATGTCATTGAAACTACCTAGGAAGTGCTTCGAAGTCGTTTGAAAGTTGCTTCCATGTCATTGAAACTACCTAGGAAGTGCTTCGGAGTCGTTTGAAAGTGGCTTCCATGTCATTGAAACTACCTAGGAAGTGCTTCGAAGTCGTTTGAAAGTAGCTTCCATGTCATTGAAACTACCTAGGAAGTGCTTCGAAGTCGTTTGAAAGTTGCTTCCATGTCATTGAAACTACCTAGGAAGTGCTTCGGAGTCGTTTGAAAGTTGCTTCCATGTCATTGAAACTACCTAGGAAGTGCTTCGGAGTCGTTTGAAAGTTGCTTCCATGTCATTGAAACTACCTCGGAAGTGCTTCGAAGTCGTTTGAAAGTTGCTTTCATGTCATTGAAACTACCTAGAAGTGCTTCGGAGTCGTTTGAAAGTGGCTTCCATGTCATTGAAACTACCTAGGAAGTGCTTCGGAGTCGTTTCAAAGTTGCTTCCATGTCATTGAAACTACCTAGGAAGTGCTTCGAAGTCGTTTGAAAGTTGCTTCCATGTCATTGAAACTACCTAGGAAGTGCTTCGGAGTCGTTTGAAAGTTGCTTCCATGTCATTGAAACTACCTAGGAAGTGCTTCGGAGTCGTTTGAAAGTTGCTTCCATGTCATTGAAACTACCTCGGAAGTGCTTCGAAGTCGTTTGAAAGTTGCTTTCATGTCATTGAAACTACCTAGAAGTGCTTCGGAGTCGTTTGAAAGTGGCTTCCATGTCATTGAAACTACCTAGGAAGTGCTTCGGAGTCGTTTCAAAGTTGCTTCCATGTCATTGAAACTACCTAGGAAGTGCTTCGAAGTCGTTTGAAAGTTGCTTTCATGTCATTGAAACTACCTGGAAGTGCTTCGGAGTCGTTTGAAAGTGGCTTCCATGTCATTGAAACTACCTAGGAAGTGCTTCGGAGTCGTTTGAAAGTTGCTTTCATGTCATTGAAACTACCTAGGAAGTGCTTCGAAGTCGTTTGAAAGTTGCTTTCATGTCATTGAAACTACCTAGGAAGTGCTTTGAAGTCGTTTGAAAGTAGCTTCCATGTCATTGAAACTACCTAGGAAGTGCTTCGGAGTCGTTTGAAAGTGGCTTCCATGTCATTGAAACTACCTAGGAAGTGCTTCGAAGTCGTTTGAAAGTTGCTTTCATGTCATTGAAACTACCTAGAAGTGCTTCGGAGTCGTTTGAAAGTGGCTTCCATGTCATTGAAACTACCTAGGAAGTGCTTCGGAGTCGTTTGAAAGTAGCTTCCATGTCATTGAAACTACCTAGGAAGTGCTTCGGAGTCGTTTCAAAGTTGCTTCCATGTCATTGAAACTACCTAGGAAGTGCTTCGAAGTCGTTTGAAAGTTGCTTCCATGTCATTGAAACTACCTAGGAAGTGCTTCGGAGTCGTTTGAAAGTTGCTTCCATGTCATTGAAACTACCTAGGAAGTGCTTCGGAGTTGTTTGAAAGTTGCTTCCATGTCATTGAAACTACCTAGGAAGTGCTTCGGAGTCGTTTGAAAGTTGCTTCCATGTCATTGAAACTACCTCGGAAGTGCTTCGAAGTCGTTTGAAAGATGCTTTCATGTCATTGAAACTACCTAGAAGTGCTTCGGAGTCGTTTGAAAGTTGCTTCCATGTCATTGAAACTACCTAGGAAGTGCTTCGAAGTCGTTTGAAAGTTGCTTCCATGTCATTGAAACTACCTAGGAAGTGCTTCGGAGTCGTTTGAAAGTTGCTTCCATGTCATTGAAACTACCTAGGAAGTGCTTCGAAGTCGTTTGAAAGTTGCTTCCATGTCATTGAAACTACCTAGGAAGTGCTTCGGAGTCGTTTGAAAGTTGCTTCCATGTCATTGAAACTACCTAGGAAGTGCTTCGGAGTCGTTTGAAAGTTGCTTCCATGTCATTGAAACTACCTCGGAAGTGCTTCGAAGTCGTTTGAAAGTTGCTTCCATGTCATTGAAACTACCTAGGAAGTGCTTCGGAGTCGTTTCAAAGTTGCTTCCATGTCATTGAAACTACCTAGGAAGTGCTTCGAAGTCGTTTGAAAGTTGCTTCCATGTCATTGAAACTACCTAGGAAGTGCTTCGAAGTCGTTTGAAAGTTGCTTCCATGTCATTGAAACTACCTAGGAAGTGCTTCGGAGTTGTTTGAAAGTTGCTTCCATGTCATTGAAACTACCTAGGAAGTGCTTCGGAGTCGTTTGAAAGTTGCTTCCATGTCATTGAAACTACCTCGGAAGTGCTTCGAAGTCGTTTGAAAGTTGCTTTCATGTCATTGAAACTACCTAGAAGTGCTTCGGAGTCGTTTGAAAGTTGCTTCCATGTCATTGAAACTACCTAGGAAGTGCTTCGAAGTCGTTTGAAAGTTGCTTCCATGTCATTGAAACTACCTAGGAAGTGCTTCGGAGTCGTTTGAAAGTTGCTTCCATGTCATTGAAACTACCTAGGAAGTGCTTCGAAGTCGTTTGAAAGTTGCTTCCATGTCATTGAAACTACCTAGGAAGTGCTTCGGAGTCGTTTGAAAGTTGCTTCCATGTCATTGAAACTACCTAGGAAGTGCTTCGGAGTCGTTTGAAAGTTGCTTCCATGTCATTGAAACTACCTCGGAAGTGCTTCGAAGTCGTTTGAAAGTTGCTTCCATGTCATTGAAACTACCTAGGAAGTGCTTCGGAGTCGTTTCAAAGTTGCTTCCATGTCATTGAAACTACCTAGGAAGTGCTTCGAAGTCGTTTGAAAGTTGCTTCCATGTCATTGAAACTACCTAGGAAGTGCTTCGAAGTCGTTTGAAAGTTGCTTCCATGTCATTGAAACTACCTAGGAAGTGCTTCGGAGTTGTTTGAAAGTTGCTTCCATGTCATTGAAACTACCTAGGAAGTGCTTCGGAGTCGTTTGAAAGTTGCTTTCATGTCATTGAAACTACCTAGGAAGTGCTTCGAAGTCGTTTGAAAGTTGCTTTCATGTCATTGAAACTACCTAGGAAGTGCTTCGGAGTCGTTTGAAAGTTGCTTCCATGTCATTGAAACTACCTAGGAAGTGCTTCGGAGTCGTTTGAAAGTTGCTTCCATGTCATTGAAACTACCTAGGAAATGCTTCGAAGTCGTTTGAAAGTTGCTTTCATGTCATTGAAACTACCTAGGAAGTGCTTCGAAGTCGTTTGAAAGTTGCTTTCATGTCATTGAAACTACCTAGGAAGTGCTTCGGAGTCGTTTGAAAGTTGCTTCCATGTCATTGAAACTACCTAGGAAGTGCTTCGGAGTCGTTTGAAAGTTGCTTCCATGTCATTGAAACTACCTCGGAAGTGCTTCGAAGTCGTTTGAAAGTTGCTTTCATGTCATTGAAACTACCTAGAAGTGCTTCGGAGTCGTTTGAAAGTGGCTTCCATGTCATTGAAACTACCTAGGAAGTGCTTCGAAGTCGTTTGAAAGTAGCTTCCATGTCATTGAAACTACCTAGGAAGTGCTTCGGAGTCGTTTCAAAGTTGCTTCCATGTCATTGAAACTACCTAGGAAGTGCTTCGAAGTCGTTTGAAAGTTGCTTCCATGTCATTGAAACTACCTAGGAAGTGCTTCGGAGTCGTTTGAAAGTTGCTTCCATGTCATTGAAACTACCTAGGAAGTGCTTCGGAGTTGTTTGAAAGTTGCTTCCATGTCATTGAAACTACCTAGGAAGTGCTTCGAAGTCGTTTGAAAGTTGCTTTCATGTCATTGAAACTACCTAGGAAGTGCTTCGGAGTCGTTTGAAAGTTGCTTCCATGTCATTGAAACTACCTAGGAAGTGCTTTGAAGTCGTTTGAAAGTAGCTTCCATGTCATTGAAACTACCTAGGAAGTGCTTCGGAGTCGTTTGAAAGTTGCTTCCATGTCATTGAAACTACCTAGGAAATGCTTCGAAGTCGTTTGAAAGTTGCTTTCATGTCATTGAAACTACCTAGGAAGTGCTTCGAAGTCGTTTGAAAGTTGCTTTCATGTCATTGAAACTACCTAGGAAGTGCTTCGGAGTCGTTTGAAAGTTGCTTCCATGTCATTGAAACTACCTAGGAAGTGCTTCGGAGTCGTTTGAAAGTTGCTTCCATGTCATTGAAACTACCTCGGAAGTGCTTCGAAGTCGTTTGAAAGTTGCTTTCATGTCATTGAAACTACCTGGAAGTGCTTCGGAGTCGTTTGAAAGTGGCTTCCATGTCATTGAAACTACCTAGGAAGTGCTTCGGAGTCGTTTCAAAGTTGCTTCCATGTCATTGAAACTACCTAGGAAGTGCTTCGAAGTCGTTTGAAAGTTGCTTTCATGTCATTGAAACTACCTAGGAAGTGCTTCGGAGTCGTTTGAAAGTTGCTTCCATGTCATTGAAACTACCTAGGAAGTGCTTCGGAGTCGTTTGAAAGTTGCTTCCATGTCATTGAAACTACCTAGGAAATGCTTCGAAGTCGTTTGAAAGTTGCTTTCATGTCATTGAAACTACCTAGGAAGTGCTTCGAAGTCGTTTGAAAGTGGCTTCCATGTCATTGAAACTACCTAGGAAGTGCTTCGAAGTCGTTTGAAAGTAGCTTCCATGTCATTGAAACTACCTAGGAAGTGCTTCGGAGTCGTTTGAAAGTTGCTTCCATGTCATTGAAACTACCTAGGAAGTGCTTCGGAGTCGTTTGAAAGTTGCTTCCATGTCATTGAAACTACCTAGGAAGTGCTTCGAAGTCGTTTGAAAGTAGCTTCCATGTCATTGAAACTACCTAGGAAGTGCTTCGGAGTCGTTTGAAAGTTGCTTCCATGTCATTGCAACTACCTAGGAAGTGCTTCGAAGTCGTTTGAAAGTTGCTTCCATGTCATTGAAACTACCTAGAAGTGCTTCGGAGTCGTTTGAAAGTTGCTTCCATGTCATTGAAACTACCTAGGAAGTGCTTCGAAGTCGTTTGAAAGTTGCTTTCATGTCATTGAAACTACCTAGGAAGTGCTTCGAAGTCGTTTGAAAGTTGCTTTCATGTCATTGAAACTACCTAGGAAGTGCTTCGGAGTCGTTTGAAAGTTGCTTCCATGTCATTGAAACTACCTAGGAAGTGCTTCGAAGTCGTTTGAAAGTAGCTTCCATGTCATTGAAACTACCTAGGAAGTGCTTCGGAGTCGTTTGAAAGTTGCTTCCATGTCATTGAAACTACCTAGGAAGTGCTTCGGAGTCGTTTGAAAGTTGCTTCCATGTCATTGAAACTACCTAGGAAGTGCTTCGAAGTCGTTTGAAAGTAGCTTCCATGTCGTTGAAACTACCTAGGAAGTGCTTCGGAGTCGTTTGAAAGTTGCTTCCATGTCATTGCAACTACCTAGGAAGTGCTTCGAAGTCGTTTGAAAGTTGCTTCCATGTCATTGAAACTACCTAGGAAGTGCTTCGGAGTCGTTTGAAAGTTGCTTCCATGTCATTGCAACTACCTAGGAAGTGCTTCGAAGTCGTTTGAAAGTTGCTTCCATGTCATTGAAACTACCTAGAAGTGCTTCGGAGTTGTTTGAAAGTTGCTTTCATGTCATTGAAACTACCTAGGAAGTGCTTCGGAGTCGTTTGAAAGTTGCTTCCATGTCATTGAAACTACCTAGGAAGTGCTTCGAAGTCGTTTGAAAGTAGCTTCCATGTCATTGAAACTACCTAGGAAGTGCTTCGGAGTCGTTTGAAAGTTGCTTCCATGTCATTGAAACTACCTAGGAAGTGCTTCGGAGTCGTTTGAAAGTTGCTTCCATGTCATTGAAACTACCTAGGAAGTGCTTCGAAGTCGTTTGAAAGTAGCTTCCATGTCGTTGAAACTACCTAGGAAGTGCTTCGGAGTCGTTTGAAAGTTGCTTCCATGTCATTGCAACTACCTAGGAAGTGCTTCGGAGTCGTTTGAAAGTTGCTTCCATGTCATTGAAACTACCTAGGAAGTGCTTCGGAGTCGTTTGAAAGTTGCTTCCATGTCATTGCAACTACCTAGGAAGTGCTTCGAAGTCGTTTGAAAGTTGCTTCCATGTCATTGAAACTACCTAGAAGTGCTTCGGAGTTGTTTGAAAGTTGCTTTCATGTCATTGAAACTACCTAGGAAGTGCTTCGGAGTCGTTTGAAAGTTGCTTCCATGTCATTGAAACTACCTAGGAAGTGCTTCGAAGTCGTTTGAAAGTAGCTTCCATGTCATTGAAACTACCTAGGAAGTGCTTCGGAGTCGTTTGAAAGTTGCTTCCATGTCATTGAAACTACCTAGGAAGTGCTTCGGAGTCGTTTCAAAGTTGCTTCCATGTCATTGAAACTACCTAGGAAGTGCTTCGAAGTCGTTTGAAAGTTGCTTCCATGTCATTGAAACTACCTAGGAAGTGCTTCGAAGTCGTTTGAAAGTTGCTTCCATGTCATTGAAACTACCTAGGAAGTGCTTCGGAGTTGTTTGAAAGTTGCTTCCATGTCATTGAAACTACCTAGGAAGTGCTTCGGAGTCGTTTGAAAGTTGCTTTCATGTCATTGAAACTACCTAGGAAGTGCTTCGAAGTCGTTTGAAAGTTGCTTTCATGTCATTGAAACTACCTAGGAAGTGCTTCGGAGTCGTTTGAAAGTTGCTTCCATGTCATTGAAACTACCTAGGAAGTGCTTCGGAGTCGTTTGAAAGTTGCTTCCATGTCATTGAAACTACCTAGGAAATGCTTCGAAGTCGTTTGAAAGTTGCTTTCATGTCATTGAAACTACCTAGGAAGTGCTTCGAAGTCGTTTGAAAGTTGCTTTCATGTCATTGAAACTACCTAGGAAGTGCTTCGGAGTCGTTTGAAAGTTGCTTCCATGTCATTGAAACTACCTAGGAAGTGCTTCGGAGTCGTTTGAAAGTTGCTTCCATGTCATTGAAACTACCTCGGAAGTGCTTCGAAGTCGTTTGAAAGTTGCTTTCATGTCATTGAAACTACCTAGAAGTGCTTCGGAGTCGTTTGAAAGTGGCTTCCATGTCATTGAAACTACCTAGGAAGTGCTTCGAAGTCGTTTGAAAGTAGCTTCCATGTCATTGAAACTACCTAGGAAGTGCTTCGGAGTCGTTTCAAAGTTGCTTCCATGTCATTGAAACTACCTAGGAAGTGCTTCGAAGTCGTTTGAAAGTTGCTTCCATGTCATTGAAACTACCTAGGAAGTGCTTCGGAGTCGTTTGAAAGTTGCTTCCATGTCATTGAAACTACCTAGGAAGTGCTTCGGAGTTGTTTGAAAGTTGCTTCCATGTCATTGAAACTACCTAGGAAGTGCTTCGAAGTCGTTTGAAAGTTGCTTTCATGTCATTGAAACTACCTAGGAAGTGCTTCGGAGTCGTTTGAAAGTTGCTTCCATGTCATTGAAACTACCTAGGAAGTGCTTTGAAGTCGTTTGAAAGTAGCTTCCATGTCATTGAAACTACCTAGGAAGTGCTTCGGAGTCGTTTGAAAGTTGCTTCCATGTCATTGAAACTACCTAGGAAATGCTTCGAAGTCGTTTGAAAGTTGCTTTCATGTCATTGAAACTACCTAGGAAGTGCTTCGAAGTCGTTTGAAAGTTGCTTTCATGTCATTGAAACTACCTAGGAAGTGCTTCGGAGTCGTTTGAAAGTTGCTTCCATGTCATTGAAACTACCTAGGAAGTGCTTCGGAGTCGTTTGAAAGTTGCTTCCATGTCATTGAAACTACCTCGGAAGTGCTTCGAAGTCGTTTGAAAGTTGCTTTCATGTCATTGAAACTACCTGGAAGTGCTTCGGAGTCGTTTGAAAGTTGCTTCCATGTCATTGAAACTACCTAGGAAGTGCTTCGGAGTCGTTTCAAAGTTGCTTCCATGTCATTGAAACTACCTAGGAAGTGCTTCGAAGTCGTTTGAAAGTTGCTTTCATGTCATTGAAACTACCTAGGAAGTGCTTCGGAGTCGTTTGAAAGTTGCTTCCATGTCATTGAAACTACCTAGGAAGTGCTTCGGAGTCGTTTGAAAGTTGCTTCCATGTCATTGAAACTACCTAGGAAATGCTTCGAAGTCGTTTGAAAGTTGCTTTCATGTCATTGAAACTACCTAGGAAGTGCTTCGAAGTCGTTTGAAAGTTGCTTTCATGTCATTGAAACTACCTAGGAAGTGCTTCGAAGTCGTTTGAAAGTAGCTTCCATGTCATTGAAACTACCTAGGAAGTGCTTCGGAGTCGTTTGAAAGTTGCTTCCATGTCATTGAAACTACCTAGGAAGTGCTTCGAAGTCGTTTGAAAGTTGCTTTCATGTCATTGAAACTACCTAGAAGTGCTTCGGAGTCGTTTGAAAGTTGCTTCCATGTCATTGAAACTACCTAGGAAGTGCTTCGAAGTCGTTTGAAAGTGGCTTCCATGTCATTGAAACTACCTAGGAAGTGCTTCGAAGTCGTTTGAAAGTAGCTTCCATGTCATTGAAACTACCTAGGAAGTGCTTCGGAGTCGTTTGAAAGTTGCTTCCATGTCATTGAAACTACCTAGGAAGTGCTTCGGAGTCGTTTGAAAGTTGCTTCCATGTCATTGAAACTACCTAGGAAGTGCTTCGAAGTCGTTTGAAAGTAGCTTCCATGTCATTGAAACTACCTAGGAAGTGCTTCGGAGTCGTTTGAAAGTTGCTTCCATGTCATTGCAACTACCTAGGAAGTGCTTCGAAGTCGTTTGAAAGTTGCTTCCATGTCATTGAAACTACCTAGGAAGTGCTTCGAAGTCGTTTGAAAGTTGCTTTCATGTCATTGAAACTACCTAGGAAGTGCTTCGAAGTCGTTTGAAAGTTGCTTTCATGTCATTGAAACTACCTAGGAAGTGCTTCGGAGTCGTTTGAAAGTTGCTTCCATGTCATTGAAACTACCTAGGAAGTGCTTCGAAGTCGTTTGAAAGTAGCTTCCATGTCATTGAAACTACCTAGGAAGTGCTTCGGAGTCGTTTGAAAGTTGCTTCCATGTCATTGAAACTACCTAGAAGTGCTTCGGAGTCGTTTGAAAGTTGCTTCCATGTCATTGAAACTACCTAGGAAGTGCTTCGAAGTCGTTTGAAAGTTGCTTTCATGTCATTGAAACTACCTAGGAAGTGCTTCGAAGTCGTTTGAAAGTTGCTTTCATGTCATTGAAACTACCTAGGAAGTGCTTCGGAGTCGTTTGAAAGTTGCTTCCATGTCATTGAAACTACCTAGGAAGTGCTTCGGAGTCGTTTGAAAGTAGCTTCCATGTCATTGAAACTACCTAGGAAGTGCTTCGGAGTCGTTTGAAAGTTGCTTCCATGTCATTGAAACTACCTAGGAAGTGCTTCGGAGTCGTTTGAAAGTTGCTTCCATGTCATTGAAACTACCTAGGAAGTGCTTCGGAGTCGTTTCAAAGTTGCTTCCATGTCATTGAAACTACCTAGGAAGTGCTTCGAAGTCGTTTGAAAGTTGCTTCCATGTCATTGAAACTACCTAGGAAGTGCTTCGGAGTCGTTTGAAAGTTGCTTCCATGTCATTGAAACTACCTAGGAAGTGCTTCGGAGTTGTTTGAAAGTTGCTTCCATGTCATTGAAACTACCTAGGAAGTGCTTCGAAGTCGTTTGAAAGTTGCTTTCATGTCATTGAAACTACCTAGGAAGTGCTTCGGAGTCGTTTGAAAGTTGCTTCCATGTCATTGAAACTACCTAGGAAGTGCTTTGAAGTCGTTTGAAAGTAGCTTCCATGTCATTGAAACTACCTAGGAAGTGCTTCGGAGTCGTTTGAAAGTTGCTTCCATGTCATTGAAACTACCTAGGAAATGCTTCGAAGTCGTTTGAAAGTTGCTTTCATGTCATTGAAACTACCTAGGAAGTGCTTCGAAGTCGTTTGAAAGTTGCTTTCATGTCATTGAAACTACCTAGGAAGTGCTTCGGAGTCGTTTGAAAGTTGCTTCCATGTCATTGAAACTACCTAGGAAGTGCTTCGGAGTCGTTTGAAAGTTGCTTCCATGTCATTGAAACTACCTCGGAAGTGCTTCGAAGTCGTTTGAAAGTTGCTTTCATGTCATTGAAACTACCTGGAAGTGCTTCGGAGTCGTTTGAAAGTGGCTTCCATGTCATTGAAACTACCTAGGAAGTGCTTCGGAGTCGTTTCAAAGTTGCTTCCATGTCATTGAAACTACCTAGGAAGTGCTTCGAAGTCGTTTGAAAGTTGCTTTCATGTCATTGAAACTACCTAGGAAGTGCTTCGGAGTCGTTTGAAAGTTGCTTCCATGTCATTGAAACTACCTAGGAAGTGCTTCGGAGTCGTTTGAAAGTTGCTTCCATGTCATTGAAACTACCTAGGAAATGCTTCGAAGTCGTTTGAAAGTTGCTTTCATGTCATTGAAACTACCTAGGAAGTGCTTCGAAGTCGTTTGAAAGTTGCTTTCATGTCATTGAAACTACCTAGGAAGTGCTTCGAAGTCGTTTGAAAGTAGCTTCCATGTCATTGAAACTACCTAGGAAGTGCTTCGGAGTCGTTTGAAAGTTGCTTCCATGTCATTGAAACTACCTAGGAAGTGCTTCGAAGTCGTTTGAAAGTTGCTTTCATGTCATTGAAACTACCTAGAAGTGCTTCGGAGTCGTTTGAAAGTTGCTTCCATGTCATTGAAACTACCTAGGAAGTGCTTCGAAGTCGTTTGAAAGTGGCTTCCATGTCATTGAAACTACCTAGGAAGTGCTTCGAAGTCGTTTGAAAGTAGCTTCCATGTCATTGAAACTACCTAGGAAGTGCTTCGGAGTCGTTTGAAAGTTGCTTCCATGTCATTGAAACTACCTAGGAAGTGCTTCGGAGTCGTTTGAAAGTTGCTTCCATGTCATTGAAACTACCTAGGAAGTGCTTCGAAGTCGTTTGAAAGTAGCTTCCATGTCATTGAAACTACCTAGGAAGTGCTTCGGAGTCGTTTGAAAGTTGCTTCCATGTCATTGAAACTACCTAGGAAGTGCTTCGAAGTCGTTTGAAAGTGGCTTCCATGTCATTGAAACTACCTAGGAAGTGCTTCGAAGTCGTTTGAAAGTAGCTTCCATGTCATTGAAACTACCTAGGAAGTGCTTCGGAGTCGTTTGAAAGTTGCTTCCATGTCATTGAAACTACCTAGGAAGTGCTTCGGAGTCGTTTGAAAGTTGCTTCCATGTCATTGAAACTACCTAGGAAGTGCTTCGAAGTCGTTTGAAAGTAGCTTCCATGTCATTGAAACTACCTAGGAAGTGCTTCGGAGTCGTTTGAAAGTTGCTTCCATGTCATTGAAACTACCTAGAAGTGCTTCGGAGTCGTTTGAAAGTTGCTTACATGTCATTGAAACTACCTAGGAAGTGCTTCGGAGTCGTTTGAAAGTTTCTTTCATGTCATTGAAACTACCTAGGAAGTGCTTCGAAGTCGTTTGAAAGTTGCTTTCATGTCATTGAAACTACCTAGGAAGTGCTTCGGAGTCGTTTGAAAGTTGCTTCCATGTCATTGAAACTACCTAGGAAGTGCTTCGGAGTCGTTTGAAAGTAGCTTCCATGTCATTGAAACTACCTAGGAAGTGCTTCGGAGTCGTTTGAAAGTTGCTTCCATGTCATTGAAACTACCTAGGAAGTGCTTCGGAGTCGTTTCAAAGTTGCTTTCATGTCATTGAAACTACCTAGGAAGTGCTTCGGAGTCGTTTGAAAGTTGCTTCCATGTCATTGAAACTACCTAGGAAGTGCTTCGAAGTCGTTTGAAAGTTGCTTCCATGTCATTGCAACTACCTAGGAAGTGCTTCGAAGTCGTTTGAAAGTTGCTTCCATGTCATTGAAACTACCTAGGAAGTGCTTCGGAGTCGTTTGAAAGTTGCTTCCATGTCATTGAAACTACCTAGGAAGTGCTTCGAAGTCGTTTGAAAGTTGCTTTCATGTCATTGAAACTACCTAGGAAGTGCTTCGGAGTCGTTTGAAAGTTGCTTCCATGTCATTGAAACTACCTAGGAAGTGCTTCGAAGTCGTTTGAAAGTTGCTTCCATGTCATTGCAACTACCTAGGAAGTGCTTCGAAGTCGTTTGAAAGTTGCTTCCATGTCATTGAAACTACCAAGGAAGTGCTTCGGAGTCGTTTGAAAGTTGCTTCCATGTCATTGAAACTACCTAGGAAGTGCTTCGAAGTCGTTTGAAAGTTGCTTTCATGTCATTGAAACTACCTAGGAAGTGCTTCGGAGTCGTTTGAAAGTTGCTTCCATGTCATTGAAACTACCTAGGAAGTGCTTCGAAGTCGTTTGAAAGTTGCTTCCATGTCATTGCAACTACCTAGGAAGTGCTTCGAAGTCGTTTGAAAGTTGCTTCCATGTCATTGAAACTACCAAGGAAGTGCTTCGGAGTCGTTTGAAAGTTGCTTCCATGTCATTGAAACTACCTAGGAAGTGCTTCGAAGTCGTTTGAAAGTTGCTTTCATGTCATTGAAACTACCTAGGAAGTGCTTCGGAGTTGTTTGAAAGTTGCTTCCATGTCATTGAAACTACCTAGGAAGTGCTTCGAAGTCGTTTGAAAGTTGCTTCCATGTCATTGCAACTACCTAGGAAGTGCTTCGAAGTCGTTTGAAAGTTGCTTCCATGTCATTGAAACTACCTAGAAGTGCTTCGGAGTTGTTTGAAAGTTGCTTTCATGTCATTGAAACTACCTAGGAAGTGCTTCGGAGTCGTTTGAAAGTTGCTTCCATGTCATTGAAACTACCTAGGAAGTGCTTCGAAGTCGTTTGAAAGTAGCTTCCATGTCATTGAAACTACCTAGGAAGTGCTTCGGAGTCGTTTGAAAGTTGCTTCCATGTCATTGAAACTACCTAGGAAGTGCTTCGGAGTCGTTTGAAAGTTGCTTCCATGTCATTGAAACTACCTAGGAAGTGCTTCGAAGTCGTTTGAAAGTAGCTTCCATGTCATTGAAACTACCTAGGAAGTGCTTCGGAGTCGTTTGAAAGTTGCTTCCATGTCATTGAAACTACCTAGGAAGTGCTTCGGAGTTGTTTGAAAGTTGCTTCCATGTCATTGAATCTACCTAGGAAGTGCTTCGAAGTCGTTTGAAAGTTGCTTTCATGTCATTGAAACTACCTAGGAAGTGCTTCGGAGTCGTTTGAAAGTTGCTTTCATGTCATTGAAACTACCTAGGAAGTGCTTCGAAGTCGTTTGAAAGTTGCTTTCATGTCATTGAAACTACCTAGGAAGTGCTTCGGAGTCGTTTGAAAGTTGCTTCCATGTCATTGCAACTACCTAGGGAGTGCTTCGAAGTCGTTTGAAAGTTGCTTCCATGTCATTGAAACTACCTAGAAGTGCTTCGGAGTTGTTTGAAAGTTGCTTTCATGTCATTGAAACTACCTAGGAAGTGCTTCGGAGTCGTTTGAAAGTTGCTTCCATGTCATTGAAACTACCTAGGAAGTGCTTCGGAGTCGTTTGAAAGTAGCTTCCATGTCGTTGAAACTACCTAGGAAGTGCTTCGGAGTCGTTTGAAAGTTGCTTCCATGTCATTGAAACTACCTAGGAAGTGCTTCGGAGTTGTTTGAAAGTTGCTTTCATGTCATTGAAACTACCTAGGAAGTGCTTCGGAGTCGTTTGAAAGTTGCTTCCATGTCATTGAAACTACCTAGGAAGTGCTTCGAAGTCGTTTGAAAGTTGCTTCCATGTCATTGCAACTACCTAGGAAGTGCTTCGAAGTCGTTTGAAAGTTGCTTCCATGTCATTGAAACTACCTAGGAAGTGCTTCGGAGTCGTTTGAAAGTTGCTTCCATGTCATTGAAACTACCTAGGAAGTGCTTCGAAGTCGTTTGAAAGTTGCTTTCATGTCATTGAAACTACCTAGGAAGTGCTTCGGAGTCGTTTGAAAGTTGCTTCCATGTCATTGAAACTACCTAGGAAGTGCTTCGAAGTCGTTTGAAAGTTGCTTCCATGTCATTGCAACTACCTAGGAAGTGCTTCGAAGTCGTTTGAAAGTTGCTTCCATGTCATTGAAACTACCAAGGAAGTGCTTCGGAGTCGTTTGAAAGTTGCTTCCATGTCATTGAAACTACCTAGGAAGTGCTTCGAAGTCGTTTGAAAGTTGCTTTCATGTCATTGAAACTACCTAGGAAGTGCTTCGGAGTCGTTTGAAAGTTGCTTCCATGTCATTGAAACTACCTAGGAAGTGCTTCGAAGTCGTTTGAAAGTTGCTTCCATGTCATTGCAACTACCTAGGAAGTGCTTCGAAGTCGTTTGAAAGTTGCTTCCATGTCATTGAAACTACCAAGGAAGTGCTTCGGAGTCGTTTGAAAGTTGCTTCCATGTCATTGAAACTACCTAGGAAGTGCTTCGAAGTCGTTTGAAAGTTGCTTTCATGTCATTGAAACTACCTAGGAAGTGCTTCGGAGTTGTTTGAAAGTTGCTTCCATGTCATTGAAACTACCTAGGAAGTGCTTCGAAGTCGTTTGAAAGTTGCTTCCATGTCATTGCAACTACCTAGGAAGTGCTTCGAAGTCGTTTGAAAGTTGCTTCCATGTCATTGAAACTACCTAGAAGTGCTTCGGAGTTGTTTGAAAGTTGCTTTCATGTCATTGAAACTACCTAGGAAGTGCTTCGGAGTCGTTTGAAAGTTGCTTCCATGTCATTGAAACTACCTAGGAAGTGCTTCGAAGTCGTTTGAAAGTTGCTTCCATGTCATTGAAACTACCTAGGAAGTGCTTCGAAGTCGTTTGAAAGTAGCTTCCATGTCATTGAAACTACCTAGGAAGTGCTTCGGAGTCGTTTGAAAGTTGCTTCCATGTCATTGAAACTACCTAGGAAGTGCTTCGGAGTTGTTTGAAAGTTGCTTTCATGTCATTGAAACTACCTAGGAAGTGCTTCGGAGTTGTTTGAAAGTTGCTTCCATGTCATTGAAACTACCTAGGAAGTGCTTCGAAGTCGTTTGAAAGTTGCTTCCATGTCATTGCAACTACCTAGGAAGTGCTTCGAAGTCGTTTGAAAGTTGCTTCCATGTCATTGAAACTACCTAGAAGTGCTTCGGAGTTGTTTGAAAGTTGCTTTCATGTCATTGAAACTACCTAGGAAGTGCTTCGGAGTCGTTTGAAAGTTGCTTTCATGTCATTGAAACTACCTAGGAAGTGCTTCGGAGTCGTTTGAAAGTTGCTTCCATGTCATTGAAACTACCTAGGAAGTGCTTCGAAGTCGTTTGAAAGTAGCTTCCATGTCATTGAAACTACCTAGGAAGTGCTTCGGAGTCGTTTGAAAGTTGCTTCCATGTCATTGAAACTACCTAGGAAGTGCTTCGGAGTCGTTTGAAAGTTGCTTCCATGTCATTGAAACTACCTAGGAAGTGCTTCGAAGTCGTTTGAAAGTAGCTTCCATGTCGTTGAAACTACCTAGGAAGTGCTTCGGAGTCGTTTGAAAGTTGCTTCCATGTCATTGCAACTACCTAGGAAGTGCTTCGAAGTCGTTTGAAAGTTGCTTCCATGTCATTGAAACTACCTAGGAAGTGCTTCGGAGTCGTTTGAAAGTTGCTTCCATGTCATTGCAACTACCTAGGAAGTGCTTCGAAGTCGTTTGAAAGTTGCTTCCATGTTATTGAAACTACCTAGAAGTGCTTCGGAGTTGTTTGAAAGTTGCTTTCATGTCATTGAAACTACCTAGGAAGTGCTTCGGAGTCGTTTGAAAGTTGCTTCCATGTCATTGAAACTACCTAGGAAGTGCTTCGAAGTCGTTTGAAAGTTGCTTCCATGTCATTGAAACTACCTAGGAAGTGCTTCGGAGTCGTTTGAAAGTTGCTTCCATGTCATTGAAACTACCTAGGAAGTGCTTCGAAGTCGTTTGAAAGTTGCTTTCATGTCATTGAAACTACCTAGGAAGTGCTTCGAAGTCGTTTGAAAGTTGCTTTCATGTCATTGAAACTACCTAGGAAGTGCTTCGGAGTCGTTTGAAAGTTGCTTCCATGTCATTGAAACTACTTAGGAAGTGCTTCGAAGTCGTTTGAAAGTAGCTTCCATGTCATTGAAACTACCTAGGAAGTGCTTCGGAGTCGTTTGAAAGTTGCTTCCATGTCATTGAAACTACCTAGGAAGTGCTTCGGAGTTGTTTGAAAGTTGCTTCCATGTCATTGAATCTACCTAGGAAGTGCTTCGAAGTCGTTTGAAAGTTGCTTTCATGTCATTGAAACTACCTAGGAAGTGCTTCGGAGTCGTTTGAAAGTTGCTTTCATGTCATTGAAACTACCTAGGAAGTGCTTCGAAGTCGTTTGAAAGTTGCTTTCATGTCATTGAAACTACCTAGGAAGTGCTTCGGAGTCGTTTGAAAGTTGCTTCCATGTCATTGCAACTACCTAGGAAGTGCTTCGAAGTCGTTTGAAAGTTGCTTCCATGTCATTGAAACTACCTAGAAGTGCTTCGGAGTTGTTTGAAAGTTGCTTTCATGTCATTGAAACTACCTAGGAAGTGCTTCGGAGTCGTTTGAAAGTTGCTTCCATGTCATTGAAACTACCTAGGAAGTGCTTCGGAGTCGTTTGAAAGTTGCTTCCATGTCATTGAAACTACCTAGGAAGTGCTTCGGAGTCGTTTGAAAGTTGCTTCCATGTCATTGAAACTACCTAGGAAGTGCTTCGAAGTCGTTTGAAAGTTGCTTTCATGTCATTGAAACTACCTAGGAAGTGCTTCGAAGTCGTTTGAAAGTAGCTTCCATGTCATTGAAACTACCTAGGAAGTGCTTCGAAGTCGTTTGAAAGTGGCTTCCATGTCATTGAAACTACCTAGGAAGTGCTTCGAAGTCGTTTGAAAGTAGCTTCCATGTCATTGAAACTACCTAGGAAGTGCTTCGGAGTCGTTTGAAAGTTGCTTCCATGTCATTGAAACTACCTAGGAAGTGCTTCGGAGTCGTTTGAAAGTTGCTTCCATGTCATTGAAACTACCTAGGAAGTGCTTCGAAGTCGTTTGAAAGTAGCTTCCATGTCGTTGAAACTACCTAGGAAGTGCTTCGGAGTCGTTTGAAAGTTGCTTCCATGTCATTGCAACTACCTAGGAAGTGCTTCGAAGTCGTTTGAAAGTTGCTTCCATGTCATTGAAACTACCTAGAAGTGCTTCGGAGTTGTTTGAAAGTTGCTTCCATGTCATTGAATCTACCTAGGAAGTGCTTCGAAGTCGTTTGAAAGTTGCTTTCATGTCATTGAAACTACCTAGGAAGTGCTTCGGAGTCGTTTGAAAGTTGCTTCCATGTCATTGAAACTACCTAGGAAGTGCTTTGAAGTCGTTTGAAAGTAGCTTCCATGTCATTGAAACTACCTAGGAAGTGCTTCGGAGTCGTTTGAAAGTTGCTTCCATGTCATTGAAACTACCTAGGAAATGCTTCGAAGTCGTTTGAAAGTTGCTTTCATGTCATTGAAACTACCTAGGAAGTGCTTCGAAGTCGTTTGAAAGTTGCTTCCATGTCATTGAAACTACCTAGGAAGTGCTTCGGAGTCGTTTGAAAGTTGCTTCCATGTCATTGAAACTACCTAGGAAGTGCTTCGGAGTCGTTTGAAAGTTGCTTCCATGTCATTGAAACTACCTAGGAAGTGCTTCGGAGTCGTTTGAAAGTTGCTTCCATGTCATTGAAACTACCTAGGAAATGCTTCGAAGTCGTTTGAAAGTTGCTTTCATGTCATTGAAACTACCTAGGAAGTGCTTCGGAGTCGTTTGAAAATTGCTTCCATGTCATTGCAACTACCTAGGAAGTGCTTCGAAGTCGTTTGAAAGTGGCTTCCATGTCATTGAAACTACCTAGGAAGTGCTTCGGAGTCGTTTGAAAGTTGCTTCCATGTCATTGAAACTACCTAGGAAGTGCTTCGGAGTCGTTTGAAAGTTGCTTCCATGTCATTGAAACTACCTAGGAAGTGCTTCGGAGTCGTTTGAAAGTTGCTTCCATGTCATTGAAACTACCTAGGAAGTGCTTCGAAGTCGTTTGAAAGTTGCTTTCATGTCATTGAAACTACCTAGGAAGTGCTTCGAAGTCGTTTGAAAGTAGCTTCCATGTCATTGAAACTACCTAGGAAGTGCTTCGAAGTCGTTTGAAAGTGGCTTCCATGTCATTGAAACTACCTAGGAAGTGCTTCGAAGTCGTTTGAAAGTAGCTTCCATGTCATTGAAACTACCTAGGAAGTGCTTCGGAGTCGTTTGAAAGTTGCTTCCATGTCATTGAAACTACCTAGGAAGTGCTTCGGAGTCGTTTGAAAGTTGCTTCCATGTCATTGAAACTACCTAGGAAGTGCTTCGAAGTCGTTTGAAAGTAGCTTCCATGTCGTTGAAACTACCTAGGAAGTGCTTCGGAGTCGTTTGAAAGTTGCTTCCATGTCATTGCAACTACCTAGGAAGTGCTTCGAAGTCGTTTGAAAGTTGCTTCCATGTCATTGAAACTACCTAGAAGTGCTTCGGAGTTGTTTGAAAGTTGCTTCCATGTCATTGAATCTACCTAGGAAGTGCTTCGAAGTCGTTTGAAAGTTGCTTTCATGTCATTGAAACTACCTAGGAAGTGCTTCGGAGTCGTTTGAAAGTTGCTTCCATGTCATTGAAACTACCTAGGAAGTGCTTTGAAGTCGTTTGAAAGTAGCTTCCATGTCATTGAAACTACCTAGGAAGTGCTTCGGAGTCGTTTGAAAGTTGCTTCCATGTCATTGAAACTACCTAGGAAATGCTTCGAAGTCGTTTGAAAGTTGCTTTCATGTCATTGAAACTACCTAGGAAGTGCTTCGGAGTCGTTTGAAAGTTGCTTCCATGTCATTGAAACTACCTAGGAAGTGCTTCGAAGTCGTTTGAAAGTTGCTTTCATGTCATTGAAACTACCTAGGAAGTGCTTCGGAGTCGTTTGAAAGTTGCTTCCATGTCATTGAAACTACCTAGGAAGTGCTTCGGAGTCGTTTGAAAGTTGCTTCCATGTCATTGAAACTACCTAGGAAATGCTTCGAAGTCGTTTGAAAGTTGCTTTCATGTCATTGAAACTACCTAGGAAGTGCTTCGGAGTCGTTTGAAAATTGCTTCCATGTCATTGAAACTACCTAGGAAGTGCTTCGAAGTCGTTTGAAAGTGGCTTCCATGTCATTGAAACTACCTAGGAAGTGCTTCGGAGTCGTTTGAAAGTTGCTTTCATGTCATTGAAACTACCTAGGAAATGCTTCGAAGTCGTTTGAAAGTTGCTTTCATGTCATTGAAACTACCTAGGAAGTGCTTCGAAGTCGTTTGAAAGTTGCTTCCATGTCATTGAAACTACCTAGGAAGTGCTTCGGAGTCGTTTGAAAGTTGCTTCCATGTCATTGAAACTACCTAGGAAGTGCTTCGGAGTCGTTTGAAAGTTGCTTCCATGTCATTGAAACTACCTAGGAAGTGCTTCGGAGTCGTTTGAAAGTTGCTTCCATGTCATTGAAACTACCTAGGAAATGCTTCGAAGTCGTTTGAAAGTTGCTTTCATGTCATTGAAACTACCTAGGAAGTGCTTCGAAGTCGTTTGAAAGTGGCTTCCATGTCATTGAAACTACCTAGGAAGTGCTTCGAAGTCGTTTGAAAGTAGCTTCCATGTCATTGAAACTACCTAGGAAGTGCTTCGGAGTCGTTTGAAAGTTGCTTCCATGTCATTGAAACTACCTAGGAAGTGCTTCGGAGTCGTTTGAAAGTTGCTTCCATGTCATTGCAACTACCTAGGAAGTGCTTCGAAGTCGTTTGAAATTTGCTTCTATGTCATTGAAACTACCTAGGAAGTGCTTCGGAGTCGTTTGAAAGTGGCTTCCATGTCATTGAAATTACCTAGGAAGTGCTTCGGAGTCGTTTGAAAGTTGCTTCCATGTCATTGAAACTACCTAGGAAGTGCTTTGAAGTCGTTTGAAAGTAGCTTCCATGTCATTGAAACTACCTAGGAAGTGCTTCGGAGTCGTTTGAAAGTTGCTTTCATGTCATTGAAACTACCTAGGAAGTGCTTCGAAGTCGTTTGAAAGTTGCTTTCATGTCATTGAAACTACCTAGGAAGTGCTTCGAAGTCGTTTGAAAGTAGCTTCCATGTCATTGAAACTACCTAGGAAGTGCTTCGGAGTCGTTTGAAAGTTGCTTCCATGTCATTGAAACTACCTAGGAAGTGCTTCGAAGTCGTTTGAAAGTTGCTTTCATGTCATTGAAACTACCTAGAAGTGCTTCGGAGTCGTTTGAAAGTTGCTTCCATGTCATTGAAACTACCTAGGAAGTGCTTCGGAGTCGTTTGAAAGTTGCTTCCATGTCATTGAAACTACCTAGGAAGTGCTTCGGAGTCGTTTGAAAGTTGCTTCCATGTCATTGAAACTACCTAGGAAGTGCTTCGGAGTCGTTTGAAAGTTGCTTCCATGTCATTGAAACTACCTCGGAAGTGCTTCGAAGTCGTTTGAAAGTTGCTTTCATGTCATTGAAACTACCTAGGAAGTGCTTCGGAGTCGTTTGAAAGTTGCTTCCATGTCATTGAAACTACCTCGGAAGTGCTTCGAAGTCGTTTGAAAGTTGCTTTCATGTCATTGAAACTACCTAGGAATTGCTTCGGAGTCGTTTGAAAGTTGCTTCCATGTCATTGAAACTACTTAGGAAGTGCTTCGAAGTCGTTTGAAAGTTGCTTTCATGTCATTGAAACTACCTAGGAAGTGCTTCGGAGTCGTTTCAAAGTTGCTTCCATGTCATTGAAACTACCTAGGAAATGCTTCGAAGTCGTTTGAAAGTTGCTTTCATGTCATTGAAACTACCTAGGAAGTGCTTCGAAGTCGTTTGAAAGTTGCTTTCATGTCATTGAAACTACCTAGGAAGTGCTTCGAAGTCGTTTGAAAGTGGCTTCCATGTCATTGAAACTACCTAGGAAGTGCTTCGAAGTCGTTTGAAAGTAGCTTCCATGTCATTGAAACTACCTAGGAAGTGCTTCGGAGTCGTTTGAAAGTTGCTTCCATGTCAATGAAACTACCTAGGAAGTGCTTCGGAGTCGTTTGAAAGTTGCTTCCATGTCATTGAAACTACCTAGGAAGTGCTTCGGAGTCGTTTGAAAGTTGCTTCCATGTCATTGAAACTACCTAGGAAGTGCTTTGAAGTCGTTTGAAAGTAGCTTCCATGTCATTGAAACTACCTAGGAAGTGCTTCGGAGTCGTTTGAAAGTTGCTTTCATGTCATTGAAACTACCTAGGAAGTGCTTCGAAGTCGTTTGAAAGTTGCTTTCATGTCATTGAAACTACCTAGGAAGTGCTTCGAAGTCGTTTGAAAGTAGCTTCCATGTCATTGAAACTACCTAGGAAGTGCTTCGGAGTCGTTTGAAAGTTGCTTCCATGTCATTGAAACTACCTAGGAAGTGCTTCGAAGTCGTTTGAAAGTTGCTTTCATGTCATTGAAACTACCTAGGAAGTGCTTCGAAGTCGTTTGAAAGTAGCTTCCATGTCATTGAAACTACCTAGGAAGTGCTTCGGAGTCGTTTGAAAGTTGCTTTCATGTCATTGAAACTACCTAGGAAGTGCTTCGAAGTCGTTTGAAAGTTGCTTTCATGTCATTGAAACTACCTAGGAAGTGCTTCGAAGTCGTTTGAAAGTAGCTTCCATGTCATTGAAACTACCTAGGAAGTGCTTCGGAGTCGTTTGAAAGTTGCTTCCATGTCATTGAAACTACCTAGGAAGTGCTTCGAAGTCGTTTGAAAGTTGCTTTCATGTCATTGAAACTACCTAGAAGTGCTTCGGAGTCGTTTGAAAGTTGCTTCCATGTCATTGAAACTACCTAGGAAGTGCTTCGGAGTCGTTTGAAAGTTGCTTCCATGTCATTGAAACTACCTAGGAAGTGCTTCGGAGTCGTTTGAAAGTTGCTTCCATGTCATTGAAACTACCTAGGAAGTGCTTCGGAGTCGTTTGAAAGTTGCTTCCATGTCATTGAAACTACCTCGGAAGTGCTTCGAAGTCGTTTGAAAGTTGCTTTCATGTCATTGAAACTACCTAGGAAGTGCTTCGGATTCGTTTGAAAGTTGCTTCCATGTCATTGAAACTACCTCGGAAGTGCTTCGAAGTCGTTTGAAAGTTGCTTTCATGTCATTGAAACTACCTAGGAATTGCTTCGGAGTCGTTTGAAAGTTGCTTCCATGTCATTGAAACTACTTAGGAAGTGCTTCGAAGTCGTTTGAAAGTTGCTTTCATGTCATTGAAACTACCTAGGAAGTGCTTCGGAGTCGTTTGAAAGTTGCTTCCATGTCATTGAAACTACCTAGGAAGTGCTTCGAAGTCGTTTGAAAGTTGCTTTCATGTCATTGAAACTACCTAGAAGTGCTTCGGAGTCGTTTGAAAGTTGCTTCCATGTCATTGAAACTACCTAGGAAGTGCTTCGGAGTCGTTTGAAAGTTGCTTCCATGTCATTGAAACTACCTCGGAAGTGCTTCGAAGTCGTTTGAAAGTTGCTTTCATGTCATTGAAACTACCTAGGAATTGCTTCGGAGTCGTTTGAAAGTTGCTTCCATGTCATTGAAACTACTTAGGAAGTGCTTCGAAGTCGTTTGAAAGTTGCTTTCATGTCATTGAAACTACCTAGGAAGTGCTTCGGAGTCGTTTCAAAGTTGCTTCCATGTCATTGAAACTACCTAGGAAATGCTTCGAAGTCGTTTGAAAGTTGCTTTCATGTCATTGAAACTACCTAGGAAGTGCTTCGAAGTCGTTTGAAAGTTGCTTTCATGTCATTGAAACTACCTAGGAAGTGCTTCGAAGTCGTTTGAAAGTGGCTTCCATGTCATTGAAACTACCTAGGAAGTGCTTCGAAGTCGTTTGAAAGTGGCTTCCATGTCATTGAAACTACCTAGGAAGTGCTTCGAAGTCGTTTGAAAGTAGCTTCCATGTCATTGAAACTACCTAGGAAGTGCTTCGGAGTCGTTTGAAAGTGGCTTCCATGTCATTGAAACTACCTAGGAAGTGCTTCGGAGTCGTTTGAAAGTTGCTTCCATGTCATTGCAACTACCTAGGAAGTGCTTCGAAGTCGTTTGAAATTTGCTTCCATGTCATTGAAACTACCTAGGAAGTGCTTCGGAGTCGTTTGAAAGTGGCTTCCATGTCATTGAAACTACCTAGGAAGTGCTTCGGAGTCGTTTGAAAGTTGCTTCCATGTCATTGAAACTACCTAGGAAGTGCTTTGAAGTCGTTTGAAAGTAGCTTCCATGTCATTGAAACTACCTAGGAAGTGCTTCGGAGTCGTTTGAAAGTTGCTTTCATGTCATTGAAACTACCTAGGAAGTGCTTCGAAGTCGTTTGAAAGTTGCTTTCATGTCATTGAAACTACCTAGGAAGTGCTTCGAAGTCGTTTGAAAGTAGCTTCCATGTCATTGAAACTACCTAGGAAGTGCTTCGGAGTCGTTTGAAAGTTGCTTCCATGTCATTGAAACTACCTAGGAAGTGCTTCGAAGTCGTTTGAAAGTTGCTTTCATGTCATTGAAACTACCTAGGAAGTGCTTCGAAGTCGTTTGAAAGTAGCTTCCATGTCATTGAAACTACCTAGGAAGTGCTTCGGAGTCGTTTGAAAGTTGCTTCCATGTCATTGAAACTACCTAGGAAGTGCTTCGAAGTCGTTTGAAAGTTGCTTTCATGTCATTGAAACTACCTAGAAGTGCTTCGGAGTCGTTTGAAAGTTGCTTACATGTCATTGAAACTACCTAGGAAGTGCTTCGGAGTCGTTTGTAAGTTGCTTCCATGTCATTGAAACTACCTAGGAAGTGCTTCGGAGTCGTTTGAAAGTTGCTTCCATGTCATTGAAACTACCTAGGAAGTGCTTCGGAGTCGTTTGAAAGTTGCTTCCATGTCATTGAAACTACCTAGGAAGTGCTTCGGAGTCGTTTGAAAGTTGCTTCCATGTCATTGAAACTACCTAGGAAGTGCTTCGGAGTCGTTTGAAAGTTGCTTCCATGTCATTGCAACTACCTAGGAAGTGCTTCGAAGTCGTTTGAAATTTGCTTCCATGTCATTGAAACTACCTAGGAAGTGCTTCGGAGTCGTTTGAAAGTGGCTTCCATGTCATTGAATCTACCTAGGAAGTGCTTCGGAGTCGTTTGAAAGTTGCTTCCATGTCATTGAAACTACCTAGGAAGTGCTTCGGAGTCGTTTGAAAGTTGCTTTCATGTCATTGAAACTACCTAGGAAGTGCTTCGGAGTCGTTTGAAAGTTGCTTCCATGTCATTGAAACTACCTAGGAAGTGCTTCGGAGTCGTTTGAAAGTTGCTTCCATGTCATAGAAACTACCTAGGAAGTGCTTCGAAGTCGTTTGAAAGTTGCTTTCATGTCATTGAAACTACCTAGAAGTGCTTCGGAGTCGTTTGAAAGTTGCTTCCATGTCATTGAAACTACCTAGGAAGTGCTTCGGAGTCGTTTGAAAGTTGCTTCCATGTCATTGAAACTACCTAGGAAGTGCTTCGGAGTCGTTTGAAAGTTGCTTCCATGTCATTGAAACTACCTAGGAAGTGCTTCGGAGTCGTTTGAAAGTTGCTTCCATGTCATTGAAACTACCTCGGAAGTGCTTCGAAGTCGTTTGAAAGTTGCTTTCATGTCATTGAAACTACCTAGGAAGTGCTTCGGAGTCGTTTGAAAGTTGCTTCCATGTCATTGAAACTACCTCGGAAGTGCTTCGAAGTCGTTTGAAAGTTGCTTTCATGTCATTGAAACTACCTAGGAATTGCTTCGGAGTCGTTTGAAAGTTGCTTCCATGTCATTGAAACTACCTAGGAAGTGCTTCGGAGTCGTTTGAAAGTGGCTTCCATGTCATTGAAACTACCTAGGAAGTGCTTTGAAGTCGTTTGAAAGTAGCTTCCATGTCACTGAAACTACCTAGGAAGTGCTTCGAAGTCGTTTGAAAGTTGCTTTCATGTCATTGAAACTACCTAGGAAGTGCTTCGAAGTCGTTTGAAAGTAGCTTCCATGTCATTGAAACTACCTAGGAAGTGCTTCGGAGTCGTTTGAAAGTTGCTTCCATGTCATTGAAACTACCTAGGAAGTGCTTCGGAGTCGTTTGAAAGTTGCTTCCATGTCATTGAAACTACCTAGGAAGTGCTTCGGAGTCGTTTGAAAGTTGCTTTCATGTCATTGAAACTACCTAGGAAGTGCTTCGAAGTCGTTTGAAAGTTGCTTTCATGTCATTGAAACTACCTAGGAAGTGCTTCGAAGTCGTTTGAAAGTAGCTTCCATGTCATTGAAACTACCTAGGAAGTGCTTCGGAGTCGTTTGAAAGTTGCTTCCATGTCATTGAAACTACCTAGGAAGTGCTTCGGAGTCGTTTGAAAGTTGCTTCCATGTCATTGAAACTACCTAGGAAGTGCTTCGGAGTCGTTTGAAAGTTGCTTCCATGTCATTGAAACTACCTCGGAAGTGCTTCGAAGTCGTTTGAAAGTTGCTTCCATGTCATTGAAACTACCTAGGAAGTGCTTCGGAGTCGTTTGAAAGTTGCTTCCATGTCATTGAAACTACCTAGGAAGTGCTTCGAAGTCGTTTGAAAGTAGCTTCCATGTCATTGAAACTACCTAGGAAGTGCTTCGGAGTCGTTTGAAAGTTGCTTCCATCTCATTGAAACTACCTAGGAAGTGCTTCGGAGTCGTTTGAAAGTTGCTTCCATGTCATTGAAACTACCTAGGAAGTGCTTCGGAGTCGTTTGAAAGTTGCTTCCATGTCATTGAAACTACCTAGGAAGTGCTTCGGAGTCGTTTGAAAGTTGCTTCCATGTCATTGAAACTACCTCGGAAGTGCTTCGAAGTCGTTTGAAAGTTGCTTTCATGTCACTGAAACTACCTAGGAAGTGCTTCGGAGTCGTTTGAAAGTTGCTTCCATGTCATTGAAACTACCTCGGAAGTGCTTCGAAGTCGTTTGAAAGTTGCTTTCATGTCATTGAAACTACCTAGGAATTGCTTCGGAGTCGTTTGAAAGTTGCTTCCATGTCATTGAAACTACTTAGGAAGTGCTTCGAAGTCGTTTGAAAGTTGCTTTCATGTCATTGAAACTACCTAGGAAGTGCTTCGGAGTCGTTTCAAAGTTGCTTCCATGTCATTGAAACTACCTAGGAAGTGCTTCGAAGTCGTTTGAAAGTAGCTTCCATGTCATTGAAACTACCTAGGAAGTGCTTCGGAGTCGTTTGAAAGTTGCTTCCATGTCATTGAAACTACCTAGGAAGTGCTTCGGAGTCGTTTGAAAGTTGCTTCCATGTCATTGAAACTACCTAGGAAGTGCTTCGGAGTCGTTTGAAAGTTGCTTCCATGTCATTGAAACTACCTCGGAAGTGCTTCGAAGTCGTTTGAAAGTTGCTTCCATGTCATTGAAACTACCTAGGAAGTGCTTCGGAGTCGTTTGAAAGTTGCTTCCATGTCATTGAAACTACCTAGGAAGTGCTTCGAAGTCGTTTGAAAGTAGCTTCCATGTCATTGAAACTACCTAGGAAGTGCTTCGGAGTCGTTTGAAAGTTGCTTTCATGTCATTGAAACTACCTAGGAAGTGCTTCGAAGTCGTTTGAAAGTAGCTTCCATGTCATTGAAACTACCTAGGAAGTGCTTCGGAGTCGTTTGAAAGTTGCTTCCATGTCATTGAAACTACCTAGGAAATGCTTCGAAGTCGTTTGAAAGTAGCTTCCATGTCATTGAAACTACCTAGGAAGTGCTTCGGAGTCGTTTGAAAGTTGCTTCCATCTCATTGAAACTACCTAGGAAGTGCTTCGGAGTCGTTTGAAAGTTGCTTCCATGTCATTGAAACTACCTAGGAAGTGCTTCGGAGTCGTTTGAAAGTTGCTTCCATGTCATTGAAACTACCTAGGAAGTGCTTCGAAGTCGTTTGAAAGTTGCTTTCATGTCATTGAAACTACCTAGGAAGTGCTTCGAAGTCGTTTGAAAGTAGCTTCCATGTCAATGAAACTACCTAGGAAGTGCTTCGGAGTCGTTTGAAAGTTGCTTCCATGTCATTGCAACTACCTAGGAAGTGCTTCGAAGTCGTTTGAAAGTTGCTTCCATGTCATTGAAACTACCTAGGAATTGCTTCGGAGTCGTTTGAAAGTTGCTTCCATGTCATTGAAACTACCTAGGAAGTGCTTCGGAGTCGTTTGAAAGTTGCTTTCATGTCATTGAAACTACCTAGGAAGTGCTTCGGAGTCGTTTGAAAGTTGCTTCCATGTCATTGAAACTACCTAGGAATTGCTTCGGAGTCGTTTGAAAGTTGCTTTCATGTCATTGAAACTACCTAGGAAGTGCTTCGGAGTCGTTTGAAAGTTGCTTCCATGTCATTGCAACTACCTAGGAAGTGCTTCGAAGTCGTTTGAAAGTTGCTTCCATGTCATTGAAACTACCTAGGAAGTGCTTCGGAGTCGTTTGAAAGTTGCTTCCATGTCATTGAAACTACCTAGGAAGTGCTTCGGAGTCGTTTGAAAGTTGCTTCCATGTCATTGCAACTACCTAGGAAGTGCTTCGAAGTCGTTTGAAAGTTGCTTTCATGTCATTGAAACTACCTAGGAAGTGCTTCGAAGTCGTTTGAAAGTTGCTTTCATGTCATTGAAACTACCTAGGAAGTGCTTCGAAGTCGTTTGAAAGTAGCTTCCATGTCATTGAAACTACCTAGGAATTGCTTCGGAGTCGTTTGAAAGTTGCTTCCATGTCATTGAAACTACCTAGGAAGTGCTTCGAAGTCGTTTGAAAGTTGCTTTCATGTCATTGAAACTACCTAGGAAGTGCTTCGGAGTCGTTTCAAAGTTGCTTCCATGTCATTGAAACTACCTAGGAAATGCTTCGAAGTCGTTTGAAAGTTGCTTTCATGTCATTGAAACTACCTAGGAAGTGCTTCGAAGTCGTTTGAAAGTTGCTTTCATGTCATTGAAACTACCTGGAAGTGCTTCGGAGTCGTTTGAAAGTGGCTTCCATGTCATTGAAACTACCTAGGAAGTGCTTCGAAGTCGTTTGAAAGTAGCTTATATGTCATTGAAACTACCTAGGAAATGCTTCGAAGTCGTTTGAAAGTTGCTTTCATGTCATTGAAACTACCTAGGAAGTGCTTCGAAGTCGTTTGAAAGTTGCTTTCATGTCATTGAAACTACCTAGGAAGTGCTTCGAAGTCGTTTGAAAGTTGCTTTCATGTCATTGAAACTACCTAGGAAGTGCTTCGAAGTCGTTTGGAAGTAGCTTCCATGTCATTGAAACTACCTAGGAAGTGCTTCGGAGTCGTTTGAAAGTTGCTTCCATGTCATTGAAACTACCTAGGAAGTGCTTCGGAGTCGTTTGAAAGTTGCTTCCATGTCATTGAAACTACCTAGGAAGTGCTTCGGAGTCGTTTGAAAGTTGCTTTCATGTCATTGAAACTACCTAGGAAGTGCTTCGAAGTCGTTTGAAAGTTGCTTTCATGTCATTGAAACTACCTAGGAAGTGCTTCGAAGTCGTTTGAAAGTAGCTTCCATGTCATTGAAACTACCTAGGAAGTGCTTCGGAGTCGTTTGAAAGTTGCTTCCATGTCATTGAAACTACCTAGGAAGTGCTTCGAAGTCGTTTGAAAGTTGCTTTCATGTCATTGAAACTACCTAGGAAGTGCTTTGGAGTCGTTTGAAAGTTGCTTCCATGTCATTGAAACTACCTAGGAAATGCTTCGAAGTCGTTTGAAAGTTGCTTTCATGTCATTGAAACTACCTAGGAAGTGCTTCGAAGTCGTTTGAAAGTTGCTTTCATGTCATTGAAACTACCTAGGAAGTGCTTCGGAGTCGTTTGAAAGTTGCTTCCGTGTCATTGAAACTACCTAGGAAGTGCTTCGGAGTCGTTTGAAAGTTGCTTCCATGTCATTGAAACTACCTCGGAAGTGCTTCGAAGTCGTTTGAAAGTTGCTTTCATGTCATTGAAACTACCTGGAAGTGCTTCGGAGTCGTTTGAAAGTGGCTTCCATGTCATTGAAACTACCTAGGAAGTGCTTCAGAGTCGTTTGAAAGTTGCTTCCATGTCATTGAAACTACCTAGGAAGTGCTTCGGAGTCGTTTGAAAGTTGCTTCCATGTCATTGAAACTACCTCGGAAGTGCTTTGAAGTCGTTTCAAAATTGCTTCCATGTCATTGAAACTACCTAGGAAGTGCTTCGGAGTCGTTTGAAAGTTGCTTCCATGTCATTGAAACTACCTAGGAAGTGCTTCGGAGTCGTTTGAAAGTTGCTTCCATGTCATTGAAACTACCTCGGAAGTGCTTCGGAGTCGTTTGAAAGTTGCTTCCATGTCATTGAAACTACCTCGGAAGTGCTTTGAAGTCGTTTCAAAATTGCTTCCATGTCATTGAAACTACCTAGGAAGTGCTTCGAAGTCGTTTGAAAGTTGCTTTCATGTCATTGAAACTACCTAGGAAGTGCTTTGGAGTCGTTTGAAAGTTGCTTCCATGTCATTGAAACTACCTAGGAAATGCTTCGAAGTCGTTTGAAAGTTGCTTTCATGTCATTGAAACTACCTAGGAAGTGCTTCGAAGTCGTTTGAAAGTTGCTTTCATGTCATTGAAACTACCTGGAAGTGCTTCGGAGACGTTTGAAAGTGGCTTCCATGTCATTGAAACTACCTAGGAAGTGCTTCGGAGTCGTTTGAAAGTTGCTTCCATGTCATTGAAACTACCTCGGAAGTGCTTCGAAGTCGTTTGAAAGTTGCTTTCATGTCATTGAAACTACCTGGAAGTGCTTCGGAGTCGTTTGAAAGTGGCTTCCATGTCATTGAAACTACCTAGGAAGTGCTTCAGAGTCGTTTGAAAGTTGCTTCCATGTCATTGAAACTACCTAGGAAGTGCTTCGGAGTCGTTTGAAAGTTGCTTCCATGTCATTGAAACTACCTCGGAAGTGCTTTGAAGTCGTTTCAAAATTGCTTCCATGTCATTGAAACTACCTAGGAAGTGCTTCGGAGTCGTTTGAAAGTTGCTTCCATGTCATTGAAACTACCTAGGAAGTGCTTCGGAGTCGTTTGAAAGTTGCTTCCATGTCATTGAAACTACCTAGGAAGTGCTTCGAAGTCGTTTGAAAGTTGCTTTCATGTCATTGAAACTACCTAGGAAGTGCTTCGGAGTCGTTTCAAAGTTGCTTCCATGTCATTGAAACTACCTAGGAAATGCTTCGAAGTCGTTTGAAAGTTGCTTTCATGTCATTGAAACTACCTAGGAAGTGCTTCGAAGTCGTTTGAAAGTTGCTTTCATGTCATTGAAACTACCTGGAAGTGCTTCGGAGACGTTTGAAAGTGGCTTCCATGTCATTGAAACTACCTAGGAAGTGCTTCGGAGTCGTTTGAAAGTTGCTTCCATGTCATTGAAACTACCTCGGAAGTGCTTCGAAGTCGTTTGAAAGTTGCTTTCATGTCATTGAAACTACCTGGAAGTGCTTCGGAGTCGTTTGAAAGTGGCTTCCATGTCATTGAAACTACCTAGGAAGTGCTTCAGAGTCGTTTGAAAGTTGCTTCCATGTCATTGAAACTACCTAGGAAGTGCTTCGGAGTCGTTTGAAAGTTGCTTCCATGTCATTGAAACTACCTCGGAAGTGCTTTGAAGTCGTTTCAAAATTGCTTCCATGTCATTGAAACTACCTAGGAAGTGCTTCGGAGTCGTTTGAAAGTTGCTTCCATGTCATTGAAACTACCTAGGAAGTGCTTCGGAGTCGTTTGAAAGTTGCTTCCATGTCATTGAAACTACCTCGGAAGTGCTTCGGAGTCGTTTGAAAGTTGCTTCCATGTCATTGAAACTACCTCGGAAGTGCTTTGAAGTCGTTTCAAAATTGCTTCCATGTCATTGAAACTACCTAGGAAGTGCTTCGAAGTCGTTTGAAAGTTGCTTTCATGTCATTGAAACTACCTAGGAAGTGCTTTGGAGTCGTTTGAAAGTTGCTTCCATGTCATTGAAACTACCTAGGAAATGCTTCGAAGTCGTTTGAAAGTTGCTTTCATGTCATTGAAACTACCTAGGAAGTGCTTCGAAGTCGTTTGAAAGTTGCTTTCATGTCATTGAAACTACCTAGGAAGTGCTTCGGAGTCGTTTGAAAGTTGCTTCCGTGTCATTGAAACTACCTAGGAAGTGCTTCGGAGTCGTTTGAAAGTTGCTTCCATGTCATTGAAACTACCTCGGAAGTGCTTCGAAGTCGTTTGAAAGTTGCTTTCATGTCATTGAAACTACCTGGAAGTGCTTCGGAGTCGTTTGAAAGTGGCTTCCATGTCATTGAAACTACCTAGGAAGTGCTTCAGAGTCGTTTGAAAGTTGCTTCCATGTCATTGAAACTACCTAGGAAGTGCTTCGGAGTCGTTTGAAAGTTGCTTCCATGTCATTGAAACTACCTCGGAAGTGCTTTGAAGTCGTTTCAAAATTGCTTCCATGTCATTGAAACTACCTAGGAAGTGCTTCGGAGTCGTTTGAAAGTTGCTTCCATGTCATTGAAACTACCTAGGAAGTGCTTCGGAGTCGTTTGAAAGTTGCTTCCATGTCATTGAAACTACCTAGGAAGTGCTTCGAAGTCGTTTGAAAGTAGCTCCCATGTCATTGAAACTACCTAGGAAGTGCTTCGAAGTCGTTTGAAAGTTGCTTCCATGTCATTGAAACTACCTAGGAAGTGCTTCGGAGTCGTTTCAAAGTTGCTTCCATGTCATTGAAACTACCTAGGAAATGCTTCGAAGTCGTTTGAAAGTTGCTTTCATGTCATTGAAACTACCTAGGAAGTGCTTCGAAGTCGTTTGAAAGTTGCTTTCATGTCATTGAAACTACCTGGAAGTGCTTCGGAGACGTTTGAAAGTGGCTTCCATGTCATTGAAACTACCTAGGAAGTGCTTCGAAGTCGTTTGAAAGTTGCTTTCATGTCATTGAAACTACCTAGGAAGTGCTTCGAAGTCGTTTGAAAGTTGCTTCCATGTCATTGAAACTACCTCGGAAGTGCTTCGGAGTCGTTTGAAAGTTGCTTCCATGTCATTGAAACTACCTCGGAAGTGCTTTGAAGTCGTTTCAAAATTGCTTCCATGTCATTGAAACTACCTAGGAAGTGCTTCGAAGTCGTTTGAAAGTTGCTTTCATGTCATTGAAACTACCTAGGAAGTGCTTCGAAGTCGTTTGAAAGTTGCTTTCATGTCATTGAAACTACCTAGGAAGTGCTTCGGAGTCGTTTGAAAGTTGCTTCCATGTCATTGAAACTACCTAGGAAGTGCTTCGGAGTCGTTTGAAAGTTGCTTCCATGTCATTGAAACTACCTAGGAAGTGCTTCGAAGTCGTTTGAAAGTAGCTCCCATGTCATTGAAACTACCTAGGAAGTGCTTCGAAGTCGTTTGAAAGTTGCTTCCATGTCATTGAAACTACCTAGGAAGTGCTTCGGAGTCGTTTCAAAGTTGCTTCCATGTCATTGAAACTACCTAGGAAATGCTTCGAAGTCGTTTGAAAGTTGCTTTCATGTCATTGAAACTACCTAGGAAGTGCTTCGAAGTCGTTTGAAAGTTGCTTTCATGTCATTGAAACTACCTGGAAGTGCTTCGGAGACGTTTGAAAGTGGCTTCCATGTCATTGAAACTACCTAGGAAGTGCTTCGAAGTCGTTTGAAAGTTGCTTTCATGTCATTGAAACTACCTAGGAAGTGCTTCGAAGTCGTTTGAAAGTTGCTTCCATGTCATTGAAACTACCTCGGAAGTGCTTCGGAGTCGTTTGAAAGTTGCTTCCATGTCATTGAAACTACCTCGGAAGTGCTTTGAAGTCGTTTCAAAATTGCTTCCATGTCATTGAAACTACCTAGGAAGTGCTTCGAAGTCGTTTGAAAGTTGCTTCCATGTCATTGAAACTACCTCGGAAGTGCTTCGAAGTCGTTTGAAAGTTGCTTTCATGTCATTGAAACTACCTGGAAGTGCTTCGGAGTCGTTTGAAAGTGGCTTCCATGTCATTGAAACTACCTAGGAAGTGCTTCAGAGTCGTTTGAAAGTTGCTTCCATGTCATTGAAACTACCTAGGAAGTGCTTCGGAGTCGTTTGAAAGTTGCTTCCATGTCATTGAAACTACCTCGGAAGTGCTTTGAAGTCGTTTCAAAATTGCTTCCATGTCATTGAAACTACCTAGGAAGTGCTTCGGAGTCGTTTGAAAGTTGCTTCCATGTCATTGAAACTACCTAGGAAGTGCTTCGGAGTCGTTTGAAAGTTGCTTCCATGTCATTGAAACTACCTCGGAAGTGCTTTGAAGTCGTTTCAAAATTGCTTCCATGTCATTGAAACTACCTAGGAAGTGCTTCGAAGTCGTTTGAAAGTTGCTTTCATGTCATTGAAACTACCTAGGAAGTGCTTCGGAGTCGTTTCAAAGTTGCTTCCATGTCATTGAAACTACCTAGGAAATGCTTCGAAGTCGTTTGAAAGTTGCTTTCATGTCATTGAAACTACCTAGGAAGTGCTTCGAAGTCGTTTGAAAGTTGCTTTCATGTCATTGAAACTACCTGGAAGTGCTTCGGAGACGTTTGAAAGTTGCTTCCATGTCATTGAAACTACCTAGGAAGTGCTTCGAAGTCGTTTGAAAGTTGCTTTCATGTCATTGAAACTACCTAGGAAGTGCTTCGAAGTCGTTTGAAAGTTGCTTCCATGTCATTGAAACTACCTCGGAAGTGCTTCGGAGTCGTTTGAAAGTTGCTTCCATGTCATTGAAACTACCTCGGAAGTGCTTTGAAGTCGTTTCAAAATTGCTTCCATGTCATTGAAACTACCTAGGAAGTGCTTCGAAGTCGTTTGAAAGTTGCTTTCATGTCATTGAAACTACCTAGGAAGTGCTTCGAAGTCGTTTGAAAGTTGCTTTCATGTCATTGAAACTACCTAGGAAGTGCTTCGGAGTCGTTTCAAAGTTGCTTCCATGTCATTGAAACTACCTAGGAAATGCTTCGAAGTCGTTTGAAAGTTGCTTTCATGTCATTGAAACTACCTAGGAAGTGCTTCGAAGTCGTTTGAAAGTTGCTTTCATGTCATTGAAACTACCTGGAAGTGCTTCGGAGACGTTTGAAAGTGGCTTCCATGTCATTGAAACTACCTAGGAAATGCTTCGAAGTCGTTTGAAAGTTGCTTTCATGTCATTGAAACTACCTAGGAAGTGCTTCGAAGTCGTTTGAAAGTTGCTTTCATGTCATTGAAACTACCTAGGAAGTGCTTCGAAGTCGTTTGAAAGTTGCTTTCATGTCATTGAAACTACCTAGGAAGTGCTTCGAAGTCGTTTGAAAGTAGCTTCCATGTCATTGAAACTACCTAGGAAGTGCTTCGGAGTCGTTTGAAAGTTGCTTCCATGTCATTGAAACTACCTAGGAAGTGCTTCGGAGTCGTTTGAAAGTTGCTTCCATGTCATTGAAACTACCTAGGAAGTGCTTCGGAGTCGTTTGAAAGTTGCTTTCATGTCATTGAAACTACCTAGGAAGTGCTTCGAAGTCGTTTGAAAGTTGCTTTCATGTCATTGAAACTACCTAGGAAGTGCTTCGAAGTCGTTTGAAAGTAGCTTCCATGTCATTGAAACTACCTAGGAAGTGCTTCGGAGTCGTTTGAAAGTAGCTCCCATGTCATTAAAACTACCTAGGAAGTGCTTTGAAGTCGTTTGAAAGTAGCTCCCATGTCATTAAAACTTACTAGGAAGTGCTTTGAAGTCGTTTCAAAATTGCTTCCATGTCATTGAAACTACCTAGGAAGTGCTTCGGAGTCGTTTGAAAGTAGCTCCCATGTCATTAAAACTACCTAGGAAGCGCTTTGAAGTCGTTTGAAAGTAGCTTCCATGTCATTGAAACTACCTAGGAAATGCTTCGAAGTCGTTTGAAAGTTGCTTTCATGTCATTGAAACTACCTAGGAAGTGCTTCGAAGTCGTTTGAAAGTTGCTTTCATGTCATTGAAACTACCTAGGAAGTGCTTCGAAGTCGTTTGAAAGTAGCTTCCATGTCATTGAAACTACCTAGGAAATGCTTCGAAGTCGTTTGAAAGTTGCTTTCATGTCATTGAAACTACCTAGGAAGTGCTTCGAAGTCGTTTGAAAGTTGCTTTCATGTCATTGAAACTACCTAGGAAGTGCTTCGGAGTCGTTTGAAAGTTGCTTCCATGTCATTGAAACTACCTAGGAAGTGCTTCGAAGTCGTTTGAAAGTTGCTTTCATGTCATTGAAACTACCTAGGAAGTGCTTCGGAGTCGTTTGAAAGTTGCTTCCATGTCATTGAAACTACCTAGGAAGTGCTTCGGAGTCGTTTGAAAGTTGCTTCCATGTCATTGAAACTACTTCGGAAGTGCTTCGAAGTCGTTTGAAAGTTGCTTTCATGTCATTGAAACTACCTGGAAGTGCTTCGGAGTCGTTTGAAAGTGGCTTCCATGTCATTGAAACTACCTAGGAAGTGCTTCGGAGTCGTTTCAAAGTTGCTTCCATGTCATTGAAACTACCTAGGAAGTGCTTCGAAGTCGTTTGAAAGTTCCTTTCATGTCATTGAAACTACCTAGGAAGTGCTTCGGAGTCGTTTGAAAGTTGCTTCCATGTCATTGAAACTACCTAGGAAGTGCTTCGGAGTCGTTTGAAAGTTGCTTCCATGTCATTGAAACTACCTCGGAAGTGCTTCGAAGTCGTTTGAAAGTTGCTTTCATGTCATTGAAACTACCTGGAAGTGCTTCGGAGTCGTTTGAAAGTGGCTTCCATGTCATTGAAACTACCTAGGAAGTGCTTCGAAGTCGTTTGAAAGTAGCTTCCATGTCATTGAAACTACCTAGGAAATGCTTCGAAGTCGTTTGAAAGTTGCTTTCATGTCATTGAAACTACCTAGGAAGTGCTTCGAAGTCGTTTGAAAGTTGCTTTCATGTCATTGAAACTACCTAGGAAGTGCTTCGAAGTCGTTTGAAAGTAGCTTCCATGTCATTGAAACTATCTAGGAAGTGCTTCGAAGTCGTTTGAAAGTTGCTTCCATGTCATTGAAACTATCTAGGAAGTGCTTCGAAGTCGTTTGAAAGTTGCTTTCATGTCATTGAAACTACCTAGGAAGTGCTTCGGAGTCGTTTGAAAGTTGCTTCCATGTCATTGAAACTACCTAGGAAGTGCTTCGGAGTCGTTTGAAAGTTGCTTCCATGTCATTGAAACTACCTAGGAAGTGCTTCGGAGTCGTTTCAAAGTTGCTTCCATGTCATTGAAACTACCTAGGAAGTGCTTCGAAGTCGTTTGAAAGTTGCTTTCATGTCATTGAAACTACCTAGGAAGTGCTTCGAAGTCGTTTGAAAGTAGCTTCCATGTCATTGAAACTACCTAGGAAGTGCTTCGGAGTCGTTTGAAAGTTGCTTCCATGTCATTGAAACTACCTAGGAAGTGCTTCGAAGTCGTTTGAAAGTTGCTTTCATGTCATTGAAACTACCTAGGAAGTGCTTCGGAGTCGTTTGAAAGTTGCTTCCATGTCATTGAAACTACCTAGGAAGTGCTTCGAAGTCGTTTGAAAGTGGCTTCCATGTCATTGAAACTACCTAGGAAGTGCTTCGAAGTCGTTTGAAAGTAGCTTCCATGTCATTGAAACTACCTAGGAAGTGCTTCGAAGTCGTTTCAAAGTTGCTTCCATGTCATTGAAACTACCTAGGAAGTGCTTCGAAGTCGTTTGAAAGTAGCTTCCATGTCATTGAAACTACCTAGGAAGTGCTTCGGAGTCGTTTGAAAGTTGCTTCCATGTCATTGAAACTACCTAGGAAGTGCTTCGAAGTCGTTTGAAAGTTGCTTTCATGTCATTGAAACTACCTAGGAAGTGCTTCGGAGTCGTTTGAAAGTTGCTTCCATGTCATTGAAACTACCTAGGAAGTGCTTCGGAGTCGTTTCAAAGTTGCTTCCATGTCATTGAAACTACCTAGGAAGTGCTTCGAAGTCGTTTGAAAGTTGCTTCCATGTCATTGCAACTACCTAGGAAGTGCTTCGAAGTCGTTTGAAAGTTGCTTCCATGTCATTGAAACTACCTAGGAATTGCTTCGGAGTCGTTTGAAAGTTGCTTCCATGTCATTGAAACTACCTAGGAAGTGCTTCGAAGTCGTTTGAAAGTAGCTTCCATGTCATTGAAACTACCTAGGAAGTGCTTCGAAGTCGTTTCAAAGTTGCTTCCATGTCATTGGAACTACCTAGGAAGTGCTTCGAAGTCGTTTGAAAGTAGCTTCCATGTCATTGAAACTACCTAGGAAGTGCTTCGGAGTCGTTTGAAAGTTGCTTCCATGTCATTGAAACTACCTAGGAAGTGCTTCGAAGTCGTTTGAAAGTTGCTTTCATGTCATTGAAACTACCTAGGAAGTGCTTCGGAGTCGTTTGAAAGTTGCTTCCATGTCATTGAAACTACCTAGGAAGTGCTTCGGAGTCGTTTCAAAGTTGCTTCCATGTCATTGAAACTACCTAGGAAGTGCTTCGAAGTCGTTTGAAAGTTGCTTCCATGTCATTGCAACTACCTAGGAAGTGCTTCGAAGTCGTTTGAAAGTTGCTTCCATGTCATTGAAACTACCTAGGAATTGCTTCGGAGTCGTTTGAAAGTTGCTTCCATGTCATTGAAACTACCTAGGAAGTGCTTCGAAGTCGTTTGAAAGTTGCTTTCATGTCATTGAAACTACCTAGGAAGTGCTTCGGAGTCGTTTGAAAGTTGCTTCCATGTCATTGAAACTACCTAGGAAGTGCTTCGAAGTCGTTTGAAAGTTGCTTTCATGTCATTGAAACTACCTAGGAAGTGCTTCGGAGTCGTTTGAAAGTAGCTTCCATGTCATTGAAACTACCTAGGAAGTGCTTCGGAGTCGTTTGAAAGTTGCTTTCATGTCATTGAAACTACCTAGGAAGTGCTTCGGAGTCGTTTGAAAGTTGCTTCCATGTCATTGAAACTACCTAGGAAGTGCTTCGGAGTCGTTTGAAAGTTGCTTCCATGTCATTGCAACTACCTAAGAAGTGCTTCGGAGTCGTTTCAAAGTTGCTTCCATGTCATTGAAACTACCTAGGAAATGCTTCGGAGTCGTTTGAAAGTTGCTTCCATGTCATTGCAACTACCTAGGAAGTGCTTCGAAGTCGTTTGAAAGTTGCTTCCATGTCATTGAAACTACCTAGGAAGTGCTTCGGAGTCGTTTGAAAGTTGCTTCCATGTCATTGCAACTACCTAGGAAGTGCTTCGAAGTCGTTTGAAAGTTGCTTCCATGTCATTGAAACTACCTAGGAATTGCTTCGGAGTCGTTTGAAAGTTGCTTCCATGTCATTGAAACTACCTAGGAATTGCTTCGGAGTCGTTTGAAAGTTGCTTCCATGTCATTGAAACTACCTAGGAAGTGCTTCGAAGTCGTTTGAAAGTTGCTTTCATGTCATTGAAACTACCTAGGAAGTGCTTCGGAGTCGTTTCAAAGTTGCTTCCATGTCATTGCAACTACCTAAGAAGTGCTTCGGAGTCGTTTCAAAGTTGCTTTAATGTCATTGAAACTACCTAGGAAATGCTTCGGAGTCGTTTGAAAGTTGCTTCCATGTCATTGAAACTACCTAGGAAGTGCTTCGGAGTCGTTTGAAAGTTGCTTCCATGTCATTGAAACTACCTAGGAAGTGCTTCGGAGTCGTTTGAAAGTTGCTTCCATGTCATTGAAACTACCTAGGAAGTGCTTCGAATTCGTTTCAAAGTTGCTTCCATGTCATTGCAACTACCTAGGAAGTGCTTCGAAGTCGTTTGAAAGTTGCGTCCATGTCATTGAAACTACCTAGGAAGTGCTTCGGAGTCGTTTGAAAGTTGCTTCCATGTCATTGCAACTACCTAGGAAGTGCTTCGGAGTCGCTTGAAATGTGCTTCCATGTCATTGAAATTACCAAGGAAATGCTTCGGAGTCGTTTCAAAGTTGCTTCCATGTCATTGAAACTACCAAGGAAGTGCTTCGGAGTCGTTTCAAAGTTGCTTTTATGTCATTGAAACTACCTAGGAAGTGCTTCGGAGTCGCTTGAAATGTGCTTCCATGTCATTGAAACTACCTAGGAAGTGCTTCGGAGTCGTTTCAAAGTTGCTTCCATGTCATTGAAACTACCTTGGAAGTGCTTCGGAGTCGTTTGAAAGTTGCTTCCATGTCATTGAAACTACCAAGGAAGTGCTTCGGAGTCGTTTGAAAGTTGCTTCCATGTCATTGAAAATACCTAGGAAGTGCTTCGAAGTCGTTTGAAAGTTGCTTCCATGTCATTGAAACTACCTAGGAAGTGCTTCGGAGTCGTTTGAAAGTTGCTTCCATGTCATTGCAACTACCTAGGAAGTGCTTCGAAGTCGTTTGAAAGTTGCTTCCATGTCATTGAAACTACCTAGGAATTGCTTCGGAGTCGTTTGAAAGTTGCTTCCATGTCATTGAAACTACCTAGGAAGTGCTTCGGAGTCGTTTGAAAGTTGCTTCCATGTCATTGAAACTACCTAGGAAGTGCTCCGGAGTCGTTCGAAAGTTGCTTCCATGTCATTGAAACTACCTAGGAAGTGCTTCGGAGTCGTTTGAAAGTTGCTTCCATGTCATTGAAACTACCTAGGAAGTGCTTCGGAGTCGTTTGAAAGTTGCTTCCATGTCATTGAAACTACCTAGGAAGTGCTTCGAAGTCGTTTGAAAGTAGCTTTCATGTCATTGAAACTACCTAGGAAGTGCTTCGGAGTCGTTTGAAAGTTGCTTCCATGTCATTGAAACTACCTAGGAAGTGCTTCGAAGTCGTTTGAAAGTTGCTTTCATGTCATTGAAACTACCTAGGAAGTGCTTCGAAGTCGTTTGAAAGTAGCTTCCATGTCATTGAAACTACCTAGGAAGTGCTTCGGAGTCGTTTGAAAGTTGCTTCCATGTCATTGAAACTACCTAGGAAGTGCTTCGAAGTCGTTTGAAAGTTGCTTTCATGTCATTGAAACTACCTAGGAAGTGCTTCGGAGTCGTTTGAAAGTTGCTTCCATGTCATTGAAACTACCTAGGAAGTGCTTCGAAGTCGTTTGAAAGTAGCTTCCATGTCATTGAAACTACCTAGGAAGTGCTTCGAAGTCGTTTGAAAGTAGCTTCCATGTCATTGAAACTACCTAGGAAGTGCTTCGAAGTCGTTTCAAAGTTGCTTCCATGTCATTGAAACTACCTAGGAAGTGCTTCGAAGTCGTTTGAAAGTTGCTTCCATGTCATTGAAACTACCTAGGAAGTGCTTCGGAGTCGTTTGAAAGTTGCTTCCATGTCATTGAAACTACCTAGGAAGTGCTTCGAAGTCGTTTGAAAGTAGCTTCCATGTCATTGAAACTACCTAGGAAGTGCTTCGGAGTCGTTTGAAAGTTGCTTCCATGTCATTGCAACTACCTAGGAAGTGCTTCGAAGTCGTTTGAAAGTTGCTTCCATGTCATTGAAACTACCTAGGAAGTGCTTCGGAGTCGTTTGAAAGTTGCTTCCATGTCATTGCAACTACCTAGGAAGTGCTTCGAAGTCGTTTGAAAGTTGCTTCCATGTCATTGAAACTACCTAGGAATTGCTTCGGAGTCGTTTGAAAGTTGCTTCCATGTCATTGAAACTACCTAGGAAGTGCTTCGAAGTCGTTTGAAAGTTGCTTCCATGTCATTGAAACTACCTAGGAAGTGCTTCGAAGTCGTTTGAAAGTAGCTTCCATGTCATTGAAACTACCTAGGAAGTGCTTCGAAGTCGTTTCAAAGTTGCTTCCATGTCATTGAAACTACCTAGGAAGTGCTTCGAAGTCGTTTGAAAGTTGCTTCCATGTCATTGAAACTACCTAGGAAGTGCTTCGAAGTCGTTTGAAAGTAGCTTCCATGTCATTGAAACTACCTAGGAAGTGCTTCGAAGTCGTTTGAAAGTTGCTTTCATGTCATTGAAACTACCTAGGAAGTGCTTCGGAGTCGTTTCAAAGTTGCTTCCATGTCATTGCAACTACCTAAGAAGTGCTTCGGAGTCGTTTGAAAGTTGCTTCCATGTCATTGAAACTACCTAGGAAATGCTTCGGAGTCGTTTGAAAGTTGCTTCCATGTCATTGAAACTACCTAGGAAGTGCTTCGGAGTCGTTTGAAAGTTGCTTCCATGTCATTGAAACTACCTAGGAAGTGCTTCGAAGTCGTTTGAAAGTAGCTTCCATGTCATTGAAACTACCTAGGAAGTGCTTCGAAGTCGTTTGAAAGTAGCTTCCATGTCATTGAAACTACCTAGGAAGTGCTTCGAAGTCGTTTCAAAGTTGCTTCCATGTCATTGAAACTACCTAGGAAGTGCTTCGAAGTCGTTTGAAAGTTGCTTCCATGTCATTGAAACTACCTAGGAAGTGCTTCGGAGTCGTTTGAAAGTTGCTTCCATGTCATTGAAACTACCTAGGAAGTGCTTCGAAGTCGTTTGAAAGTAGCTTCCATGTCATTGAAACTACCTAGGAAGTGCTTCGGAGTCGTTTGAAAGTTGCTTCCATGTCATTGCAACTACCTAGGAAGTGCTTCGAAGTCGTTTGAAAGTTGCTTCCATGTCATTGAAACTACCTAGGAAGTGCTTCGGAGTCGTTTGAAAGTTGCTTCCATGTCATTGCAACTACCTAGGAAGTGCTTCGAAGTCGTTTGAAAGTTGCTTCCATGTCATTGAAACTACCTAGGAATTGCTTCGGAGTCGTTTGAAAGTTGCTTCCATGTCATTGAAACTACCTAGGAAGTGCTTCGAAGTCGTTTGAAAGTTGCTTTCATGTCATTGAAACTACCTAGGAAGTGCTTCGGAGTCGTTTCAAAGTTGCTTCCATGTCATTGCAACTACCTAAGAAGTGCTTCGGAGTCGTTTGAAAGTTGCTTCCATGTCATTGAAACTACCTAGGAAATGCTTCGGAGTCGTTTGAAAGTTGCTTCCATGTCATTGAAACTACCTAGGAAGTGCTTCGGAGTCGTTTGAAAGTTGCTTCCATGTCATTGAAACTACCTAGGAAGTGCTTCGGAGTCGTTTGAAAGTTGCTTCCATGTCATTGCAACTACCTAGGAAGTGCTTCGAAGTCGTTTGAAAGTTGCTTCCATGTCATTGAAACTACCTAGGAAGTGCTTCGGAGTCGTTTGAAAGTTGCTTCCATGTCATTGCAACTACCTAGGAAGTGCTTCGAAGTCGTTTGAAAGTTGCTTCCATGTCATTGAAACTACCTAGGAATTGCTTCGGAGTCGTTTGAAAGTTGCTTCCATGTCATTGAAACTACCTAGGAATTGCTTCGGAGTCGTTTGAAAGTTGCTTCCATGTCATTGAAACTACCTAGGAAGTGCTTCGAAGTCGTTTGAAAGTTGCTTTCATGTCATTGAAACTACCTAGGAAGTGCTTCGGAGTCGTTTCAAAGTTGCTTCCATGTCATTGCAACTACCTAAGAAGTGCTTCGGAGTCGTTTCAAAGTTGCTTCCATGTCATTGAAACTACCTAGGAAATGCTTCGGAGTCGTTTGAAAGTTGCTTCCATGTCATTGAAACTACCTAGGAAGTGCTTCGGAGTCGTTTGAAAGTTGCTTCCATGTCATTGAAACTACCTAGGAAGTGCTTCGGAGTCGTTTGAAAGTTGCTTCCATGTCATTGAAACTACCTAGGAAGTGCTTCGAATTCGTTTCAAAGTTGCTTCCATGTCATTGCAACTACCTAGGAAGTGCTTCGAAGTCGTTTGAAAGTTGCGTCCATGTCATCGAAACTACCTAGGAAGTGCTTCGGAGTCGTTTGAAAGTTGCTTCCATGTCATTGCAACTACCTAGGAAGTGCTTCGGAGTCGCTTGAAATGTGCTTCCATGTCATTGAAATTACCAAGGAAATGCTTCGGAGTCGTTTCAAAGTTGCTTCCATGTCATTGAAACTACCAAGGAAGTGCTTCGGAGTCGTTTCAAAGTTGCTTTTATGTCATTGAAACTACCTAGGAAGTGCTTCGGAGTCGCTTGAAATGTGCTTCCATGTCATTGAAACTACCTAGGAAGTGCTTCGGAGTCGTTTCAAAGTTGCTTTTATGTCATTGAAACTACCTAGGAAGTGCTTCGGAGTCGCTTGAAATGTGCTTCCATGTCATTGAAACTACCTAGGAAGTGCTTCGGAGTCGTTTCAAAGTTGCTTCCATGTCATTGAAACTACCTTGGAAGTGCTTCGGAGTCGTTTGAAAGTTGCTTCCATGTCATTGAAACTACCAAGGAAGTGCTTCGGAGTCGTTTGAAAGTTGCTTCCATGTCATTGCAACTACCTAGGAAGTGCTTCGAAGTCGTTTGAAAGTTGCTTCCATGTCATTGAAACTACCTAGGAATTGCTTCGGAGTCGTTTGAAAGTTGCTTCCATGTCATTGAAACTACCTAGGAAGTGCTTCGGAGTCGTTTGAAAGTTGCTTCCATGTCATTGAAACTACCTAGGAAGTGCTCCGGAGTCGTTCGAAAGTTGCTTCCATGTCATTTAAACTACCTAGGAAGTGCTTCGGAGTCGTTTGAAAGTTGCTTCCATGTCATTGAAACTACCTAGGAAGTGCTTCGGAGTCGTTTGAAAGTTGCTTCCATGTCATTGAAACTACCTAGGAAGTGCTTCGGAGTCGTTTGAAAGTAGCTTCCATGTCATTGAAACCCTCTAGGAAGTGCTTCGGAGTCGTTTGAAAGTTGCTTCCATGTCATTGAAACTACCTAGGAAGTGCTCCGGAGTCGTTCGAAAGTTGCTTCCATGTCATTGAAACTACCTAGGAAGTGCTTCGGAGTCGTTTGAAAGTTGCTTCCATGTCATTGAAACTACCTAGGAAGTGCTTCGGAGTCGTTTGAAAGTTGCTTCCATGTCATTGAAACTACCTAGGAAGTGCTTCGGAGTCGTTTGAAAGTAGCTTCCATGTCATTGAAACCCTCTAGGAAGTGCTTCGGAGTCGTTTGAAAGTTGCTTCCATGTCATTGAAACTACCTAGGAAGTGCTTCGGAGTCGCTTGAAATGTGCTTCCATGTCATTGAAATTACCAAGGAAATGCTTCGGAGTCGTTTCAAAGTTGCTTCCATGTCATTGAAACTACCAAGGAAGTGCTTCGGAGTCGTTTCAAAGTTGCTTTTATGTCATTGAAACTACCTAGGAAGTGCTTCGGAGTCGCTTGAAATGTGCTTCCATGTCATTGAAACTACCTAGGAAGTGCTTCGGAGTCGTTTCAAAGTTGCTTCCATGTCATTGAAACTACCTTGGAAGTGCTTCGGAGTCGTTTGAAAGTTGCTTCCATGTCATTGAAACTACCAAGGAAGTGCTTCGGAGTCGTTTCAAAGTTGCTTCCATGTCATTGAAACTACCAAGGAAGTGCTTCGGAGTCGTTTGAAAGTAGCTTCCATGTCATTGAAACTACCTAGGAAGTGCTTCGGAGTCCTTTGAAAGTTGCTTCCATGTCATTGCAACTACCTAGGAAGTGCTTTGAAGTCGTTTCAAAGTTGCTTCCATGTCATTGAAACTACCTAGGAAGTGCTTCGGAGTCGTTTGAAAGTAGCTTCCATGTCATTGAAACCCTCTAGGAAGTGCTTCGGAGTCGTTTGAAAGTTGCTTCCATGTCATTGAAACTACCTAGGAAGTGCTCCGGAGTCGTTCGAAAGTTGCTTCCATGTCATTGAAACTACCTAGGAAGTGCTTCGGAGTCGTTTGAAAGTTGCTTCCATGTCATTGAAACTACCTAGGAAGTGCTTCGGAGTCGTTTGAAAGTTGCTTCCATGTCATTGAAACTACCAAGGAAGTGCTTCGGAGTCGTTTGAAAGTAGCTTCCATGTCATTGAAACTACCTAGGAAGTGCTTCGGAGTCGTTTTAAAGTTGCTTCCATGTCATTGAAACTACCTAGGAAGTGCTTCGGAGTCATTTGAAAGTTGCTTCCATGTCATCGAAACTACCTAGGAAGTGCTTCGAAGTCGTTTGAAAGTTGCTTCCATGTCATTGAAACTACCTAGGAAGTGCTTCGGAGTCGTTTGAAAGTAGCTTCCATGTCATTGAAACTACCTAGGAAGTGCTTCGGAGTCCTTTGAAAGTTGCTTCCATGTCATTGCAACTACCTAGGAAGTGCTTTGAAGTCGTTTCAAAGTTGCTTCCATGTCATTGAAACTACCTAGGAAGTGCTTCGGAGTCGTTTGAAAGTTGCTTCCATGTCATTGAAACTACCTAGGAAGTGCTTCGGAGTCGTTTGAAAGTAGCTTCCATGTCATTGAAACTACCTAGGAAGTGCTTCGGAGTCGTTTGAAAGTTGCTTCCATGTCATTGAAACTACCTAGGAAGTGCTTCGGAGTCATTTGAAAGTTGCTTCCATGTCATCGAAACTACCTAGGAAGTGCTTCGAAGTCGTTTGAAAGTTGCTTCCATGTCATTGAAACTACCAAGGAAGTGCTTCGGAGTCGTTTGAAAGTAGCTTCCATGTCATTGAAACTACCTAGGAAGTGCTTCGGAGTCCTTTGAAAGTTGCTTCCATGTCATTGCAACTACCTAGGAAGTGCTTTGAAGTCGTTTCAAAGTTGCTTCCATGTCATTGAAACTACCTAGGAAGTGCTTCGGAGTCGTTTGAAAGTTGCTTCCATGTCATTGAAACTACCTAGGAAGTGCTTCGGAGTCGTTCGAAAGTTGCTTCCATGTCATTGAAACTACCTAGGAAGTGCTTCGGAGTCGTTTGAAAGTTGCTTCCATGTCATTGAAACTACCTAGGAAGTGCTTCGGAGTCGTTTGAAAGTTGCTTCCATGTCATTGAAACTACCTAGGAAGTGCTTCGGAGTCGTTTGAAAGTTGCTTCCATGTCATTGAAACTACCTAGGAAGTGCTTCGGAGTCGTTTCAAAGTTGCTTCCATGTCATTGAAACTACCTAGGAAGTGCTTCGGAGTCGTTTGAAAGTTGCTTCCATGTCATTGAAACTACCTAGGAAGTGCTTCGGAGTCATTTGAAAGTTGCTTCCATGTCATCGAAACTACCTAGGAAGTGCTTCGAAGTCGTTTGAAAGTTGCTTCCATGTCATTGAAACTACCTAGGAAGTGCTTCGGAGTCGTTTGAAAGTTGCTTCCATGTCATTGAAACTACCTAGGAAGTGCTTCGGAGTCGTTTGAAAGTTGCTTCCATGTCATTGAAACTACCTAGGAAGTGCTTCGAAGTCGTTTGAAAGTTGCTTCCATGTCATTGAAATTACCTAGGAAGTGCTTCGGAGTCGTTTGAAAGTAGCTTCCATGTCATTGAAACCCTCTAGGAAGTGCTTCGGAGTCGTTTGAAAGTTGCTTCCATGTCATTGAAACTACCTAGGAAGTGCTTCGAAGTCGTTTGAAAGTTGCTTCCATGTCATTGAAACTACCTAGGAAGTGCTTCGGAGTCGTTCGAAAGTTGCTTCCATGTCATTGAAACTACCTAGGAAGTGCTTCGGAGTCGTTTGAAAGTTGCTTCCATGTCATTGAAACTATCTAGGAAGTGCTTCGGAGTCATTTGAAAGTTGCTTCCATGTCATTGAAACTACCTAGGAAGTGCTTCGGAGTCGTTTGAAAGTTGCTTCCATGTCATTGAAACTACCTAGGAAGTGCTTCGGAGTCGTTCGAAAGTTGCTTCCATGTCATTGAAACTACCTAGGAAGTGCTTCGGAGTCGTTTGAAAGTTGCTTCCATGTCATTGAAACTATCTAGGAAGTGCTTCGGAGTCATTTGAAAATTGCTTCCATGTCATTGAAACTATCTAGGAAGTGCTTCAAAGTCGTTTGAAAGTTGCTTCCATGTCATTGAAACTACCTAGGAAGTGCTTCGAAGTCGTTTGAAAGTAGCTTCCATGTCATTGAAACCCTCTAGGAAGTGCTTCGGAGTCGTTTGAAAGTTGCTTCCATGTCATTGAAACTACCTAGGAAGTGCTTCGAAGTCGTTTGAAAGTTGCTTCCATGTCATTGAAATTACCTAGGAAGTGCTTCGGAGTCGTTTGAAAGTAGCTTCCATGTCATTGAAACCCTCTAGGAAGTGCTTCGGAGTCGTTTGAAAGTTGCTTCCATGTCATTGAAACTACCTAGGAAGTGCTTCGGAGTCATTTGAAAGTTGCTTCCATGTCATTGAAACTACCTAGGAAGTGCTTCGGAGTCGTTTGAAAGTTGCTTCCATGTCATTGAAACTACCTAGGAAGTGCTTCGGAGTCGTTTGAAAGTTGCTTCCATGTCATTGAAACTACCTAGGAAGTGCTCCGAAGTCGTTTGAAAGTTGCTTTCTTGTCATTGAAACTACCTAGGAAGTGCTTCGGAGTCGTTTGAAAGTTGCTTCCCTGTCATTGAAACTACCTAGGAAGTGCTTCGGAGTCGTTTGAAAGTTGCTTCCATGTCATTGAAACTACCTAGGAAGTGCTTCGGAGTCATTTGAAAGTTGCTTCCATGTCATTGAAACTACCTAGGAAGTGCTTCGGAGTCGTTTGAAAGTTGCTTCCATGTCATTGAAACTACCTAGGAAGTGCTTCGGAGTCGTTTCAAAGATGCTTCCATGTCATTGCAACTACCTGAGAAGTGCTTCGGAGTCGTTTGAAAAATGCTTCCATGTCATTGAAACTACCTAGGAAGTGCTTCGGAGTCGTTTGAAAGTTGCTTCCATGTCATTGAAACTACCTAGGAAGTGCTTCGGAGTCGTTTGAAAGTTGCTTCCATGTCATTGAAACTACCTAGGAAGTGCTTCGGAGTCGTTTGAAAGTTGCTTCCATGTCATTGAAACTACCTAGGAAGTGCTTCGGAGTCGTTTGAAAGTTGCTTCCATGTCATTGCAACTACCTAGGAAGTGCTTCGAAGTCGTTTCAAAGTTGCTTCCATGTCATTGAAACTACCTAGGAAGTGCTTCGGAGTCGTTTGAAAGTAGCTTCCATGTCATTGAAACCCTCTAGGAAGTGCTTCGGAGTCGTTCGAAAGCTGCTTCCATGTCATTGAAACTACCTAGGAAGTGCTTCGGAGTCGTTCGAAAGTTGCTTCCATGTCATTGAAACTACCTAGGAAGTGCTTCGGAGTCATTTGAAAGTTGCTTCCATGTCATTGAAACTACCTAGGAAGTGCTTCGAAGTCGTTTGAAAGTTGCTTCCATGTCATTGAAACTACCTAGGAAGTGCTTCGGAGTCGTTCGAAAGTTGCTTCCATGTCATTGAAACTACCTAGGAAGTGCTTCGGAGTCGTTTGAAAGTTGCTTCCATGTCATTGAAACTATCTAGGAAGTGCTTCGGAGTCGTTTCAAAGTTGCTTCCATGTCATTGAAATTACCTAGGAAGTGCTCCGAAGTCGTTTGAAAGTTGCTTTCTTGTCATTGAAACTACCTAGGAAGTGCTTCGGAGTCGTTTGAAAGTTGCTTCCATGTCATTGAAACTACCTAGGAAGTGCTTCGGAGTCGTTTGAAAGTTGCTTCCATGTCATTGCAACTACCTAGGAAGTGCTTCGAAGTCGTTTCAAAGTTGCTTCCATGTCATTGAAACTACCTAGGAAGTGCTTCGGAGTCGTTTGAAAGTAGCTTCCATGTCATTGAAACCCTCTAGGAAGTGCATCGGAGTCGTTTGAAAGTTGCTTCCATGTCATTGAAACTACCTAGGAAGTGCTTCGGAGTCATTTGAAAGTTGCTTCCATGTCATTGAAACTACCTAGGAAGTGCTTCGGAGTCGTTTGAAAGTTGCTTCCATGTCATTGAAACTACCTAGGAAGTGCTTCGGAGTCGTTTCAAAGATGCTTCCATGTCATTGCAACTACCTGAGAAGTGCTTCGGAGTCGTTTGAAAAATGCTTCCATGTCATTGAAACTACCTAGGAAGTGCTTCGGAGTCGTTTGAAAGTTGCTTCCATGTCATTGAAACTACCTAGGAAGTGCTTCGGAGTCGTTTGAAAGTTGCTTCCATGTCATTGAAACTACCTAGGAAGTGCTTCGGAGTCGTTTGAAAGTTGCTTCCATGTCATTGAAACTACCTAGGAAGTGCTTCGGAGTCGTTTGAAAGTTGCTTCCATGTCATTGAAACTACCTAGGAAGTGCTTCGAAGTCGTTTGAAAGTTGCTTCCATGTCATTGAAATTACCTAGGAAGTGCTTCGGAGTCGTTTGAAAGTAGCTTCCATGTCATTGAAACCCTCTAGGAAGTGCTTCGGAGTCGTTTGAAAGTTGCTTCCATGTCATTGAAACTACCTAGGAAGTGCTTCGGAGTCATTTGAAAGTTGCTTCCATGTCATTGAAACTACCTAGGAAGTGCTTCGGAGTCGTTTGAAAGTTGCTTCCATGTCATTGAAACTACCTAGGAAGTGCTTCGGAGTCGTTTGAAAGTTGCTTCCATGTCATTGAAACTACCTAGGAAGTGCTCCGAAGTCGTTTGAAAGTTGCTTTCTTGTCATTGAAACTACCTAGGAAGTGCTTCGGAGTCGTTTGAAAGTTGCTTCCATGTCATTGAAACTACCTAGGAAGTGCTCCGAAGTCGTTTGAAAGTTGCTTCCATGTCAGTGCAACTACCTAGGAAGTGCTTCGAAGTCGTTTCAAAGTTGCTTCCATGTCATTGAAACTACCTAGGAAGTGCTTCGGAGTCGTTTGAAAGTAGCTTCCATGTCATTGAAACCCTCTAGGAAGTGCTTCGGAGTCGTTTGAAAGTTGCTTCCATGTCATTGAAACTACCTAGGAAGTGCTTCGGAGTCATTTGAAAGTTGCTTCCATGTCATTGAAACTACCTAGGAAGTGCTTCGGAGTCGTTTGAAAGTTGCTTCCATGTCATTGAAACTACCTAGGAAGTGCTTCGGAGTCGTTTCAATGATGCTTCCATGTCATTGCAACTACCTGAGAAGTGCTTCGGAGTCGTTTGAAAAATGCTTCCATGTCATTGAAACTACCTAGGAAGTGCTTCGGAGTCGTTTGAAAGTTGCTTCCATGTCATTGAAACTACCTAGGAAGTGCTTCGGAGTCGTTTGAAAGTTGCTTCCATGTCATTGAAACTACCTAGGAAGTGCTTCGGAGTCGTTTGAAAGTAGCTTCCATGTCATTGAAACCCTCTAGGAAGTGCTTCGGAGTCGTTTGAAAGTTGCTTCCATGTCATTGAAACTACCTAGGAAGTGCTTCGGAGTCATTTGAAAGTTGCTTCCATGTCATTGAAACTACCTAGGAAGTGCTTCGGAGTCGTTTGAAAGTTGCTTCCATGTCATTGAAACTACCTAGGAAGTGCTTCGGAGTCGTTTCAAAGTTGCTTCCATGTCATCGAAACTACCTAGGAAGTGCTTCGGAGTCGTTTGAAAGTTGCTTCCATGTCATTGAAACTACCTAGGAAGTGCTTCGGAGTCGTTTGAAAGTTGCTTCCATGTCATCGAAACTACCTAGGAAGTGCTTCGAAGTCGTTTGAAAGTTGCTTCCATGTCATTGAAACTACCTAGGAAGTGCTTCGGAGTCGTTTGAAAGTTGCTTCCATGTCATTGAAACTACCTAGGAAGTGCTTCGGAGTCGTTTGAAAGTTGCTTCCATGTCATTGAAACTACCTAGGAAGTGCTTCGAAGTCGTTTGAAAGTTGCTTCCATGTCATTGAAATTACCTAGGAAGTGCTTCGGAGTCGTTTGAAAGTAGCTTCCATGTCATTGAAACTACCTAGGAAGTGCTTCGGAGTCGTTTGAAAGTTGCTTCCATGTCATTGAAACTACCTAGGAAGTGCTCCGAAGTCGTTTGAAAGTTGCTTTCTTGTCATTGAAACTACCTAGGAAGTGCTTCGGAGTCGTTTGAAAGTTGCTTCCATGTCATTGAAATTACCTAGGAAGTGCTTCGGAGTCATTTGAAAGTTGCTTCCATGTCATTGAAACTACCTAGGAAGTGCTTCGGAGTCGTTTGAAAGTTGCTTCCATGTCATTGAAACTACCTAGGAAGTGCTTCGGAGTCGTTTCAAAGTTGCTTCCATGTCATTGAAACTATCTAGGAAGTGCTTCGAAGTCGTTTGAAAGTTGCTTCCATGTCATTGAAACTACCTAGGAAGTGCTTCGAAGTCGTTTGAAAGTAGCTTCCATGTCATTGAAACTACCTAGGAAGTGCTTCGAAGTCGTTTGAAAGTTGCTTCCATGTCATTGAAATTACCTAGGAAGTGCTTCGGAGTCGTTTGAAAGTTGCTTCCATATCATTGAAATTACCTAGGAAGTGCTTCGGAGTCATTTGAAAGTTGCTTCCATGTCATTGAAACTACCTAGGAAGTGCTTCGAAGTCGTTTGAAAGTAGCTTCCATGTCATTGAAACTACCTAGGAAGTGCTTCGGAGTCGTTTGAAAGTTGCTTCCATATCATTGAACTTACCTAGGAAGTGCTTCGGAGTCGTTTGAAAGTTGCTTCCATGTCATTGAAACTACCTAGGAAGTGCTTCGAAGTCGTTTCAAAGTTGCTTCCATGTCATCGAAACTACCTAGGAAGTGCTTCGGAGTCGTTTGAAAGTTGCTTCCATGTCATTGAAACTACCTAGGAAGTGCTTCGGAGTCGTTTGAAAGTTGCTTCCATGTCATCGAAACTACCTAGGAAGTGCTTCGGAGTCGTTTCAAAGTTGCTTCCATGTCATTGAAACTATCTAGGAAGTGCTTCGGAGTCGTTTTAAAGTTGCTTCCATGTCATTGAAACTACCTAGGAAGTGCTTCGGAGTCGTTTCAAAGTTGCTTCCATGTCATTGAAACTATCTAGGAAGTGCTTCGAAGTCGTTTGAAAGTTGCTTCCATGTCATTGAAATTACCTAGGAAGTGCTTCGGAGTCGTTTGAAAGTAGCTTCCATGTCATTGAAACTACCTAGGAAGTGCTTCGAAGTCGTTTGAAAGTAGCTTCCATGTCATTGAAACTACCTAGGAAGTGCTTCGAAGTCGTTTGAAAGTTGCTTCCATGTCATTGAAATTACCTAGGAAGTGCTTCGGAGTCATTTGAAAATTGCTTCCATGTCATTGAAACTACCTAGGAAGTGCTTCGGAGTCGTTTGAAAGTTGCTTCCATGTCATTGAAACTACCTAGGAAGTGCTTCGGAGTCGTTTGAAAGTTGCTTCCATGTCATTGAAACTACCTAGGAAGTGCTTCGGAGTCGTTTGAAAGTTGCTTCCATGTCATTGAAACTATCTAGGAAGTGCTTCGGAGTCGTTTTAAAGTTGCTTCCATGTCATTGAAACTACCTAGGAAGTGCTTCGGAGTCGTTTGAAAGTTGCTTCCATGTCATTGAAACTACCTAGGAAGTGCTTCGGAGTCGTTTGAAAGTTGCTTCCATGTCATTGAAACTACCTAGGAAGTGCTTCGGAGTCGTTTGAAAGTAGCTTCCATGTCATTGAAACTACCTAGGAAGTGCTTCGAAGTCGTTTGAAAGTAGCTTCCATGTCATTGAAACTACCTAGGAAGTGCTTCGAAGTCGTTTGAAAGTTGCTTCCATGTCATTGAAATTACCTAGGAAGTGCTTCGGAGTCATTTGAAAGTTGCTTCCATGTCATTAAAACTACCTAGGAAGTGCTTCGGAGTCGTTTGAAAGTTGCTTCCATGTCATTGAAACTACCTAGGAAGTGCTTCGGAGTCGTTTGAAAGTTGCTTCCATGTCATCGAAACTACCTAGGAAGTGCTTCGGAGTCGTTTGAAAGTTGCTTCCATGTCATTGAAACTATCTAGGAAGTGCTTCGGAGTCGTTTTAAAGTTGCTTCCATGTCATTGAAACTACCTAGGAAGTGCTTCGGAGTCGTTTCAAAGTTGCTTCCATGTCATTGAAACTATCTAGGAAGTGCTTCGAAGTCGTTTGAAAGTTGCTTCCATGTCATTGAAATTACCTAGGAAGTGCTTCGGAGTCGTTTGAAAGTAGCTTCCATGTCATTGAAACTACCTAGGAAGTGCTTCGAAGTCGTTTGAAAGTTGCTTCCATGTCATTGAAACTACCTAGGAAGTGCTTCGGAGTCGTTTGAAAGTTGCTTCCATGTCATTGAAACTATCTAGGAAGTGCTTCGGAGTCGTTTTAAAGTTGCTTCCATGTCATTGAAACTACCTAGGAAGTGCTTCGGAGTCGTTTGAAAGTTGCTTCCATGTCATTGAAACTACCTAGGAAGTGCTTCGGAGTCGTTTGAAAGTTGCTTCCATGTCATTGAAACTACCTAGGAAGTGCTTCGGAGTCGTTTGAAAGTAGCTTCCATGTCATTGAAACTACCTAGGAAGTGCTTCGAAGTCGTTTGAAAGTAGCTTCCATGTCATTGAAACTACCTAGGAAGTGCTTCGAAGTCGTTTGAAAGTTGCTTCCATGTCATTGAAATTACCTAGGAAGTGCTTCGGAGTCATTTGAAAGTTGCTTCCATGTCATTGAAACTACCTAGGAAGTGCTTCGGAGTCGTTTGAAAGTTGCTTCCATGTCATTGAAACTACCTAGGAAGTGCTTCGGAGTCGTTTGAAAGTTGCTTCCATGTCATCGAAACTACCTAGGAAGTGCTTCGGAGTCGTTTGAAAGTTGCTTCCATGTCATTGAAACTATCTAGGAAGTGCTTCGGAGTCGTTTTAAAGTTGCTTCCATGTCATTGAAACTACCTAGGAAGTGCTTCGGAGTCGTTTCAAAGTTGCTTCCATGTCATTGAAACTATCTAGGAAGTGCTTCGAAGTCGTTTGAAAGTTGCTTCCATGTCATTGAAATTACCTAGGAAGTGCTTCGGAGTCGTTTGAAAGTTGCTTCCATGTCATTGAAACTACCTAGGAAGTGCTTCGAAGTCGTTTGAAAGTAGCTTCCATGTCATTGAAACTACCTAGGAAGTGCTTCGAAGTCGTTTGAAAGTTGCTTCCATGTCATTGAAATTACCTAGGAAGTGCTTCGGAGTCATTTGAAAATTGCTTCCATGTCATTGAAACTACCTAGGAAGTGCTTCGGAGTCGTTTGAAAGTTGCTTCCATGTCATTGAAACTACCTAGGAAGTGCTTCGGAGTCGTTTGAAAGTTGCTTCCATGTCATTGAAACTACCTAGGAAGTGCTTCGGAGTCGTTTCAAAGTTGCTTCCATGTCATTGAAACTATCTAGGAAGTGCTTCGGAGTCGTTTTAAAGTTGCTTCCATGTCATTGAAACTACCTAGGAAGTGCTTCGGAGTCGTTTCAAAGTTGCTTCCATGTCATTGAAACTATCTAGGAAGTGCTTCGAAGTCGTTTGAAAGTTGCTTCCATGTCATTGAAATTACCTAGGAAGTGCTTCGGAGTCGTTTGAAAGTAGCTTCCATGTCATTGAAACTACCTAGGAAGTGCTTCGAAGTCGTTTGAAAGTAGCTTCCATGTCATTGAAACTACCTAGGAAGTGCTTCGAAGTCGTTTGAAAGTTGCTTCCATGTCATTGAAATTACCTAGGAAGTGCTTCGGAGTCATTTGAAAGTTGCTTCCATGTCATTAAAACTACCTAGGAAGTGCTTCGGAGTCGTTTGAAAGTTGCTTCCATGTCATTGAAACTACCTAGGAAGTGCTTCGGAGTCATTTGAAAGTTGCTTCCATGTCATTGAAACTACCTAGGAAGTGCTTCGGAGTCATTTGAAAGTTGCTTCCATGTCATTGAAACTATCTAGGAAGTGCTTCGGAGTCGTTTCAAAGTTGCTTCCATGTCATTGAAACTATCTAGGAAGTGCTTCGGAGTCGTTTTAAAGTTGCTTCCATGTCATTGAAATTACCTAGGAAGTGCTTCGGAGTCATTCGAAAATTGCTTCCATGTCATTGAAACTACCTAGGAAGTGCTTCGGAGTCGTTTCAAAGTTGCTTCCATGTCATTGAAACTATCTAGGAAGTGCTTCGGAGTCGTTTGAAAGTTGCTTCCATATCATTGAAATTACCTAGGAAGTGCTTCGAAGTCGTTTGAAAGTAGCTTCCATGTCACTGAAACTACCTAGGAAGTGCTTCGGAGTCGTTTGAAAGTTGCTTCCATGTCATTGAAACTATCTAGGAAGTGCTTCGGAGTCGTTTTAAAGTTGCTTCCATGTCATTGAAATTACCTAGGAAGTGCTTCGGAGTCGTTTGAAAGTTGCTTCCATATCATTGAACTTACCTAGGAAGTGCTTCGGAGTCGTTTCAAAGTTGCTTCCATGTCATTGAAACTATCTAGGAAGTGCTTCGGAGTCGTTTGAAAGTTGCTTCCATGTCATTGAAATTACCTAGGAAGTGCTTCGGAGTCATTTGAAAGTTGCTTCCATGTCATTGAAACTACCTAGGAAGTGCTTCGGAGTCGTTTCAAAGTTGCTTCCATGTCATTGAAACTATCTAGGAAGTGCTTCGGAGTCGTTTCAAAGTTGCTTCCATGTCATTGAAACTATCTAGGAAGTGCTTCGGAGTCGTTTGAAAGTTGCTTCCATATCATTGAAATTACCTAGGAAGTGCTTCGGAGTCATTTGAAAGTTGCTTCCATGTCATTGAAACTACCTAGGAAGTGCTTCGAAGTCGTTTGAAAGTAGCTTCCATGTCATTGAAACTACCTAGGAAGTGCTTCGGAGTCGTTTGAAAGTTGCTTCCATATCATTGAACTTACCTAGGAAGTGCTTCGGAGTCGTTTCAAAGTTGCTTCCATGTCATTGAAACTATCTAGGAAGTGCTTCGGAGTCGTTTGAAAGTTGCTTCCATGTCATTGAAATTACCTAGGAAGTGCTTCGGAGTCATTTGAAAGTTGCTTCCATGTCATTGAAACTACCTAGGAAGTGCTTCGGAGTCGTTTCAAAGTTGCTTCCATGTCATTGAAACTATCTAGGAAGTGCTTCGGAGTCGTTTTAAAGTTGCTTCCATGTCATTGAAATTACCTAGGAAGTGCTTCGGAGTCATTTGAAAATTGCTTCCATGTCATTGAAACAACCTAGGAAGTGCTTCGGAGTCGTTTCAAAGTTGCTTCCATGTCATTGAAACTATCTAGGAAGTGCTTCGGAGTCGTTTGAAAGTTGCTTCCATATCATTGAAATTACCTAGGAAGTGCTTCGGAGTAATTTGAAAGTTGCTTCCATGTCATTGAAACTACCTAGGAAGTGCTTCGAAGTCGTTTGAAAGTAGCTTCCATGTCATTGAAACTACCTAGGAAGTGCTTCGGAGTCGTTTGATAGTTGCTTCCATATCATTGAACTTACCTAGGAAGTGCTTCGGAGTCGTTTGAAAGTTGCTTCCATGTCATTGAAATTACCTAGGAAGTGCTTCGGAGTCATTTGAAAGTTGCTACCATGTCATTGAAACTACCTAGGAAGTGCTTCGGAGTCGTTTGAAAGTTGCTTCCATGTCATTGAAACTATCTAGGAAGTGCTTCGGAGTCGTTTGAAAGTTGCTTCCATATCATTGAAATTACCTAGGAAGTGCTTCGGAGTCATTTGAAAGTTGCTTCCATGTCATTGAAACTACCTAGGAAGTGCTTCGAAGTCGTTTGAAAGTAGCTTCCATGTCATTGAAACTACCTAGGAAGTGCTTCGGAGTCATTTGAAAGTTGCTACCATGTCATTGAAACTACCTAGGAAGTGCTTCGGAGTCGTTTCAAAGTTGCTTCCATGTCATTGAAACTACCTAAAAAGTGCTTCGAAGTCGTTTCAAAGTTGCTTCCATGTCATTGAAACTACCTAGGAAGTGCTTCGAAGTCGTTTGAAAGTTGCTTCCATGTCATTGAAATTACCTAGGAAGTGCTTCGGAGTCATTTGAAAATTGCTTCCATGTCATTGAAACTACCTAGGAAGTGCTTCGGAGTCGTTTCAAAGTTGCTTCCATGTCATTGAAACTATCTAGGAAGTGCTTCGGAGTCGTTTTAAAGTTGCTTCCATGTCATTGAAACTACCTAGGAAGTGCTTCGAAGTCGTTTTAAAGTTGCTTCCATGTCATTGAAATTACCTAGGAAGTGCTTCGGAGTCATTTGAAAATTGCTTCCATGTCATTGAAACTACCTAGGAAGTGCTTCGAAGTCGTTTGAAAGTAGCTTCCATGTCATTGAAACTACCTAGGAAGTGCTTCGGAGTCGTTTGAAAGTTGCTTCCATGTCATTGAAACTACCTAGGAAGTGCTTCGAAGTCGTTTGAAAGTTGCTTCCATGTCATTGAAATTACCAAGGAAGTGCTTCGGAGTCGTTTGAAAGTAGCTTCCATGTCATTGAAACTACCTAGGAAGTGCTTCGAAGTCGTTTGAAAGTAGCTTCCATGTCATTGAAACTACCTAGGAAGTGCTTCGAAGTCGTTTGAAAGTTGCTTCCATGTCATTGAAACTACCTAGGAAGTGCTTCGAAGTCGTTTGAAAGTTGCTTCCATGTCATTGAAATTACCTAGGAAGTGCTTCGGAGTCATTTGAAAGTTGCTTCCATGTCATTGAAACTACCTAGGAAGTGCTTCGGAGTCATTTGAAAGTTGCTTCCATGTCATTGAAACTACCTAGGAAGTGCTTCGGAGTCGTTTGAAAGTAGCTTCCATGTCATTGAAACTACCTAGGAAGTGCTTCGAAGTCGTTTGAAAGTAGCTTCCATGTCATTGAAACTACCTAGGAAGTGCTTCGGAGTCGTTTTAAAGTTGCTTCCATGTCATTGAAATTACCTAGGAAGTGCTTCGGAGTCATTTGAAAATTGCTTCCATATCATTGAAATTACCTAGGAAGTGCTTCGAAGTCGTTTGAAAGTTGCTTCCATGTCATTGAAATTACCTAGGAAGTGCTTCGGAGTCATTTGAAAGTTGCTTCCATGTCATTGAAACTACCTAGGAAGTGCTTCGAAGTCGTTTTAAAGTTGCTTCCATGTCATTGAAATTACCTAGGAAGTGCTTCGGAGTCATTTGAAAATTGCTTCCATGTCATTGAAACTACCTAGGAAGTGCTTCGAAGTCGTTTGAAAGTAGCTTCCATGTCATTGAAACTACCTAGGAAGTGCTTCGGAGTCGTTTGAAAGTTGCTTCCATGTCATTGAAACTACCTAGGAAGTGCTTCGAAGTCGTTTGAAAGTTGCTTCCATGTCATTGAAATTACCTAGGAAGTGCTTCGGAGTCATTTGAAAGTTGCTTCCATGTCATTGAAACTACCTAGGAAGTGCTTCGGAGTCATTTGAAAATTGCTTCCATGTCATTGAAACTACCTAGGAAGTGCTTTGAAGTCGTTTGAAAGTAGCTTCCATGTCATTGAAACTACCTAGGAAGTGCTTCGGAGTCGTTTGAAAGTTGCTTCCATATCATTGAAATTACCTAGGAAGTGCTTCGGAGTCATTTGAAAGTTGCTTCCATGTCATTGAAACTATCTAGGAAGTGCTTCGGAGTCGTTTTAAAGTTGCTTCCATGTCATTGAAATTACCTAGGAAGTGCTTCGGAGTCATTTGAAAATTGCTTCCATGTCATTGAAACTACCTAGGAAGTGCTTCGGAGTCATTTGAAAGTTGCTTCCATGTCATTGAAACTACCTAGGAAGTGCTTCGGAGTCATTTGAAAATTGCTTCCATGTCATTGAAACTACCTTGGAAGTGCTTCGGAGTCGCTTGAAAGTTGCTTCCATGTCATTGAAACTACCAAGGAAGTGCTTCGGAGTCGTTTCTAAGTTGCTTCCATGTCATTGAAACTACCTAGGAAGTGCTTCGAAGTCGTTTGAAAGTAGCTTCCATGTCATTGAAACTACCAAGGAAGTGCTTCGGAGTCGTTTCAAAGTTGCTTCCATGTCATTGAAACTATCTAGGAAGTGCTTCGAAGTCGTTTCAAAGTTGCTTCCATGTCATTGAAACTACCAAGGAAGTGCTTCGGAGTCGTTTCAAAGTTGCTTCCATGTCATTGAAACTACCAAGGAAGTGCTTCGGAGTCGCTTGAAAGTTGCTTCCATGTCATTGAAACTATCTAGGAAGTGCTTCGGAGTCGTTTCAAAGTTGCTTCCATGTCATTGAAACTACCAAGGAAGTGCTTCGGAGTCGTTTCAAAGTTGCTTCCATGTCATTGAAACTATCTAGGAAGTGCTTCGAAGTCGTTTGAAAGTTGCTTCCATGTCATTGAAATTACCAAGGAAGTGCTTCGGAGTCGTTTGAAAGTAGCTTCCATGTCATTGAAACTACCTAGGAAGTGCTTCGAAGTCGTTTGAAAGTAGCTTCCATGTCATTGAAACTACCTAGGAAGTGCTTCGAAGTCGTTTGAAAGTTGCTTCCATGTCATTGAAACTACCTAGGAAGTGCTTCGAAGTCGTTTGAAAGTTGCTTCCATGTCATTGAAATTACCTAGGAAGTGCTTCGGAGTCATTTGAAAGTTGCTTCCATGTCATTGAAACTACCTAGGAAGTGCTTCGGAGTCATTTGAAAGTTGCTTCCATGTCATTGAAACTACCTAGGAAGTGCTTCGGAGTCGTTTGAAAGTAGCTTCCATGTCATTGAAACTACCTAGGAAGTGCTTCGGAGTCGTTTTAAAGTTGCTTCCATGTCATTGAAATTACCTAGGAAGTGCTTCGGAGTCATTTGAAAATTGCTTCCATATCATTGAAATTACCTAGGAAGTGCTTCGGAGTCATTTGAAGGTTGCTTCCATGTCATTGAAACTACCTAGGAAGTGCTTCGAAGTCGTTTGAAAGTAGCTTCCATGTCATTGAAACTACCTAGGAAGTGCTTCGAAGTCGTTTTAAAGTTGCTTCCATGTCATTGAAATTACCTAGGAAGTGCTTCGGAGTCATTTGAAAATTGCTTCCATGTCATTGAAACTACCTAGGAAGTGCTTCGAAGTCGTTTGAAAGTAGCTTCCATGTCATTGAAACTACCTAGGAAGTGCTTCGGAGTCGTTTGAAAGTTGCTTCCATGTCATTGAAACTACCTAGGAAGTGCTTCGAAGTCGTTTGAAAGTTGCTTCCATGTCATTGAAATTACCTAGGAAGTGCTTCGGAGTCATTTGAAAGTTGCTTCCATGTCATTGAAACTACCTAGGAAGTGCTTCGGAGTCATTTGAAAATTGCTTCCATGTCATTGAAACTACCTAGGAAGTGCTTCGAAGTCGTTTGAAAGTAGCTTCCATGTCATTGAAACTACCTAGGAAGTGCTTCGGAGTCGTTTGAAAGTTGCTTCCATATCATTGAAATTACCTAGGAAGTGCTTCGGAGTCATTTGAAAATTGCTTCCATATCATTGAAATTACCTAGGAAGTGCTTCGGAGTCATTTGAAAGTTGCTTCCATGTCATTGAAACTACCTAGGAAGTGCTTCGAAGTCGTTTGAAAGTAGCTTCCATGTCATTGAAACTACCTAGGAAGTGCTTCGGAGTCATTTGAAAGTTGCTTCCATGTCATTGAAACTACCTAGGAAGTGCTTCGGAGTCGTTTGAAAGTAGCTTCCATGTCATTGAAACTACCTAGGAAGTGCTTCGAAGTCGTTTTAAAGTTGCTTCCATGTCATTGAAATTACCTAGGAAGTGCTTCGGAGTCATTTGAAAATTGCTTCCATGTCATTGAAACTACCTAGGAAGTGCTTCGAAGTCGTTTGAAAGTAGCTTCCATGTCATTGAAACTACCTAGGAAGTGCTTCGGAGTCGTTTGAAAGTTGCTTCCATGTCATTGAAACTACCTAGGAAGTGCTTCGAAGTCGTTTGAAAGTTGCTTCCATGTCATTGAAATTACCTAGGAAGTGCTTCGGAGTCATTTGAAAGTTGCTTCCATGTCATTGAAACTACCTAGGAAGTGCTTCGGAGTCATTTGAAAATTGCTTCCATGTCATTGAAACTACCTAGGAAGTGCTTCGAAGTCGTTTGAAAGTAGCTTCCATGTCATTGAAACTACCTAGGAAGTGCTTCGGAGTCGTTTGAAAGTTGCTTCCATATCATTGAAATTACCTAGGAAGTGCTTCGGAGTCGTTTCAAAGTTGCTTCCATGTCATTGAAACTATCTAGGAAGTGCTTCGGAGTCGTTTGAAAGTTGCTTCCATATCATTGAAATTACCTAGGAAGTGCTTCGGAGTCATTTGAAAGTTGCTTCCATGTCATTGAAACTACCTAGGAAGTGCTTCGAAGTCGTTTGAAAGTAGCTTCCATGTCATTGAAACTACCTAGGAAGTGCTTCGGAGTCGTTTGAAAGTTGCTTCCATATCATTGAAATTACCTAGGAAGTGCTTCGGAGTCATTTGAAAGTTGCTTCCATGTCATTGAAACTATCTAGGAAGTGCTTCGGAGTCGTTTTAAAGTTGCTTCCATGTCATTGAAATTACCTAGGAAGTGCTTCGGAGTCATTTGAAAATTGCTTCCATGTCATTGAAACTACCTAGGAAGTGCTTCGGAGTCATTTGAAAGTTGCTTCCATGTCATTGAAACTACCTAGGAAGTGCTTCGGAGTCATTTGAAAATTGCTTCCATGTCATTGAAACTACCTTGGAAGTGCTTCGGAGTCGCTTGAAAGTTGCTTCCATGTCATTGAAACTACCAAGGAAGTGCTTCGGAGTCGTTTCTAAGTTGCTTCCATGTCATTGAAACTACCTAGGAAGTGCTTCGAAGTCGTTTCAAAGTTGCTTCCATGTCATTGAAACTACCAAGGAAGTGCTTCGGAGTCGTTTCAAAGTTGCTTCCATGTCATTGAAACTGCCAAGGAAGTGCTTCGGAGTCGCTTGAAAGTTGCTTCCATGTCATTGAAACTATCTAGGAAGTGCTTCGGAGTCGTTTCAAAGTTGCTTCCATGTCATTGAAACTACCAAGGAAGTGCTTCGGAGTCGTTTCAAAGTTGCTTCCATGTCATTGAAACTATCTAGGAAGTGCTTCGGAGTCGTTTCAAAGTTGCTTCCATGTCATTGAAACTACCTTGGAAGTGCTTCGGAGTCGCTTGAAAGTTGCTTCCATGTCATTGAAACTACCAAGGAAGTGCTTCGGAGTCGTTTCTAAGTTGCTTCCATGTCATTGAAACTACCTAGGAAGTGCTTCGAAGTCGTTTCAAAGTTGCTTCCATGTCATTGAAACTAGCTAGGAAGTGCTTCGGAGTCGTTTCTAAGTTGCTTCCATGTCATTGAAACTACCTAGGAAGTGCTTCGAAGTCGTTTGAAAGTTGCTTCCATGTCATTGAAACTACCTAGGAAGTGCTTCGAAGTCGTTTGAAAGTAGCTCCCATGTCATTGAAACTACTCAGGAAGTGCTTCGAAGTCGTTTGAAAGTTGCTTCCATGTCATTGAAACTACCAAGGAAGTGCTTCGGAGTCGCTTGAAAGTTGCTTCCATGTCATTGAAACTACCAAGGAAGTGCTTCGGAGTCGTTTCAAAGTTGCTTCCATGTCATTGAAACTATCTAGGAAGTGCTTCGGAGTCGCTTGAAAGTTGCTTCCATGTCATTGAAACTATCTAGGAAGTGCTTCGGAGTCGTTTCAAAGTTGCTTCCATGTCATTGAAACAACCAATGAAGTGCTTCGGAGTCGTTTCAAAGTTGCTTCCATGTCATTGAAACTACCAAGGAAGTGCTTCGGAGTCGCTTGAAAGTTGCTTCCATGTCATTGAAACTACCAAGGAAGTGCTTCGGAGTCGCTTGAAAGTTGCTTCCATGTCATTGAAACTATCTAGGAAGTGCTTCGGAGTCGTTTCAAAGTTGCTTCCATGTCATTGAAACTACCAAGGAAGTGCTTCGGAGTCGTTTCAAAGTTGCTTCCATGTCATTGAAACTATCTAGGAAGTGCTTCGGAGTCGTTTCAAAGTTGCTTCCATGTCATTGAAACTACCTTGGAAGTGCTTCGGAGTCGCTTGAAAGTTGCTTCCATGTCATTGAAACTACCAAGGAAGTGCTTCGGAGTCGTTTCTAAGTTGCTTCCATGTCATTGAAACTACCTAGGAAGTGCTTCGAAGTCGTTTCAAAGTTGCTTCCATGTCATTGAAACTAGCTAGGAAGTGCTTCGGAGTCGTTTCTAAGTTGCTTCCATGTCATTGAAACTACTCAGGAAGTGCTTCGAAGTCGATTGAATGTTGCTTCCATGTCATTGAAACTACCTAGGAAGTGCTTCGAAGTCGTTTGAAAGTAGCTCCCATGTCATTGAAACTACCCAGGAAGTGCTTCGAAGTCGTTTGAAAGTTGCTTCCATGTCATTGAAACTACCTAGGAAGTGCTTCGAAGTCGTTTGAAAGTAGCTCCCATGTCATTGAAACTACTCAGGAAGTGCTTCGAAGTCGATTGAATGTTGCTTCCATGTCATTGAAACTACCTAGGAAGTGCTTCGAAGTCGTTTGAAAGTAGCTCCCATGTCATTGAAACTACCCAGGAAGTGCTTCGAAGTCGATTGAATGTTGCTTCCATGTCATTGAAACTACCTAGGAAGTGCTTCGAAGTCGTTTGAAAGTTGCTCTCATGTCATTGAAACTACCCAGGAAGTGCTTCGAAGTCGTTTGAAAGTTGCTTCCATGTCATTGAAACTACCCAGGAAGTGCTTCGAAGTCGTTTGAAAGTAGCTCCCATGTCATTGAAACTACCTAGGAAGTGCTTCGAAGTCATTTGAAAGTAGCTCCCATGTCATTGAAACTACCTGGGAAGTGCTTCGAAGTCGTTTGAAAGTAGCTCCCATGTCATTGAAACTACCTAGGAAGTGCTTCGAAGTCGTTTGAAAGTAGCTCCCATGTCATTGAAACTACCCAGGAAGTGCTTCGAAGTCGCTTGAAAGTAGCTCCCATGTCATTGAAACTACCCAGGAAGTGCTTCGAAGTCGTTTGAAAGTTGCTTCCATGTCATTGAAACTACCTAGGAAGTGCTTCGAAGTCGTTTGAAAGTTGCTCTCATGTCATTGAAACTACCCAGGAAGTGCTTCGAAGTCGTTTGAAAGTTGCTTCCATGTCATTGAAACTACCTGGGAAGTGCTTTGAAGTCGTTTGAAAGTTGCTTCCATGTCATTGAAACTACCCAGGAAGTGCTTCGAAGTCGCTTGAAAGTAGCTCCCATGTCATTGAAACTACCTAGGAAGTGCTTCGAAGTCGTTTGAAAGTAGCTCCCATGTCATTGAAACTACCCAGGAAGTGCTTCGAAGTCGTTTGAAAGTTGCTTCCATGTCATTGAAACTACCTAGGAAGTGCTTCGAAGTCGTTTGAAAGTTGCTTCCATGTCATTGAAACTACCCAGGAAGTGCTTCGAAGTCGTTTGAAAGTAGCTCCCATGTCATTGAAACTACCTAGGAAGTGCTTCGAAGTCATTTGAAAGTAGCTCCCATGTCATTGAAACTACCTGGGAAGTGCTTCGAAGTCGTTTGAAAGTAGCTCCCATGTCATTGAAACTACCTAGGAAGTGCTTCGAAGTCGTTTGAAAGTTGCTTCCATGTCATTGAAACTACCCAGGAAGTGCTTCGAAGTCGTTTGAAAGTAGCTCCCATGTCATTGAAACTACCTAGGAAGTGCTTCGAAGTCGTTTGAAAGTAGCTCCCATGTCATTGAAACTACCTAGGAAGTGCTTCGAAGTCGTTTGAAAGTAGCTCCCATGTCATTGAAACTACCTTGGAAGTGCTTCGGAGTCGCTTGAAAGTTGCTTCCATGTCATTGAAACTACCAAGGAAGTGCTTCGGAGTCGTTTCTAAGTTGCTTCCATGTCATTGAAACTACCTAGGAAGTGCTTCGAAGTCGTTTCAAAGTTGCTTCCATGTCATTGAAACTAGCTAGGAAGTGCTTCGGAGTCGTTTCTAAGTTGCTTCCATGTCATTGAAACTACTCAGGAAGTGCTTCGAAGTCGATTGAATGTTGCTTCCATGTCATTGAAACTACCTAGGAAGTGCTTCGAAGTCGTTTGAAAGTAGCTCCCATGTCATTGAAACTACTCAGGAAGTGCTTCGAAGTCGATTGAATGTTGCTTCCATGTCATTGAAACTACCTAGGAAGTGCTTCGAAGTCGTTTGAAAGTAGCTCCCATGTCATTGAAACTACCCAGGAAGTGCTTCGAAGTCGATTGAATGTTGCTTCCATGTCATTGAAACTACCTAGGAAGTGCTTCGAAGTCGTTTGAAAGTTGCTCTCATGTCATTGAAACTACCTGGGAAGTGCTTTGAAGTCGTTTGAAAGTTGCTTCCATGTCATTGAAACTACCCAGGAAGTGCTTCGAAGTCGTTTGAAAGTTGCTTCCATGTCATTGAAACTACCTAGGAAGTGCTTCGAAGTCGTTTGAAAGTTGCTCTCATGTCATTGAAACTACCCAGGAAGTGCTTCGAAGTCGTTTGAAAGTTGCTTCCATGTCATTGAAACTACCTGGGAAGTGCTTTGAAGTCGTTTGAAAGTTGCTTCCATGTCATTGAAACTACCCAGGAAGTGCTTCGAAGTCGTTTGAAAGTTGCTTCCATGTCATTGAAACTACCTAGGAAGTGCTTCGAAGTCGTTTGAAAGTTGCTCTCATGTCATTGAAACTACCCAGGAAGTGCTTCGAAGTCGTTTGAAAGTTGCTTCCATGTCATTGAAACTACCTGGGAAGTGCTTCGAAGTCGTTTGAAAGTTGCTTCTATGTAATTGAAACTACCTAGGAAGTGCTTCGAAGTCGTTTGAAAGTAGCTCCCATGTCATTGAAACTACCCAGGAAGTGCTTCGAAGTCGTTTGAAAGTTGCTTCCATGTCATTGAAACTACCTAGGAAGTGCTTCGAAGTCGTTTGAAAGTTGCTTCCATGTCATTGAAACTACCCAGGAAGTGCTTCGAAGTCGTTTGAAAGTAGCTCCCATGTCATTGAAACTACCTAGGAAGTGCTTCGAAGTCATTTGAAAGTAGCTCCCATGTCATTGAAACTACCTAGGAAGTGCTTCGAAGTCGTTTGAAAGTAGCTCCCATGTCATTGAAACTACCCAGGAAGTGCTTCGAAGTCGTTTGAAAGTTGCTTCCATGTCATTGAAACTACCCAGGAAGTGCTTCGAAGTCGTTTGAAAGTAGCTCCCATGTCATTGAAACTACCTAGGAAGTGCTTCGAAGTCGTTTGAAAGTAGCTCCCATGTCATTGAAACTACCCAGGAAGTGCTTCGAAGTCGTTTGAAAGTTGCTTCCATGTCATTGAAACTACCTAGGAAGTGCTTCGAAGTCATTTGAAAGTAGCTCCCATGTCATTGAAACTACCCAGGAAGTGCTTCGAAGTCGTTTGAAAGTTGCTTCCATGTCATTGAAACTACCTAGGAAGTGCTTCGAAGTCGTTTGAAAGTTGCTTCCATGTCATTGAAACTACCCAGGAAGTGCTTCGAAGTCGTTTGAAAGTAGCTCCCATGTCATTGAAACTACCTAGGAAGTGCTTCGAAGTCATTTGAAAGTAGCTCCCATGTCATTGAAACTACCTAGGAAGTGCTTCGAAGTCGTTTGAAAGTAGCTCCCATGTCATTGAAACTACCTAGGAAGTGCTTCGAAGTCGTTTGAAAGTTGCTTCCATGTCATTGAAACTACCCAGGAAGTGCTTCGAAGTCGTTTGAAAGTAGCTCCCATGTCATTGAAACTACCTAGGAAGTGCTTCGAAGTCGTTTGAAAGTAGCTCCCATGTCATTGAAACTACCTGGGAAGTGCTTCGAAGTCGTTTGAAAGTTGCTTCTATGTAATTGAAACTACCTAGGAAGTGCTTCGAAGTCGTTTGAAAGTAGCTCCCATGTCATTGAAACTACCCAGGAAGTGCTTCGAAGTCGTTTGAAAGTTGCTTCCATGTCATTGAAACTACCTAGGAAGTGCTTCGAAGTCGTTTGAAAGTTGCTTCCATGTCATTGAAACTACCCAGGAAGTGCTTCGAAGTCGTTTGAAAGTAGCTCCCATGTCATTGAAACTACCTAGGAAGTGCTTCGAAGTCATTTGAAAGTAGCTCCCATGTCATTGAAACTACCTAGGAAGTGCTTCGAAGTCGTTTGAAAGTAGCTCCCATGTCATTGAAACTACCTAGGAAGTGCTTCGAAGTCGTTTGAAAGTTGCTTCCATGTCATTGAAACTACCCAGGAAGTGCTTCGAAGTCGTTTGAAAGTAGCTCCCATGTCATTGAAACTACCTAGGAAGTGCTTCGAAGTCGTTTGAAAGTAGCTCCCATGTCATTGAAACTACCCAGGAAGTGCTTCGAAGTCGTTTGAAAGTTGCTTCCATGTCATTGAAACTACCCAGGAAGTGCTTCGAAGTCGTTTGAAAGTAGCTCCCATGTCATTGAAACTACCTAGGAAGTGCTTCGAAGTCGTTTGAAAGTTGCTTCCATGTCATTGAAACTACCTGGGAAGTGCTTTGAAGTCGTTTGAAAGTTGCTTCCATGTCATTGAAACTACCCAGGAAGTGCTTCGAAGTCGCTTGAAAGTAGCTCCCATGTCATTGAAACTACCTAGGAAGTGCTTCGAAGTCGTTTGAAAGTAGCTCCCATGTCATTGAAACTACCCAGGAAGTGCTTCGAAGTCGTTTGAAAGTTGCTTCTATGTCATTGAAACTACCTAGGAAGTGCTTCGAAGTCGTTTGAAAGTAGCTCCCATGTCATTGAAACTACCTAGGAAGTGCTTCGAAGTCGTTTGAAAGTAGCTCCCATGTCATTGAAACTACCCAGGAAGTGCTTCGAAGTCGTTTGAAAGTAGCTCCCATGTCATTGAAACTACCCAGGAAGTGCTTCGAAGTCGTTTGAAAGTAGCTCCCATGTCATTGAAACTACCTAGGAAGTGCTTCGAAGTCATTTGAAAGTAGCTCCCATGTCATTGAAACTACCTGGGAAGTGCTTCGAAGTCGTTTGAAAGTAGCTCCCATGTCATTGAAACTACCTAGGAAGTGCTTCGAAGTCGTTTGAAAGTTGCTTCCATGTCATTAAAACTACCCAGGAAGTGCTTCGAAGTCGTTTGAAAGTAGCTCCCATGTCATTGAAACTACCTAGGAAGTGCTTCGAAGTCGTTTGAAAGTAGCTCCCATGTCATTGAAACTACCTAGGAAGTGCTTCGAAGTCGTTTGAAAGTAGCTCCCATGTCATTGAAACTACCCAGGAAGTGCTTCGAAGTCGATTGAATGTTGCTTCCATGTCATTGAAACTACCTAGGAAGTGCTTCGAAGTCGTTTGAAAGTAGCTCCCATGTCATTGAAACTACTCAGGAAGTGCTTCGAAGTCGATTGAATGTTGCTTCCATGTCATTGAAACTACCTAGGAAGTGCTTCGAAGTCGTTTGAAAGTTGCTCTCATGTCATTGAAACTACCCAGGAAGTGCTTCGAAGTCGTTTGAAAGTTGCTTCCATGTCATTGAAACTACCTGGGAAGTGCTTCGAAGTCGTTTGAAAGTTGCTTCTATGTCATTGAAACTACCTAGGAAGTGCTTCGAAGTCATTTGAAAGTAGCTCCCATGTCATTGAAACTACCTAGGAAGTGCTTCGAAGTCGTTTGAAAGTTGCTCTCATGTCATTGAAACTACCCAGGAAGTGCTTCGAAGTCGTTTGAAAGTTGCTTCCATGTCATTGAAACTACCTGGGAAGTGCTTTGAAGTCGTTTGAAAGTTGCTTCCATGTCATTGAAACTACCCAGGAAGTGCTTCGAAGTCGTTTGAAAGTTGCTTCCATGTCATTGAAACTACCTAGGAAGTGCTTCGAAGTCGATTGAATGTTGCTTCCATGTCATTGAAACTACCCAGGAAGTGCTTCGAAGTCGTTTGAAAGTTGCTTCTATGTCATTGAAACTACCTAGGAAGTGCTTCGAAGTCGTTTGAAAGTAGCTCCCATGTCATTGAAACTACCTAGGAAGTGCTTCGAAGTCGTTTGAAAGTAGCTCCCATGTCATTGAAACTACCCAGGAAGTGCTTCGAAGTCGTTTGAAAGTTGCTTCCATGTCATTGAAACTACCAGGGAAGTGCTTTGAAGTCGTTTGAAAGTTGCTTCCATGTCATTGAAACTACCCAGGAAGTGCTTCGAAGTCGCTTGAAAGTAGCTCCCATGTCATTGAAACTACCCAGGAAGTGCTTCGAAGTCGTTTGAAAGTAGCTCCCATGTCATTGAAACTACCTAGGAAGTGCTTCGAAGTCGTTTGAAAGTAGCTCCCATGTCATTGAAACTACCTAGGAAGTGCTTCGAAGTCGTTTGAAAGTAGCTCCCATGTCATTGAAACTACCTAGGAAGTGCTTCGAAGTCGTTTGAAAGTTGCTTCCATGTCATTGAAACTACCCAGGAAGTGCTTCGAAGTCGTTTGAAAGTAGCTCCCATGTCATTGAAACTACCTAGGAAGTGCTTCGAAGTCGTTTGAAAGTAGCTCCCATGTCATTGAAACTACCTAGGAAGTGCTTCGAAGTCGTTTGAAAGTAGCTCCCATGTCATTGAAACTACCCAGGAAGTGCTTCGAAGTCGTTTGAAAGTTGCTTCCATGTCATTGAAACTACCTGGGAAGTGCTTTGAAGTCGTTTGAAAGTTGCTTCCATGTCATTGAAACTACCCAGGAAGTGCTTCGAAGTCGCTTGAAAGTAGCTCCCATGTCATTGAAACTACCTAGGAAGTGCTTCGAAGTCGTTTGAAAGTAGCTCCCATGTCATTGAAACTACCCAGGAAGTGCTTCGAAGTCGTTTGAAAGTTGCTTCTATGTCATTGAAACTACCTAGGAAGTGCTTCGAAGTCGTTTGAAAGTAGCTCCCATGTCATTGAAACTACCTAGGAAGTGCTTCGAAGTCGTTTGAAAGTAGCTCCCATGTCATTGAAACTACCTAGGAAGTGCTTCGAAGTCGTTTGAAAGTAGCTCCCATGTCATTGAAACTACCCAGGAAGTGCTTCGAAGTCGTTTGAAAGTTGCTTCCATGTCATTGAAACTACCTGGGAAGTGCTTTGAAGTCGTTTGAAAGTTGCTTCCATGTCATTGAAACTACCCAGGAAGTGCTTCGAAGTCGCTTGAAAGTAGCTCCCATGTCATTGAAACTACCCAGGAAGTGCTTCGAAGTCGTTTGAAAGTAGCTCCCATGTCATTGAAACTACCTAGGAAGTGCTTCGAAGTCATTTGAAAGTAGCTCCCATGTCATTGAAACTACCTGGGAAGTGCTTCGAAGTCGTTTGAAAGTAGCTCCCATGTCATTGAAACTACCTAGGAAGTGCTTCGAAGTCGTTTGAAAGTTGCTTCCATGTCATTGAAACTACCCAGGAAGTGCTTCGAAGTCGTTTGAAAGTAGCTCCCATGTCATTGAAACTACCTAGGAAGTGCTTCGAAGTCGTTTGAAAGTAGCTCCCATGTCATTGAAACTACCCAGGAAGTGCTTCGAAGTCGTTTGAAAGTTGCTTCCATGTCATTGAAACTACCCAGGAAGTGCTTCGAAGTCGTTTGAAAGTAGCTCCCATGTCATTGAAACTACCTAGGAAGTGCTTCGAAGTCGTTTGAAAGTAGCTCCCATGTCATTGAAACTACCTAGGAAGTGCTTCGAAGTCGTTTGAAAGTTGCTTCCATGTCATTGAAACTACCCAGGAAGTGCTTCGAAGTCGTTTGAAAGTTGCTTCCATGTCATTGAAACTACCCAGGAAGTGCTTCGAAGTCGTTTGAAAGTAGCTCCCATGTCATTGAAACTACCTAGGAAGTGCTTCGAAGTCGTTTGAAAGTAGCTCCCATGTCATTGAAACTACCTAGGAAGTGCTTCGAAGTCGTTTGAAAGTAGCTCCCATGTCATTGAAACTACCCAGGAAGTGCTTCGAAGTCGTTTGAAAGTTGCTTCCATGTCATTGAAACTACCTGGGAAGTGCTTTGAAGTCGTTTGAAAGTTGCTTCCATGTCATTGAAACTACCCAGGAAGTGCTTCGAAGTCGCTTGAAAGTAGCTCCCATGTCATTGAAACTACCTAGGAAGTGCTTCGAAGTCGTTTGAAAGTAGCTCCCATGTCATTGAAACTACCCAGGAAGTGCTTCGAAGTCGTTTGAAAGTTGCTTCTATGTCATTGAAACTACCTAGGAAGTGCTTCGAAGTCGTTTGAAAGTAGCTCCCATGTCATTGAAACTACCTAGGAAGTGCTTCGAAGTCGTTTGAAAGTAGCTCCCATGTCATTGAAACTACCTAGGAAGTGCTTCGAAGTCGTTTGAAAGTAGCTCCCATGTCATTGAAACTACCCAGGAAGTGCTTCGAAGTCGTTTGAAAGTTGCTTCCATGTCATTGAAACTACCTGGGAAGTGCTTTGAAGTCGTTTGAAAGTTGCTTCCATGTCATTGAAACTACCCAGGAAGTGCTTCGAAGTCGCTTGAAAGTAGCTTCCATGTCATTGAAACTACCTAGGAAGTGCTTCGAAGTCGTTTGAAAGTAGCTCCCATGTCATTGAAACTACCCAGGAAGTGCTTCGAAGTCGTTTGAAAGTTGCTTCTATGTCATTGAAACTACCTAGGAAGTGCTTCGAAGTCATTTGAAAGTAGCTCCCATGTCATTGAAACTACCTGGGAAGTGCTTCGAAGTCGTTTGAAAGTAGCTCCCATGTCATTGAAACTACCTAGGAAGTGCTTCGAAGTCGTTTGAAAGTAGCTCCCATGTCATTGAAACTACCCAGGAAGTGCTTCGAAGTCGTTTGAAAGTTGCTTCCATGTCATTGAAACTACCTGGGAAGTGCTTTTAAGTCGTATGAAAGTTGCTTCCATGTCATTGAAACTACCTAGGAAGTGCTTCGAAGTCGTTTGAAAGTAGCTCCCATGTCATTGAAACTACCTGGGAAGTGCTTCGAAGTCGTTTGAAAGTAGCTCCCATGTCATTGAAACTACCTAGGAAGTGCTTCGAAGTCGTTTGAAAGAAGCTCCCATGTCATTGAAACTACCCAGGAAGTGCTTCGAAGTCGTTTGAAAGTTGCTTCCATGTCATTGAAACTACCTGGGAAGTGCTTCGAAGTCATTTGAAAGTAGCTCCCATGTCATTGAAACTACCTAGGAAGTGCTTCGAAGTCGTTTGAAAGTTGCTTCTATGTCATTGAAACTACCTAGGAAGTGCTTCGAAGTCGTTTGAAAGTAGCTCCCATGTCATTGAAACTACCTAGGAAGTGCTTCGAAGTCGTTTGAAAGTAGCTCTCATGTCATTGAAACTACCTAGGAAGTGCTTCGAAGTCGTTTGAAAGTAGCTCTCATGTCATTGAAACTACCTAGGAAGTGCTTCGAAGTCGTTTGAAAGTAGCTCTCATGTCATTGAAACTACCTAGGCAGTGCTTCGAAGTCGTTTGAAAGTTGCTTCTATGTCATTGAAACTACCTAGGAAGTGCTTCGAAGTCGTTTGAAAGTAGCTCCCATGTCATTGAAACTACCTAGGAAGTGCTTCGAAGTCGTTTGAAAGTAGCTCTCATGTCATTGAAACTACCTAGGAAGTGCTTCGAAGTCGTTTGAAAGTAGCTCCCATGTCATTGAAACTACCTAGGAAGTGCTTCGAAGTCGTTTGAAAGTAGCTCTCATGTCATTGAAACTACCCAGGAAGTGCTTCGAAGTCGTTTGAAAGTTGCTTCCATGTCATTGAAACTACCTGGGAAGTGCTTCGAAGTCGTTTGAAAGTTGCTTCCATGTCATTGAAACTACCCAGGAAGTGCTTCGAAGTCGTTTGAAAGTTGCTTCCATGTCATTGAAACTACCTGGGAAGTGCTTCGAAGTCGTTTGAAAGTTGCTTCCATGTCATTGAAACTACCCAGGAAGTGCTTCGAAGTCGTTTGAAAGTTGCTTCCATGTCATTGAAACTACCTAGCAAGTGCTTCGGAGTCGTTTGAAAGTAGCTCCCATGTCATTGAAACTACCCAGGAAGTGCTTCGAAGTCGTTTGAAAGTAGCTCCCATGTCATTGAAACTACCTAGGAAGTGCTTCGAAGTCGTTTGAAAGTTGCTTCTATGTCATTGAAACTACCTAGGAAGTGCTTCGAAGTCGTTTGAAAGTAGCTCCCATGTCATTGAAACTACCTAGGAAGTGCTTCGAAGTCGTTTGAAAGTAGCTCCCATGTCATTGAAACTACCTGGGAAGTGCTTCGAAGTCGTTTGAAAGTAGCTCCCATGTCATTGAAACTACCTAGGAAGTGCTTCGAAGTCGTTTGAAAGTAGCTCCCATGTCATTGAAACTACCCAGGAAGTGCTTCGAAGTCGTTTGAAAGTTGCTTCCATGTCATTGAAACTACCTGGGAAGTGCTTCGAAGTCGTTTGAAAGTTGCTTCCATGTCATTGAAACTACCCAGGAAGTGCTTCGAAGTCGTTTGAAAGTTGCTTCCATGTCATTGAAACTACCTGGGAAGTGCTTCGAAGTCGTTTGAAAGTTGCTTCCATGTCATTGAAACTACCCAGGAAGTGCTTCGAAGTCGTTTGAAAGTTGCTTCCATGTCATTGAAACTACCTAGGAAGTGCTTCGAAGTCGTTTGAAAGTAGCTCCCATGTCATTGAAACTACCCAGGAAGTGCTTCGAAGTCGTTTGAAAGTAGCTCCCATGTCATTGAAACTACCTAGGAAGTGCTTCGAAGTCGTTTGAAAGTTGCTTCTATGTCATTGAAACTACCCAGGAAGTGCTTCGAAGTCGTTTGAAAGTTGCTTCTATGTCATTGAAACTACCTAGGAAGTGCTTCGAAGTCGTTTGAAAGTAGCTCCCATGTCATTGAAACTACCTGGGAAGTGCTTCGAAGTCGTTTGAAAGTAGCTCCCATGTCATGGAAACTACCTAGGAAGTGCTTCGAAGTCGTTTGAAAGTAGCTCCCATGTCATTGAAACTACCCAGGAAGTGCTTCGAAGTCGTTTGAAAGTTGCTTCCATGTCATTGAAACTACCTGGGAAGTGCTTCGAAGTCGTTTGAAAGTTGCTTCCATGTCATTGAAACTACCCAGGAAGTGCTTCGAAGTCGTTTGAAAGTTGCTTCCATGTCATTGAAACTACCTGGGAAGTGCTTCGAAGTCGTTTGAAAGTTGCTTCCATGTCATTGAAACTACCTAGGAAGTGCTTCGAAGTCGTTTGAAAGTAGCTCCCATGTCATTGAAACTACCTGGGAAGTGCTTCGAAGTCGTTTGAAAGTAGCTCCCATGTCATTGAAACTACCTAGGAAGTGCTTCGAAGTCGTTTGAAAGTAGCTCCCATGTCATTGAAACTACCCAGGAAGTGCTTCGAAGTCGTTTGAAAGTAGCTCCCATGTCATTGAAACTACCTAGGAAGTGCTTCGAAGTCGTTTGAAAGTTGCTTCTATGTCATTGAAACTACCCAGGAAGTGCTTCGAAGTCGTTTGAAAGTTGCTTCTATGTCATTGAAACTACCTAGGAAGTGCTTCGAAGTCGTTTGAAAGTAGCTCCCATGTCATTGAAACTACCTGGGAAGTGCTTCGAAGTCGTTTGAAAGTAGCTCCCATGTCATTGAAACTACCTAGGAAGTGCTTCGAAGTCGTTTGAAAGTAGCTCCCATGTCATTGAAACTACCCAGGAAGTGCTTCGAAGTCGTTTGAAAGTTGCTTCCATGTCATTGAAACTACCTGGGAAGTGCTTCGAAGTCGTTTGAAAGTTGCTTCCATGTCATTGAAACTACCTAGGAAGTGCTTCGAAGTCGTTTGAAAGTAGCTCCCATGTCATTGAAACTACCCAGGAAGTGCTTCGAAGTCGTTTGAAAGTAGCTCCCATGTCATTGAAACTACCTAGGAAGTGCTTCGAAGTCATTTGAAAGTAGCTCCCATGTCATTGAAACTACCTGGGAAGTGCTTCGAAGTCGTTTGAAAGTAGCTCCCATGTCATTGAAACTACCTAGGAAGTGCTTCGAAGTCGTTTGAAAGTAGCTCCCATGTCATTGAAACTACCCAGGAAGTGCTTCGAAGTCGTTTGAAAGTAGCTCCCATGTCATTGAAACTACCTAGGAAGTGCTTCGAAGTCGTTTGAAAGTAGCTCCCATGTCATTGAAACTACCTGGGAAGTGCTTCGAAGTCGTTTGAAAGTAGCTCCCATGTCATTGAAACTACCTAGGAAGTGCTTCGAAGTCGTTTGAAAGTAGCTCCCATGTCATTGAAACTACCCAGGAAGTGCTTCGAAGTCGTTTGAAAGTTGCTTCCATGTCATTGAAACTACCTGGGAAGTGCTTTGAAGTCGTTTGAAAGTTGCTTCCATGTCATTGAAACTACCTAGGAAGTGCTTCGAAGTCGTTTGAAAGTTGCTTCTATGTCATTGAAACTACCTAGGAAGTGCTTCGAAGTCGTTTGAAAGTAGCTCCCATGTCATTGAAACTACCTAGGAAGTGCTTCGAAGTCGTTTGAAAGTAGCTCTCATGTCATTGAAACTACCTAGGAAGTGCTTCGAAGTCGTTTGAAAGTAGCTCTCATGTCATTGAAACTACCTAGGAAGTGCTTCGAAGTCGTTTGAAAGTAGCTCTCATGTCATTGAAACTACCTAGGAAGTGCTTCGAAGTCGTTTGAAAGTAGCTCTCATGTCATTGAAACTACCTAGGAAGTGCTTCGAAGTCGTTTGAAAGTAGCTCCCATGTCATTGAAACTACCCAGGAAGTGCTTCGAAGTCGTTTGAAAGTTGCTTCCATGTCATTGAAACTACCTAGGAAGTGCTTCGAAGTCGTTTGAAAGTAGCTCCCATGTCATTGAAACTACCCAGGAAGTGCTTCGAAGTCGTTTGAAAGTTGCTTCCATGTCATTGAAACTACCTGGGAAGTGCTTCGAAGTCGTTTGAAAGTTGCTTCCATGTCATTGAAACTACCCAGGAAGTGCTTCGAAGTCGTTTGAAAGTTGCTTCCATGTCATTGAAACTACCTGGGAAGTGCTTCGAAGTCGTTTGAAAGTTGCTTCCATGTCATTGAAACTACCCAGGAAGTGCTTCGAAGTCGTTTGAAAGTTGCTTCCATGTCATTGAAACTACCTGGGAAGTGCTTCGAAGTCGTTTGAAAGTAGCTCCCATGTCATTGAAACTACCCAGGAAGTGCTTCGAAGTCGTTTGAAAGTAGCTCCCATGTCATTGAAACTACCTAGGAAGTGCTTCGAAGTCATTTGAAAGTAGCTCCCATGTCATTGAAACTACCTAGGAAGTGCTTCGAAGTCGTTTGAAAGTTGCTTCCATGTCATTGAAACTACCTAGGAAGTGCTTCGAAGTCGTTTGAAAGTTGCTTCCATGTCATTGAAACTACCTAGGAAGTGCTTCGAAGTCGTTTGAAAGTAGCTCCCATGTCATTGAAACTACCTAGGAAGTGCTTCGAAGTCGTTTGAAAGTAGCTCCCATGTCATTGAAACTACCCAGGAAGTGCTTCGAAGTCGTTTGAAAGTTGCTTCCATGTCATTGAAACTACCCAGGAAGTGCTTCGAAGTCGTTTGAAAGTAGCTCCCATGTCATTGAAACTACCTAGGAAGTGCTTCGAAGTCGTTTGAAAGTAGCTCCCATGTCATTGAAACTACCTAGGAAGTGCTTCGAAGTCGTTTGAAAGTAGCTCTCATGTCATTGAAACTACCTAGGAAGTGCTTCGAAGTCGTTTGAAAGTAGCTCCCATGTCATTGAAACTACCTAGGAAGTGCTTCGAAGTCATTTGAAAGTAGCTCCCATGTCATTGAAACTACCTGGGAAGTGCTTCGAAGTCGTTTGAAAGTAGCTCCCATGTCATTGAAACTACCTAGGAAGTGCTTCGAAGTCGTTTGAAAGTTGCTTCCATGTCATTGAAACTACCCAGGAAGTGCTTCGAAGTCGTTTGAAAGTTGCTTCCATGTCATTGAAACTACCTAGGAAGTGCTTCGAAGTCATTTGAAAGTAGCTCCCATGTCATTGAAACTACCTGGGAAGTGCTTCGAAGTCGTTTGAAAGTAGCTCCCATGTCATTGAAACTACCTAGGAAGTGCTTCGAAGTCGTTTGAAAGTAGCTCCCATGTCATTGAAACTACCCAGGAAGTGCTTCGAAGTCGTTTGAAAGTTGCTTCCATGTCATTGAAACTACCTGGGAAGTGCTTCGAAGTCGTTTGAAAGTTGCTTCCATGTCATTGAAACTACCTAGGAAGTGCTTCGAAGTCGTTTGAAAGTTGCTTCCATGTCATTGAAACTACCTAGGAAGTGCTTCGAAGTCGTTTGAAAGTAGCTCCCATGTCATTGAAACTACCCAGGAAGTGCTTCGAAGTCGTTTGAAAGTTGCTTCCATGTCATTGAAACTACCTGGGAAGTGCTTCGAAGTCGTTTGAAAGTTGCTTCCATGTCATTGAAACTACCCAGGAAGTGCTTCGAAGTCGTTTGAAAGTTGCTTCCATGTCATTGAAACTACCTGGGAAGTGCTTCGAAGTCGTTTGAAAGTTGCTTCCATGTCATTGAAACTACCCAGGAAGTGCTTCGAAGTCGTTTGAAAGTTGCTTCCATGTCATTGAAACTACCTAGGAAGTGCTTCGAAGTCGTTTGAAAGTAGCTCCCATGTCATTGAAACTACCCAGGAAGTGCTTCGAAGTCGTTTGAAAGTAGCTCCCATGTCATTGAAACTACCTAGGAAGTGCTTCGAAGTCATTTGAAAGTAGCTCCCATGTCATTGAAACTACCTGGGAAGTGCTTCGAAGTCGTTTGAAAGTAGCTCCCATGTCATTGAAACTACCTAGGAAGTGCTTCGAAGTCGTTTGAAAGTAGCTCCCATGTCATTGAAACTACCCAGGAAGTGCTTCGAAGTCGTTTGAAAGTTGCTTCCATGTCATTGAAACTACCCAGGAAGTGCTTCGAAGTCGTTTGAAAGTTGCTTCCATGTCATTGAAACTACCTAGGAAGTGCTTCGAAGTCATTTGAAAGTAGCTCCCATGTCATTGAAACTACCTGGGAAGTGCTTCGAAGTCGTTTGAAAGTAGCTCCCATGTCATTGAAACTACCTAGGAAGTGCTTCGAAGTCGTTTGAAAGTAGCTCCCATGTCATTGAAACTACCCAGGAAGTGCTTCGAAGTCGTTTGAAAGTTGCTTCCATGTCATTGAAACTACCTGGGAAGTGCTTTGAAGTCGTTTGAAAGTTGCTTCCATGTCATTGAAACTACCCAGGAAGTGCTTCGAAGTCGTTTGAAAGTTGCTTCTATGTCATTGAAACTACCTAGGAAGTGCTTCGAAGTCATTTGAAAGTAGCTCCCATGTCATTGAAACTACCTGGGAAGTGCTTCGAAGTCGTTTGAAAGTAGCTCCCATGTCATTGAAACTACCTAGGAAGTGCTTCGAAGTCGTTTGAAAGTAGCTCCCATGTCATTGAAACTACCCAGGAAGTGCTTCGAAGTCGTTTGAAAGTTGCTTCCATGTCATTGAAACTACCTGGGAAGTGCTTCGAAGTCGTTTGAAAGTTGCTTCCATGTCATTGAAACTACCTGGGAAGTGCTTCGAAGTCGTTTGAAAGTAGCTCCCATGTCATTGAAACTACCCAGGAAGTGCTTCGAAGTCGTTTGAAAGTAGCTCCCATGTCATTGAAACTACCTAGGAAGTGCTTCGAAGTCATTTGAAAGTAGCTCCCATGTCATTGAAACTACCTGGGAAGTGCTTCGAAGTCGTTTGAAAGTAGCTCTCATGTCATTGAAACTACCTAGGAAGTGCTTCGAAGTCGTTTGAAAGTTGCTTCCATGTCATTGAAACTACCTAGGAAGTGCTTCGGAGTCGATTGAATGTTGCTTTCAAGTTATTAAAACTACCTAGGAAGAGCTTCGAAGTCGTTTGAAAGTAGCTCCCATGTCATTGAAACTACCTAGGAAGTGCTTCGAAGTCGTTTGAAAGTAGCTCCCATGTCATTGAAACTACCCAGGAAGTGCTTCGAAGTCGTTTGAAAGTTGCTTCCATGTCATTGAAACTACCCAGGAAGTGCTTCGAAGTCGTTTGAAAGTAGCTCCCATGTCATTGAAACTACCTAGGCAGTGCTTCGAAGTCATTTGAAAGTAGCTCCCATGTCATTGAAACTACCTGGGAAGTGCTTCGAAGTCGTTTGAAAGTAGCTCCCATGTCATTGAAACTACCTAGGAAGTGCTTCGAAGTCGTTTGAAAGTAGCTCCCATGTCATTGAAACTACCTAGGAAGTGCTTCGAAGTCGTTTGAAAGTTGCTTCCATGTCATTGAAACTACCTGGGAAGTGCTTTGAAGTCGTTTGAAAGTTGCTTCCATGTCATTGAAACTACCCAGGAAGTGCTTCGAAGTCGTTTGAAAGTTGCTTCCATGTCATTGAAACTACCTGGGAAGTGCTTTGAAGTCGTTTGAAAGTTGCTTCCATGTCATTGAAACTACCCAGGAAGTGCTTCGAAGTCGTTTGAAAGTAGCTCCCATGTCATTGAAACTACCTAGGAAGTGCTTCGAAGTCGTTTGAAAGTTGCTTCCATGTCATTGAAACTACCTGGGAAGTGCTTCGAAGTCGTTTGAAAGTAGCTCCCATGTCATTGAAACTACCTAGGAAATGCTTCGGAGTCGTTTGAAAGTAGCTCCCATGTCATTGAAACTACCCAGGAAGTGCTTCGAAGTCGATTGAAAGTTGCTTCCATGTCATTGAAACTACCTGGGAAGTGCTTTGAAGTCGTTTGAAAGTTGCTTCCATGTCATTGAAACTACCCAGGAAGTGCTTCGAAGTCGTTTGAAAGTAGCTCCCATGTCATTGAAACTACCTAGGAAGTGCTTCGAAGTCGTTTGAAAGTTGCTTCCATGTCATTGAAACTACCTGGGAAGTGCTTTGAAGGCGTTTGAAAGTTGCTTCCATGTCATTGAAACTACCCAGGAAGTGCTTCGAAGTCGTTTGAAAGTAGCTCCCATGTCATTGAAACTACCTAGGAAGTGCTTCGAAGTCGTTTGAAAGTAGCTCCCATGTCATTGAAACTACCCAGGAAGTGCTTCGAAGTCGTTTGAAAGTAGCTCCCATGTCATTGAAACTACCCAGGAAGTGCTTCGAAGTCGTTTGAAAGTTGCTTCCATGTCATTGAAACTACCTGGGAAGTGCTTCGAAGTCGTTTGAAAGTAGCTCCCATGTCATTGAAACTACCTAGGAAGTGCTTCGAAGTCATTTGAAAGTAGCTCCCATGTCATTGAAACTACCTAGGAAGTGCTTCGAAGTCGTTTGAAAGTAGCTCCCATGTCATTGAAACTACCCAGGAAGTGCTTCGAAGTCGTTTGAAAGTTGCTTCCATGTCATTGAAACTACCTGGGAAGTGCTTTGAAGTCGTTTGAAAGTTGCTTCCATGTCATTGAAACTACCCAGGAAGTGCTTCGAAGTCGTTTGAAAGTAGCTCCCATGTCATTGAAACTACCCAGGAAGTGCTTCGAAGTCGTTTGAAAGTTGTTTCCATGTCATTGAAACTACCTGGGAAGTGCTTCGAAGTCGTTTGAAAGTAGCTCCCATGTCATTGAAACTACCTAGGAAGTGCTTCGAAGTCGTTTGAAAGTAGCTCCCATGTCATTGAAACTACCTAGGAAGTGCTTCGAAGTCGTTTGAAAGTAGCTCCCATGTCATTGAAACTACCTAGGCAGTGCTTCGAAGTCATTTGAAAGTAGCTCCCATGTCATTGAAACTACCTGGGAAGTGCTTCGAAGTCGTTTGAAAGTAGCTCCCATGTCATTGAAACTACCCAGGAAGTGCTTCGAAGTCGTTTGAAAGTAGCTCCCATGTCATTGAAACTACCTAGGCAGTGCTTCGAAGTCATTTGAAAGTAGCTCCCATGTCATTGAAACTACCTGGGAAGTGCTTCGAAGTCGTTTGAAAGTAGCTCCCATGTCATTGAAACTACCTAGGAAGTGCTTCGAAGTCGTTTGAAAGTAGCTCCCATGTCATTGAAACTACCTAGGAAATGCTTCGGAGTCGTTTGAAAGTAGCTCCCATGTCATTGAAACTACCCAGGAAGTGCTTCGAAGTCGTTTGAAAGTTGCTTCCATGTCATTGAAACTACCTGGGAAGTGCTTTGAAGTCGTTTGAAAGTTGCTTCCATGTCATTGAAACTACCCAGGAAGTGCTTCGAAGTCGTTTGAAAGTAGCTCCCATGTCATTGAAACTACCTAGGAAGTGCTTCGAAGTCGTTTGAAAGTTGCTTCCATGTCATTGAAAGTACCTGGGAAGTGCTTTGAAGTCGTTTGAAAGTTGCTTCCATGTCATTGAAACTACCCAGGAAGTGCTTCGAAGTCGTTTGAAAGTTGCTTCCATGTCATTGAAACTACCTGGGAAGTGCTTCGAAGTCGTTTGAAAGTTGCTTCCATGTCATTGAAACTACCCAGGAAGTGCTTCGAAGTCGTTTGAAAGTTGCTTCCATGTCATTGAAACTACCTGGGAAGTGCTTCGAAGTCGTTTGAAAGTTGCTTCCATGTCATTGAAACTACCCAGGAAGTGCTTCGAAGTCGTTTGAAAGTTGCTTCCATGTCATTGAAACTACCTAGGAAGTGCTTCGAAGTCATTTGAAAGTAGCTCCCATGTCATTGAAACTACCTGGGAAGTGCTTCGAAGTCGTTTGAAAGTAGCTCCCATGTCATTGAAACTACCTAGGAAGTGCTTCGAAGTCGTTTGAAAGTAGCTCCCATGTCATTGAAACTACCTAGGAAGTGCTTCGAAGTCATTTGAAAGTAGCTCCCATGTCATTGAAACTACCTGGGAAGTGCTTCGAAGTCGTTTGAAAGTAGCTCCCATGTCATTGAAACTACCCAGGAAGTGCTTCGAAGTCGTTTGAAAGTAGCTCCCATGTCATTGAAACTACCTGGGAAGTGCTTCGAAGTCGTTTGAAAGTAGCTCCCATGTCATTGAAACTACCTAGGAAGTGCTTCGAAGTCGTTTGAAAGTAGCTCCCATGTCATTGAAACTACCCAGGAAGTGCTTCGAAGTCGTTTGAAAGTTGCTTCCATGTCATTGAAACTACCTGGGAAGTGCTTCGAAGTCGTTTGAAAGTAGCTCTCATGTCATTGAAACTACCTAGGAAGTGCTTCGAAGTCGTTTGAAAGTAGCTCCCATGTCATTGAAACTACCTAGGAAGTGCTTCGAAGTCATTTGAAAGTAGCTCCCATGTCATTGAAACTACCTGGGAAGTGCTTCGAAGTCGTTTGAAAGTAGCTCCCATGTCATTGAAACTACCCAGGAAGTGCTTCGAAGTCGTTTGAAAGTAGCTCCCATGTCATTGAAACTACCTGGGAAGTGCTTCGAAGTCGTTTGAAAGTAGCTCCCATGTCATTGAAACTACCTAGGAAGTGCTTCGAAGTCGTTTGAAAGTAGCTCCCATGTCATTGAAACTACCCAGGAAGTGCTTCGAAGTCGTTTGAAAGTTGCTTCCATGTCATTGAAACTACCTGGGAAGTGCTTTGAAGTCGTTTGAAAGTTGCTTCCATGTCATTGAAACTACCTAGGAAGTGCTTCGAAGTCGTTTGAAAGTTGCTTCTATGTCATTGAAACTACCTAGGAAGTGCTTCGAAGTCGTTTGAAAGTAGCTCCCATGTCATTGAAACTACCTAGGAAGTGCTTCGAAGTCGTTTGAAAGTAGCTCTCATGTCATTGAAACTACCTAGGAAGTGCTTCGAAGTCGTTTGAAAGTAGCTCTCATGTCATTGAAACTACCTAGGAAGTGCTTCGAAGTCGTTTGAAAGTAGCTCTCATGTCATTGAAACTACCTAGGAAGTGCTTCGAAGTCGTTTGAAAGTAGCTCTCATGTCATTGAAACTACCTAGGAAGTGCTTCGAAGTCGTTTGAAAGTAGCTCCCATGTCATTGAAACTACCCAGGAAGTGCTTCGAAGTCGTTTGAAAGTTGCTTCCATGTCATTGAAACTACCTGGGAAGTGCTTCGAAGTCGTTTGAAAGTTGCTTCCATGTCATTGAAACTACCCAGGAAGTGCTTCGAAGTCGTTTGAAAGTTGCTTCCATGTCATTGAAACTACCTGGGAAGTGCTTCGAAGTCGTTTGAAAGTTGCTTCCATGTCATTGAAACTACCCAGGAAGTGCTTCGAAGTCGTTTGAAAGTTGCTTCCATGTCATTGAAACTACCTAGGAAGTGCTTCGAAGTCGTTTGAAAGTAGCTCCCATGTCATTGAAACTACCCAGGAAGTGCTTCGAAGTCGTTTGAAAGTAGCTCCCATGTCATTGAAACTACCTAGGAAGTGCTTCGAAGTCATTTGAAAGTAGCTCCCATGTCATTGAAACTACCTGGGAAGTGCTTCGAAGTCGTTTGAAAGTAGCTCCCATGTCATTGAAACTACCCAGGAAGTGCTTCGAAGTCGTTTGAAAGTTGCTTCCATGTCATTGAAACTACCTGGGAAGTGCTTTGAAGTCGTTTGAAAGTTGCTTCCATGTCATTGAAACTACCCAGGAAGTGCTTCGAAGTCGTTTGAAAGTTGCTTCCATGTCATTGAAACTACCTAGGAAGTGCTTCGAAGTCATTTGAAAGAAGCTCCCATGTCATTGAAACTACCTGGGAAGTGCTTCGAAGTCGTTTGAAAGTAGCTCCCATGTCATTGAAACTACCTAGGAAGTGCTTCGAAGTCGTTTGAAAGTAGCTCCCATGTCATTGAAACTACCCAGGAAGTGCTTCGAAGTCGTTTGAAAGTTGCTTCCATGTCATTGAAACTACCTGGGAAGTGCTTTGAAGTCGTTTGAAAGTTGCTTCCATGTCATTGAAACTACCCAGGAAGTGCTTCGAAGTCGTTTGAAAGTTGCTTCTATGTCATTGAAACTACCTAGGAAGTGCTTCGAAGTCATTTGAAAGTAGCTCCCATGTCATTGAAACTACCTGGGAAGTGCTTCGAAGTCGTTTGAAAGTAGCTCCCATGTCATTGAAACTACCTAGGAAGTGCTTCGAAGTCGTTTGAAAGTAGCTCCCATGTCATTGAAACTACCCAGGAAGTGCTTCGAAGTCGTTTGAAAGTTGCTTCCATGTCATTGAAACTACCTGGGAAGTGTTTCGAAGTCGTTTGAAAGTTGCTTCCATGTCATTGAAACTACCTGGGAAGTGCTTCGAAGTCGTTTGAAAGTAGCTCCCATGTCATTGAAACTACCCAGGAAGTGCTTCGAAGTCGTTTGAAAGTAGCTCCCATGTCATTGAAACTACCTAGGAAGTGCTTCGAAGTCATTTGAAAGTAGCTCCCATGTCATTGAAACTACCTGGGAAGTGCTTCGAAGTCGTTTGAAAGTAGCTCTCATGTCATTGAAACTACCTAGGAAGTGCTTCGAAGTCGTTTGAAAGTTGCTTCCATGTCATTGAAACTACCTAGGAAGTGCTTCGAAGTCGTTTGAAAGTTGCTTCCATGTCATTGAAACTACCTAGGAAGTGCTTCGAAGTCGTTTGAAAGTAGCTCCCATGTCATTGAAACTACCTAGGAAGTGCTTCGAAGTCGTTTGAAAGTAGCTCCCATGTCATTGAAACTACCCAGGAAGTGCTTCGAAGTCGTTTGAAAGTAGCTCCCATGTCATTGAAACTACCCAGGAAGTGCTTCGAAGTCGTTTGAAAATTGCTTCCATGTCATTGAAACTACCTGGGAAGTGCTTTGAAGTCGTTTGAAAGTTGCTTCCATGTCATTGAAACTACCCAGGAAGTGCTTCGAAGTCGTTTGAAAGTAGCTCCCATGTCATTGAAACTACCTAGGAAGTGCTTCGAAGTCGTTTGAAAGTAGCTCCCATGTCATTGAAACTACCCAGGAAGTGCTTCGAAGTCGTTTGAAAGTAGCTCCCATGTCATTGAAACTACCCAGGAAGTGCTTCGAAGTCGTTTGAAAGTTGCTTCCATGTCATTGAAACTACCTGGGAAGTGCTTCGAAGTCATTTGAAAGTAGCTCCCATGTCATTGAAACTACCTAGGAAGTGCTTCGAAGTCGTTTGAAAGTAGCTCCCATGTCATTGAAACTACCTAGGCAGTGCTTCGAAGTCATTTGAAAGTAGCTCCCATGTCATTGAAACTACCTAGGAAGTGCTTCGAAGTCGTTTGAAAGTAGCTCCCATGTCATTGAAACTACCTAGGAAGTGCTTCGAAGTCGTTTGAAAGTAGCTCCCATGTCATTGAAACTACCCAGGAAGTGCTTCGAAGTCGTTTGAAAGTTGCTTCCATGTCATTGAAACTACCTAGGAAGTGCTTCGGAGTCGATTGAATGTTGCTTTCAAGTTATTGAAACTACCTAGGAAGAGCTTCGAAGTCGTTTGAAAGTAGCTCCCATGTCATTGAAACTACCTGGGAAGTGCTTCGAAGTCGTTTGAAAGTAGCTCCCATGTCATTGAAACTACCCAGGAAGTGCTTCGAAGTCGTTTGAAAATTGCTTCCATGTCATTGAAACTACCTAGGAAGTGCTTCGAAGTCGTTTGAAAGTTGCTTCCATGTCATTGAAACTACCTAGGAAGTGCTTCGAAGTCGTTTGAAAGTTGCTTCCATGTCATTGAAACTACCTAGGAAGAGCTTCGAAGTCGTTTGAAAGTAGCTCCCATGTCATTGAAACTACCCAGGAAGTGCTTCGAAGTCGTTTGAAAGTAGCTCCCATGTCATTGAAACTACCCAGGAAGTGCTTCGAAGTCGTTTGAAAGTTGCTTCCATGTCATTGAAACTACCTAGGCAGTGCTTCGAAGTCATTTGAAAGTAGCTCCCATGTCATTGAAACTACCTGGGAAGTGCTTCGAAGTCGTTTGAAAGTAGCTCCCATGTCATTGAAACTACCTAGGAAGTGCTTCGAAGTCGTTTGAAAGTAGCTCCCATGTCATTGAAACTACCTAGGCAGTGCTTCGAAGTCATTTGAAAGTAGCTCCCATGTCATTGAAACTACCTGGGAAGTGCTTCGAAGTCGTTTGAAAGTAGCTCCCATGTCATTGAAACTACCTAGGAAGTGCTTCGAAGTCGTTTGAAAGTAGCTCCCATGTCATTGAAACTACCTAGGCAGTGCTTCGAAGTCATTTGAAAGTAGCTCCCATGTCATTGAAACTACCTAGGAAGTGCTTCGAAGTCGTTTGAAAGTAGCTCCCATGTCATTGAAACTACCCAGGAAGTGCTTCGAAGTCGTTTGAAAGTTGCTTCCATGTCATTGAAACTACCTAGGAAGTGCTTCGAAGTCGTTTGAAAGTAGCTCCCATGTCATTGAAACTACCCAGGAAGTGCTTCGAAGTCGTTTGAAAGTAGCTCCCATGTCATTGAAACTACCCAGGAAGTGCTTCGAAGTCGTTTGAAAGTTGCTTCCATGTCATTGAAACTACCTAGGAAGTGCTTCGGAGTCGATTGAATGTTGCTTTCAAGTTATTGAAACTACCTAGGAAGAGCTTCGAAGTCGTTTGAAAGTAGCTCCCATGTCATTGAAACTACCTGGGAAGTGCTTCGAAGTCGTTTGAAAGTAGCTCCCATGTCATTGAAACTACCTGGGAAGTGCTTTGACGTCGTTTGAAAGTAGCTCCCATGTCATTGAAACTACCTAGGCAGTGCTTCGAAGTCATTTGAAAGTAGCTCCCATGTCATTGAAACTACCTGGGAAGTGCTTCGAAGTCGTTTGAAAGTAGCTCCCATGTCATTGAAACTACCTAGGAAGTGCTTCGAAGTCGTTTGAAAGTAGCTCCCATGTCATTGAAACTACCTGGGAAGTGCTTCGAAGTCGTTTGAAAGTAGCTCCCATGTCATTGAAACTACCTAGGAAGTGCTTCGAAGTCGTTTGAAAGTAGCTCCCATGTCATTGAAACTACCCAGGAAGTGCTTCGAAGTCGTTTGAAAGTTGCTTCCATGTCATTGAAACTACCTAGGAAGTGCTTCGGAGTCGATTGAATGTTGCTTTCAAGTTATTGAAACTACCTGGGAAGTGCTTCGAAGTCGTTTGAAAGTAGCTCCCATGTCATTGAAACTACCTAGGAAGTGCTTCGAAGTCGTTTGAAAGTAGCTCCCATGTCATTGAAACTACCCAGGAAGTGCTTCGAAGTCGTTTGAAAGTTGCTTCCATGTCATTGAAACTACCTAGGAAGTGCTTCGGAGTCGATTGAATGTTGCTTTCAAGTTATTGAAACTACCTAGGAAGAGCTTCGAAGTCGTTTGAAAGTAGCTCCCATGTCATTGAAACTACCTGGGAAGTGCTTCGAAGTCGTTTGAAAGTAGCTCCCATGTCATTGAAACTACCTGGGAAGTGCTTTGACGTCGTTTGAAAGTAGCTCCCATGTCATTGAAACTACCTAGGCAGTGCTTCGAAGTCATTTGAAAGTAGCTCCCATGTCATTGAAACTACCTGGGAAGTGCTTCGAAGTCGTTTGAAAGTTGCTTCCATGTCATTGAAACTACCTAGGAAGTGCTTCGAAGTCGTTTGAAAGTTGCTTCCATGTCATTGAAACTACCTCGGAAGTGCTTCGAAGTCGTTTGAAAGTTGCTTTCATGTCATTGAAACTACCTAGAAGTGCTTCGAAGTCGTTTGAAAGTAGCTCCCATGTCATTGAAACTACCTAGGAAGTGCTTCGAAGTCGTTTGAAAGTTGCTTCCATGTCATTGAAACTACCTTGGAAGTGCTTCGAAGTCGATTGAATGTTGCTTCCATGTCATTGAAACTACCTAGGAAGTGCTTCGAAGTCGTTTGAAAGTAGCTCCCATGTCATTGAAACTACCCAGGAAGTGCTTCGAAGTCGTTTGAAAGTTGCTTCCATGTCATTGAAACTACCTAGGAAGTGCTTCGGAGTCGATTGAATGTTGCTTTCAAGTTATTGAAACTACCTAGGAAGAGCTTCGAAGTCGTTTGAAAGTAGCTCCCATGTCATTGAAACTACCTGGGAAGTGCTTCGAAGTCGTTTGAAAGTTGCTTCCATGTCATTGAAACTACCCAGGAAGTGCTTCGAAGTCGTTTGAAAGTTGCTTCCATGTCATTGAAACTACCTAGGAAGTGCTTCGAAGTCGTTTGAAAGTAGCTCCCATGTCATTGAAACTACCTAGGAAGTGCTTCGAAGTCGTTTGAAAGTAGCTCCCATGTCATTGAAACTACCCAGGAAGTGCTTCGAAGTCGTTTGAAAGTAGCTCCCATGTCATTGAAACTACCTAGGAAGTGCTTCGAAGTCGTTTGAAAGTAGCTCCGATGTCGTTGACACTACCTAGGAAGTGCTTCGAAGTCGTTTGAAAGTAGCTCCCATGTCATTGAAACTACCTAGGAAGTGCTTCGAAGTCGTTTGAAAGTAGCTCCGATGTCGTTGACACTACCTAGGAAGTGCTTCGTAGTCGTTTGAAAGTTGCTTCCATGTCATTGAAACTACCTTGGAAGTGCTTCGAAGTCGTTTGAAAGTTGCTTCCATGTCATTGAAACTACCTAGGAAGTGCTTCGAAGTCGTTTGAAAGTAGCTCCCATGTCATTGAAACTACCTAGGAAGTGCTTCGAAGTCGTTTGAAAGTTGCTTCCATGTCATTGAAACTACCTTGGAAGTGCTTCGAAGTCGATTGAATGTTGCTTCCATGTCATTGAAACTACCTAGGAAGTGCTTCGAAGTCGTTTGAAAGTAGCTCCCATGTCATTGAAACTACCTAGGAAGTGCTTCGAAGTCGTTTGAAAGTAGCTCCCATGTCATTGAAACTACCCAGGAAGTGCTTCGAAGTCGTTTGAAAGTTGCTTCCATGTCATTGAAACTACCTAGGAAGTGCTTCGGAGTCGATTGAATGTTGCTTTCAAGTTATTGAAACTACCTAGGAAGAGCTTCGAAGTCGTTTGAAAGTAGCTCCCATGTCATTGAAACTACCTGGGAAGTGCTTTGAAGTCGTTTGAAAGTTGCTTCCATGTCATTGAAACTACCCAGGAAGTGCTTCGAAGTCGTTTGAAAGTAGCTCCCATGTCATTGAAACTACCCAGGAAGTGCTTCGAAGTCGTTTGAAAGTTGCTCCCATGTCATTGAAACTACCTAGGAAGTGCTTCGAAGTCGTTTGAAAGTAGCTCCCATGTCATTGAATTTACCCAGGAAGTGCTTCGAAGTCGTTTGAAAGTTGCTTCCATGTCATTGAAACTACCTAGGAAGTGCTTCGAAGTCGTTTGAAAGTAGCTCCCATGTCATTGAAACTACCCAGGAAGTGCTTCGAAGTCGTTTGAAAGTAGCTCCCATGTCATTGAAACTACCCAGGAAGTGCTTCGAAGTCGTTTGAAAGTTGCTTCCATGTCATTGAAACTACCTAGGAAGTGCTTCGGAGTCGATTGAATGTTGCTTTCAAGTTATTGAAACTACCTAGGAAGAGCTTCGAAGTCGTTTGAAAGTAGCTCCCATGTCATTGAAACTACCTGGGAAGTGCTTCGAAGTCGTTTGAAAGTAGCTCCCATGTCATTGAAACTACCTGGGAAGTGCTTTGAAGTCGTTTGAAAGTAGCTCCCATGTCATGGAAACTACCTAGGCAGTGCTTCGAAGTCATTTGAAAGTAGCTCCCATGTCATTGAAACTACCTAGGAAGTGCTTCGAAGTCGTTTGAAAGTAGCTCCCATGTCATTGAAACTACCTAGGAAGTGCTTCGAAGTCGTTTGAAAGTAGCTCCCATGTCATTGAAACTACCTAGGAAGTGCTTCGAAGTCGTTTGAAAGTAGCTCCGATGTCGTTGACACTACCTAGGAAGTGCTTCGTAGTCGTTTGAAAGTTGCTTCCATGTCATTGAAACTACCTTGGAAGTGCTTCGAAGTCGTTTGAAAGTTGCTTCCATGTCATTGAAACTACCTAGGAAGTGCTTCGAAGTCGTTTGAAAGTTGCTTCCATGTCATTGAAACTACCTTGGAAGTGCTTCGAAGTCGATTGAATGTTGCTTCCATGTCATTGAAACTACCTAGGAAGTGCTTCGAAGTCGTATGAAAGTAGCTCCCATGTCATTGAAACTACCTAGGAAGTGCTTCGAAGTCGTTTGAAAGTTGCTTCCATGTCATTGAAACTACCTAGGAAGTGCTTCGGAGTCGATTGAATGTTGCTTTCAAGTTATTGAAACTACCTAGGAAGAGCTTCGAAGTCGTTTGAAAGTAGCTCCCATGTCATTGAAACTACCTGGGAAGTGCTTCGAAGTCGTTTGAAAGTTGCTTCCATGTCATTGAAACTACCCAGGAAGTGCTTCGAAGTCGTTTGAAAGTAGCTCCCATGTCATTGAAACTACCCAGGAAGTGCTTCGAAGTCGTTTGAAAGTTGCTTCCATGTCATTGAAACTACCTAGGAAGTGCTTCGAAGTCGTTTGAAAGTAGCTCCCATGTCATTGAAACTACCTAGGCAGTGCTTCGAAGTCATTTGAAAGTAGCTCCCATGTCATTGAAACTACCTGGGAAGTGCTTCGAAGTCGTTTGAAAGTAGCTCCCATGTCATTGAAACTACCTAGGAAGTGCTTCGAAGTCGTTTGAAAGTAGCTCCCATGTCATTGAAACTACCTAGGAAGTGCTTCGAAGTCGTTTGAAAGTAGCTCCGATGTCGTTGACACTACCTAGGAAGTGCTTCGTAGTCGTTTGAAAGTTGCTTCCATGTCATTGAAACTACCTAGGCAGTGCTTCGAAGTCGTTTGAAAGTAGCTCCCATGTCATTGAAACTACCTAGGAAGTGCTTCGAAGTCGTTTGAAAGTAGCTCCCATGTCATTGAAACTACCCAGGAAGTGCTTCGAAGTCGTTTGAAAGTTGCTTCCATGTCATTGAAACTACCTAGGAAGTGCTTCGGAGTCGATTGAATGTTGCTTTCAAGTTATTGAAACTACCTAGGAAGAGCTTCGAAGTCGTTTGAAAGTAGCTCCCATGTCATTGAAACTACCTGGGAAGTGCTTTGAAGTCGTTTGAAAGTTGCTTCCATGTCATTGAAACTACCCAGGAAGTGCTTCGAAGTCGTTTGAAAGTAGCTCCCATGTCATTGAAACTACCCAGGTAGTGCTTCGAAGTCGTTTGAAAGTTGCTTCCATGTCATTGAAACTACCTAGGAAGTGCTTCGAAGTCGTTTGAAAGTAGCTCCCATGTCATTGAAACTACCTAGGAAGTGCTTCGAAGTCGTTTGAAAGTAGCTCCCATGTCATTGAAACTACCTAGGCAGTGCTTCGAAGTCATTTGAAAGTAGCTCCCATGTCATTGAAACTACCTGGGAAGTGCTTCGAAGTCGTTTGAAAGTAGCTCCCATGTCATTGAAACTACCTGGGAAGTGCTTCGAAGTCGTTTGAAAGTAGCTCCCATGTCATTGAAACTACCTAGGAAGTGCTTCGAAGTCGTTTGAAAGTAGCTCCCATGTCATTGAAACTACCTAGGAAGTGCTTCGAAGTCGTTTGAAAGTAGCTCCGATGTCGTTGACACTACCTAGGAAGTGCTTCGAAGTCGTTTGAAAGTTGCTTCCATGTCATTGAAACTACCTAGGAAGTGCTTCGAAGTCGTTTGAAAGTAGCTCCCATGTCATTGAAACTACCTAGGAAGTGCTTCGAAGTCGTTTGAAAGTAGCTCCCATGTCATTGAAACTACCCAGGAAGTGCTTCGAAGTCGTTTGAAAGTTGCTTCCATGTCATTGAAACTACCTAGGAAGTGCTTCGGAGTCGATTGAATGTTGCTTTCAAGTTATTGAAACTACCTAGGAAGAGCTTCGAAGTCGTTTGAAAGTAGCTCCCATGTCATTGAAACTACCTGGGAAGTGCTTTGAAGTCGTTTGAAAGTTGCTTCCATGTCATTGAAACTACCCAGGAAGTGCTTCGAAGTCGTTTGAAAGTAGCTCCCATGTCATTGAAACTACCCAGGAAGTGCTTCGAAGTCGTTTGAAAGTTGCTTCCATGTCATTGAAACTACCTAGGAAGTGCTTCGAAGTCGTTTGAAAGTAGCTCCCATGTCATTGAAACTACCTAGGAAGTGCTTCGAAGTCGTTTGAAAGTAGCTCCCATGTCATTGAAACTACCTAGGCAGTGCTTCGAAGTCATTTGAAAGTAGCTCCCATGTCATTGAAACTACCTGGGAAGTGCTTCGAAGTCGTTTGAAAGTAGCTCCCATGTCATTGAAACTACCTGGGAAGTGCTTCGAAGTCGTTTGAAAGTAGCTCCCATGTCATTGAAACTACCTAGGAAGTGCTTCGAAGTCGTTTGAAAGTAGCTCCCATGTCATTGAAACTACCTAGGAAGTGCTTCGAAGTCGTTTGAAAGTAGCTCCGATGTCGTTGACACTACCTAGGAAGTGCTTCGTAGTCGTTTGAAAGTTGCTTCCATGTCATTGAAACTACCTTGGAAGTGCTTCGAAGTCGTTTGAAAGTTGCTTCCATGTCATTGAAACTACCTAGGAAGTGCTTCGAAGTCGTTTGAAAGTAGCTCCCATGTCATTGAAACTACCCAGGAAGTGCTTCGAAGTCGTTTGAAAGTTGCTCCCATGTCATTGAAACTACCCAGGAAGTGCTTCGAAGTCGTTTGAAAGTAGCTCCCATGTCATTGAAACTACCTAGGAAGTGCTTCGAAGTCGTTTGAAAGTAGCTCCCATGTCATTGAAACTACCTAGGAAGTGCTTCGAAGTCGTTTGAAAGTAGCTCCCATGTCATTGAAACTACCTAGGAAGTGCTTCGAAGTCGTTTGAAAGTAGCTCCCATGTCATTGAAACTACCTAGGAAGTGCTTCGAAGTCGTTTGAAAGTAGCTCCCATGTCATTGAAACTACCTAGGAAGTGCTTCGAAGTCGTTTGAAAGTAGCTCCGATGTCGTTGACACTACCTAGGAAGTGCTTCGTAGTCGTTTGAAAGTTGCTTCCATGTCATTGAAACTACCTTGGAAGTGCTTCGAAGTCGTTTGAAAGTTGCTTCCATGTCATTGAAACTACCTAGGAAGTGCTTCGAAGTCGTTTGAAAGTAGCTCCCATGTCATTGAAACTACCTAGGAAGTGCTTCGAAGTCGTTTGAAAGTAGCTCCCATGTCATTGAAACTACCTAGGAAGTGCTTCGGAGTCGTTTGAAAGTTGCTTCCATGTCATTGAAACTACCTAGGAAGTGATTCGGAGTCGTTTCAAAGTTGCTTCCATGTCATTGAAACTACCTAGGAAGTGCTTCGGAGTCGTTTGAAAGTTGCTTCCATGTCATTGAAACTACCTAGGAAGTGCTTCGGAGTCGTTTGAAAGTTGCTTCCATGTCATTGAAACTACCTAGGAAGTGCTTCGAAGTCGTTTGAAAGTTGCTTCCATGTCATTGAAACTACCTAGGAAGTGCTTCGGAGTCGTTTCAAAAATGCTTCCATGTCATTAAAACTACCTAGGAAGTGCTTCGGAGTCGTTTCAAAGTTGCTTCCATGTCATTGAAACTACCTAGGAAGTGCTTCAGAGTCGTTTGAAAGTTGCTTCCATGTCATTGAAACTACCCAGGAAGTGCTTCGAAGTCGTTTGAAAGTTGCTTCCATGTCATTGAAACTACCTAGGAAGTGCTTCGGAGTCGATTGAATGTTGCTTTCAAGTTATTGAAACTACCTAGGAAGAGCTTCGAAGTCGTTTGAAAGTAGCTCCCATGTCATTGAAACTACCTGGGAAGTGCTTTGAAGTCGTTTGAAAGTTGCTTCCATGTCATTGAAACTACCCAGGAAGTGCTTCGAAGTCGTTTGAAAGTAGCTCCCATGTCATTGAAACTACCCAGGAAGTGCTTCGAAGTCGTTTGAAAGTTGCTTCCATGTCATTGAAACTACCTAGGAAGTGCTTCGAAGTCGTTTGAAAGTAGCTCCCATGTCATTGAAACTACCTTGGAAGTGCTTCGAAGTCGTTTGAAAGTAGCTCCCATGTCATTGAAACTACCCAGGAAGTGCTTCGAAGTCGTTTGAAAGTTGCTTCCATGTCATTGAAACTACCTAGGAAGTGCTTCGGAGTCGATTGAATGTTGCTTTCAAGTTATTGAAACTACCTAGGAAGAGCTTCGAAGTCGTTTGAAAGTAGCTCCCATGTCATTGAAACTACCTGGGAAGTGCTTTGAAGTCGTTTGAAAGTTGCTTCCATGTCATTGAAACTACCCAGGAAGTGCTTCGAAGTCGTTTGAAAGTAGCTCCCATGTCATTGAAACTACCCAGGAAGTGCTTCGAAGTCGTTTGAAAGTTGCTTCCATGTCATTGAAACTACCTAGGAAGTGCTTCGAAGTCGTTTGAAAGTAGCTCCCATGTCATTGAAACTACCTAGGAAGTGCTTCGAAGTCGTTTGAAAGTAGCTCCCATGTCATTGAAACTACCTAGGCAGTGCTTCGAAGTCATTTGAAAGTAGCTCCCATGTCATTGAAACTACCTAGGAAGTGCTTCGAAGTCGTTTGAAAGTAGCTCCGATGTCGTTGAAACTACCTAGGAAGTGCTTCGAAGTCGTTTGAAAGTTGCTTCCATGTCATTGAAACTACCTTGGAAGTGCTTCGAAGTCGTTTGAAAGTTGCTTCCATGTCATTGAAACTACCTAGGAAGTGCTTCGAAGTCGTTTGAAAGTAGCTCCCATGTCATTGAAACTACCTAGGAAGTGCTTCGAAGTCGTTTGAAAGTAGCTCCGATGTCGTTGAAACTACCTAGGAAGTGCTTCGTAGTCGTTTGAAAGTTGCTTCCATGTCATTGAAACTACCTTGGAAGTGCTTCGAAGTCGTTTGAAAGTTGCTTCCATGTCATTGAAACTACCTAGGAAGTGCTTCGAAGTCGTTTGAAAGTAGCTCCCATGTCATTGAAACTACCTAGGAAGTGCTTCGAAGTCGTTTGAAAGTTGCTTCCATGTCATTGAAACTACCTTGGAAGTGCTTCGAAGTCGATTAAATGTTGCTTCCATGTCATTGAAACTACCTAGGCAGTGCTTCGGAGTCGTTTGAAAGTTGCTTCCATGTCATTGAAACTACCTTGGAAGTGCTTCGAAGTCGATTAAATGTTGCTTCCATGTCATTGAAACTACCTAGGAAGTGCTTCGAAGTCGTTTGAAAGTAGCTCCCGTGTCATTGAAACTACCCAGGAAGTGCTTCGAAGTCGTTTGAAAGTTGCTCCCATGTCATTGAAACTACCCAGGAAGTGCTTCGAAGTCGTTTGAAAGTAGCTCCCATGTCATTGAAACTACCTTGGAAGTGCTTCGAAGTCGTTTGAAAGTTGCTTCCATGTCATTGAAACTACCTAGGAAGTGCTTCGAAGTCGTTTGAAAGTAGCTCCCATGTCATTGAAACTACCTAGGAAGTGCTTCGAAGTCGTTTGAAAGTAGCTCCGATGTCGTTGAAACTACCTAGGAAGTGCTTCGTAGTCGTTTGAAAGTTGCTTCCATGTCATTGAAACTACCTTGGAAGTGCTTCGAAGTCGTTTGAAAGTTGCTTCCATGTCATTGAAACTACCTAGGAAGTGCTTCGAAGTCGTTTGAAAGTAGCTCCCATGTCATTGAAACTACCCAGGAAGTGCTTCGAAGTCGTTTGAAAGTAGCTCCCATGTCATTGAAACTACCCAGGAAGTGCTTCGAAGTCGTTTGAAAGTAGCTCCCATGTCATTGAAACTACCTAGGAAGTGCTTCGAAGTCGTTTGAAAGTTGCTTCCATGTCATTGAAACTACCTTGGAAGTGCTTCGAAGTCGATTAAATGTTGCTTCCATGTCATTGAAACTACCTAGGAAGTGCTTCGAAGTCGTTTGAAAGTAGCTCCCGTGTCATTGAAACTACCCAGGAAGTGCTTCGAAGTCGTTTGAAAGTTGCTCCCATGTCATTGAAACTACCCAGGAAGTGCTTCGAAGTCGTTTGAAAGTAGCTCCCATGTCATTGAAACTACCTAGGAAGTGCTTCGAAGTCGTTTGAAAGTAGCTTCCATGTCATTGAAACTACCTAGGAAGTGCTTCGGAGTCGCTTGAAAGTTGCTTCCATGTCATTGAAACTACCTAGGAAGTGCTTCGGAGTCGTTTGAAAGTTGCTTCCATGTCCTTGAAACCACCTAGGAAGTGCTTCGAAGTCGTTTGAAAGTTGCTTCCATGTCATTGAAACTACCCAGGAAGTGCTTCGAAGTCGTTTTAAAGTAGCTCCCATGTCATTGAAACTACCCAGGAAGTGCTTCGAAGTCGTTTGAAAGTTGCTTCCATGTCATTGAAACTACCTAGGAAGTGCTTCGAAGTCGTTTGAAAGTAGCTCCCATGTCATTGAAACTACCTAGGAAGTGCTTCGAAGTCGTTTGAAAGTAGCTCCCATGTCATTGAAACTACCCAGGAAGTGCTTCGAAGTCGTTTGAAAGTTGCTTCCATGTCATTGAAACTACCTAGGAAGTGCTTCGGAGTCGATTGAATGTTGCTTTCAAGTTATTGAAACTACCTAGGAAGAGCTTCGAAGTCGTTTGAAAGTAGCTCCCATGTCATTGAAACTACCTGGGAAGTGCTTTGAAGTCGTTTGAAAGTTGCTTCCATGTCATTGAAACTACCCAGGAAGTGCTTCGAAGTCGTTTGAAAGTAGCTCCCATGTCATTGAAACTACCCAGGAAGTGCTTCGAAGTCGTTTGAAAGTTGCTTCCATGTCATTGAAACTACCTAGGAAGTGCTTCGAAGTCGTTTGAAAGTAGCTCCCATGTCATTGAAACTACCTAGGAAGTGCTTCGAAGTCGTTTGAAAGTAGCTCCCATGTCATTGAAACTACCTAGGAAGTGCTTCGAAGTCGTTTGAAAGTAGCTCCCATGTCATTGAGACTACCTAGGAAGTGCTTCGAAGTCGTTTGAAAGTAGCTCCGATGTCGTTGACACTACCTAGGAAGTGCTTCGTAGTCGTTTGAAAGTTGCTTCCATGTCATTGAAACTACCTTGGAAGTGCTTCGAAGTCGTTTGAAAGTTGCTTCCATGTCATTGAAACTACCTAGGAAGTGCTTCGAAGTCGTTTGAAAGTAGCTCCCATGTCATTGAAACTACCTAGGAAGTGCTTCGAAGTCGTTTGAAAGTTGCTTCCATGTCATTGAAACTACCTTGGAAGTGCTTCGAAGTCGATTGAATGTTGCTTCCATGTCATTGAAACTACCTAGGAAGTGCTTCGAAGTCGTTTGAAAGTAGCTCCCATGTCATTGAAACTACCCAGGAAGTGCTTCGAAGTCGTTTGAAAGTTGCTCCCATGTCATTGAAACTACCCAGGAAGTGCTTCGAAGTCGTTTGAAAGTAGCTCCCATGTCATTGAAACTACCTAGGAAGTGCTTCGAAGTCGTTTGAAAGTAGCTTCCATGTCATTGAAACTACCTAGGAAGTGCTTCGGAGTCGCTTGAAAGTTGCTTCCATGTCATTGAAACTACCTAGGAAGTGCTTCGAAGTCGTTTGAAAGTTGCTTCCATGTCATTGAAACTACCTAGGAAGTGCTTCGAAGTCGTTTGAAAGTTGCTTCCATGTCATTGAAACTACCTAGGAAGTGCTTCGAAGTCGTTTGAAAGTAGCTCCCATGTCATTGAAGCTACCTAGGAAGTGCTTCGAAGTCGTTTGAAAGTAGCTCCCATGTCATTGAAACTACCTAGAAAGTGCTTCGAAGTCGTTTGAAAGTTGCCTCCATGTCATTGAAACTACCTAGGAAGTGCTTCGAAGTCGTATGAAAGTAGCTCCCATGTCATTGAAACTACCTAGGAAGTGCTTCGAAATCGTTTGAAAGTAGCTCCCATGTCATTGAAACTACCTAGGAAGTGCTTCGAAGTCGTATGAAAGTAGCTCAAATGTCATTGAAACTACCTAGGAAGTGCTTCGAAGTCGTTTGAAAGTAGCTCCCATGTCATTGAAACTACCTAGGAAGTGCTTCGAAGTCGTTTGAAAGTAGCTCTCATGTCATTGAAACTACCTAGGAAGTGCTTCGAAGTCGTTTGAAAGTAGCTCCCATGTCCTTGAAACTACCTAGGAAGTGCTTCGAAATCGTTTGAAAGTAGCTTCCATGTCATTGAAACTACCTAGGAAGTGCTTCGAAGTCGTTTGAAAGTAGCTCCCATGTCATTGAAACTACCTAGGAAGTGCTTCGAAGTCGTATGAAAGTAGCTCCCATGTCATTGAAACTACCTAGGAAGTGCTTCGAAGTCGTTTGAAAGTAGCTCCCTTGTCATTGAAGCTACCTAGGAAGTGCTTCGAAGTCGTTTGAAAGTTGCTTCCATGTCATTGAAACTACCTAGGAAGTGCTTCGAAGTCGTATGAAAGTTGCTTCCATGTCATTGAAACTACCTAGGAAGTGCTTCGAAGTCGTTTGAAAGTAGCTCCCATGTCATTGAAGCTACCTAGGAAGTGCTTCGAAGTCGTTTGAAAGTAGCTCCCATGTCATTGAAACTACCTAGAAAGTGCTTCGAAGTCGTTTGAAAGTTGCCTCCATGTCCTTGAAACCACCTAGGAAGTGCTTCGAAGTCGTTTGAAAGTAGCTCCCATGTCATTGAAACTACCTAGGAAGTGCTTCGAAGTCGTATGAAAGTAGCTCCGATGTCGTTGACACTACCTAGGAAGTGCTTCGTAGTCGTTTGAAAGTTGCTTCCATGTCATTGAAACTACCTTAGAAGTGCTTCGAAGTCGTTTGAAAGTTGCTTCCATGTCATTGAAACTACCTAGGAAGTGCTTCGAAGTCGTTTGAAAGTAGCTCCCATGTCATTGAAACTACCTAGGAAGTGCTTCGAAGTCGTTTGAAAGTTGCTTCCATGTCATTGAAACTACCCAGGAAGTGCTTCGGAGTCGTTTGAAAGTTGCTTCCATGTCATTGAAACTACCTAGGAAGTGCTTCGAAGTCGTTTGAAAGTAGCTCCCATGTCATTGAAACTACCCAGGAAGTGCTTCGAAGTCGTTTGAAAGTTGCTCCCATGTCATTGAAACTACCCAGGAAGTGCTTCGAAGTCGTTTGAAAGTAGCTCCCATGTCATTGAAACTACCTAGAAAGTGCTTCGAAGTCGTTTGAAAGTTGCCTCCATGTCATTGAAACTACCTAGGAAGTGCTTCGAAATCGTATGAAAGTAGCTCCCATGTCATTGAAACTACCTAGGAAGTGCTTCGAAGTCGTTTGAAAGTAGCTTCCATGTCATTGAAACTACCTAGGAAGTGCTTCGAAGTCGTATGAAAGTAGCTCCCATGTCATTGAAACTACCTAGGAAGTGCTTCGAAGTCGTTTGAAAGTAGCTTCCATGTCATTGAAACTACCTAGGAAGTGCTTCGAAGTCGTTTGAAAGTTGCTTCCATGTCATTGAAACTACCTAGGAAGTGCTTCGAAATCGTATGAAAGTAGCTCCCATGTCATTGAAACTACCTAGGAAGTGCTTCGAAGTCGTTTGAAAGTAGCTTCCATGTCATTGAAACTACCTAGGAAGTGCTTCGAAGTCGTATGAAAGTAGCTCCCATGTCATTGAAACTACCTAGGAAGGGCTTCGAAATCGTTTGAAAGTAGCTCCCATGTCATTGAAACTACTTAGGAAGTGCTTCGAAGTCGTATGAAAGTAGCTCAAATGTCATTGAAACTACCTAGGAAGTGCTTCGAAGTCGTTTGAAAGTAGCTCCCATGTCATTGAAACTACCTAGGAAGTGCTTCGAAGTCGTTTGAAAGTAGCTCTCATGTCATTGAAACTACCTAGGAAGTGCTTCGAAGTCGTTTGAAAGTAGCTTCCATGTCATTGAAACTACCTAGGAAGTGCTTCGAAGTCGTTTGAAAGTAGCTCCCATGTCATTGAAACTACCTAGGAAGTGCTTCGAAGTCGTATGAAAGTAGCTCCCATGTCATTGAAACTACCTAGGAAGTGCTTCGAAGTCGTTTGAAAGTAGCTCCCATGTCATTGAAACTACCTAGGAAGTGCTTCGAAGTCGTTTGAAAGTAGCTCTCATGTCATTGAAACTACCTAGGAAGTGCTTCGAAGTCGTTTGAAAGTAGCTTCCATGTCATTGAAACTACCTAGGAAGTGCTTCGAAATCGTTTGAAAGTAGCTCCCATGTCATTGAAACTACCTAGGAAGTGCTTCGAAGTCGTATGAAAGTAGCTCAAATGTCATTGAAACTACCTAGGAAGTGCTTCGAAGTCGTTTGAAAGTAGCTCCCATGTCATTGAAACTACCTAGGAAGTGCTTCGAAGTCGTTTGAAAGTAGCTCTCATGTCATTGAAACTACCTAGGAAGTGCTTCGAAGTCGTTTGAAAGTAGCTTCCATGTCATTGAAACTACCTAGGAAGTGCTTCGAAGTCGTTTGAAAGTAGCTCCCATGTCATTGAAACTACCTAGGAAGTGCTTCGAAGTCGTATGAAAGTAGCTCCCATGTCATTGAAACTACCTAGGAAGTGCTTCGAAGTCGTATGAAAGTAGCTCAAATGTCATTGAAACTACCTAGGAAGTGCTTCGAAGTCGTTTGAAAGTAGCTCCCATGTCATTGAAACTACCTAGGAAGTGCTTCGAAGTCGTTTGAAAGTAGCTCTCATGTCATTGAAACTACCTAGGAAGTGCTTCGAAGTCGTTTGAAAGTAGCTTCCATGTCATTGAAACTACCTAGGAAGTGCTTCGAAGTCGTTTGAAAGTAGCTCCCATGTCATTGAAACTACCTAGGAAGTGCTTCGAAGTCGTATGAAAGTAGCTCCCATGTCATTGAAACTACCTAGGAAGTGCTTCGAAGTCGTTTGAAAGTAGCTCCCATGTCATTGAAACTACCTAGGAAGTGCTTCGAAGTCGTTTGAAAGTAGCTCCCATGTCATTGAAACTACCTAGGAAGGGCTTCGAAATCGTTTGAAAGTAGCTCCCATGTCATTGAAACTACTTAGGAAGTGCTTCGAAGTCGTATGAAAGTAGCTCAAATGTCATTGAAACTACCTAGGAAGTGCTTCGAAGTCGTTTGAAAGTAGCTCCCATGTCATTGAAACTACCTAGGAAGTGCTTCGAAGTCGTTTGAAAGTAGCTCTCATGTCATTGAAACTACCTAGGAAGTGCTTCGAAGTCGTTTGAAAGTAGCTTCCATGTCATTGAAACTACCTAGGAAGTGCTTCGAAATCGTTTGAAAGTAGCTCCCATGTCATTGAAACTACCTAGGAAGTGCTTCGAAGTCGTATGAAAGTAGCTCAAATGTCATTGAAACTACCTAGGAAGTGCTTCGAAGTCGTTTGAAAGTAGCTCCCATGTCATTGAAACTACTTAGGAAGTGCTTCGAAGTCGTATGAAAGTAGCTCAAATGTCATTGAAACTACCTAGGAAGTGCTTCGAAGTCGTTTGAAAGTAGCTCCCATGTCATTGAAACTACCTAGGAAGTGCTTCGAAGTCGTTTGAAAGTAGCTCTCATGTCATTGAAACTACCTAGGAAGTGCTTCGAAGTCGTTTGAAAGTAGCTTCCATGTCATTGAAACTACCTAGGAAGTGCTTCGAAGTCGTTTGAAAGTAGCTCCCATGTCATTGAAACTACCTAGGAAGTGCTTCGAAGTCGTATGAAAGTAGCTCCCATGTCATTGAAACTACCTAGGAAGTGCTTCGAAGTCGTTTGAAAGTAGCTCCCATGTCATTGAAACTACCTAGGAAGTGCTTCGAAATCGTTTGAAAGTAGCTTCCATGTCATTGAAACTACCTAGGAAGTGCTTCGAAGTCGTTTGAAAGTAGCTTCCATGTCATTGAAACTACCTAGGAAGTGCTTCGAAGTCGTTTGAAAGTAGCTCCCATGTCATTGAAACTACCTAGGAAGTGCTTCGAAGTCGTATGAAAGTAGCTCCCATGTCATTGAAACTACCTAGGAAGTGCTTCGAAGTCGTTTGAAAGTAGCTCCCATGTCATTGAAACTACCTAGGAAGTGCTTCGAAGTCGTTTGAAAGTAGCTCCCATGTCATTGAAACTACCTAGGAAGTGCTTCGAAGTCGTTTGAAAGTAGCTCCCATGTCATTGAAACTACCTAGGAAGTGCTTCGAAGTCGTATGAAAGTAGCTCCCATGTCATTGAAACTACCTAGGAAGTGCTTCGAAATCGTTTGAAAGTAGCTCCCATGTCATTGAAACTACCTAGGAAGTGCTTCGAAGTCGTATGAAAGTAGCTCAAATGTCATTGAAACTACCTAGGAAGTGCTTCGAAGTCGTTTGAAAGTAGCTCCCATGTCATTGAAACTACCTAGGAAGTGCTTCGAAGTCGTTTGAAAGTAGCTCTCATGTCATTGAAACTACCTAGGAAGTGCTTCGAAGTCGTTTGAAAGTAGCTCCCATGTCATTGAAACTACCTAGGAAGTGCTTCGAAATCGTTTGAAAGTAGCTTCCATGTCATTGAAACTACCTAGGAAGTGCTTCGAAGTCGTTTGAAAGTAGCTCCCATGTCATTGAAACTACCTAGGAAGTGCTTCGAAGTCGTATGAAAGTAGCTCAAATGTCATTGAAACTACCTAGGAAGTGCTTCGAAGTCGTTTGAAAGTTGCCTCCATGTCATTGAAACTACCTAGGAAGTGCTTCGAAATCGTATGAAAGTAGCTCCCATGTCATTGAAACTACCTAGGAAGTGCTTCGAAGTCGTTTGAAAGTAGCTCCCATGTCATTGAAACTACCTAGGAAGTGCTTCGAAGTCGTTTGAAAGTAGCTTCCATGTCATTGAAACTACCTAGGAAGTGCTTCGAAGTCGTTTGAAAGTAGCTCCCATGTCATTGAAACTACCTAGAAAGTGCTTCGAAGTCGTTTGAAAGTTGCCTCCATGTCATTGAAACTACCTAGGAAGTGCTTCGAAATCGTATGAAAGTAGCTCCCATGTCATTGAAACTACCTAGGAAGTGCTTCGAAGTCGTATGAAAGTAGCTCCCATGTCATTGAAACTACCTAGGAAGTGCTTCGAAGTCGTTTGAAAGTAGCTTCCATGTCATTGAAACTACCTAGGAAGTGCTTCGAAGTCGTATGAAAGTAGCTCCCATGTCATTGAAACTACCTAGGAAGTGCTTCGAAGTCGTTTGAAAGTAGCTCCCATGTCATTGAAACTACCTAGGAAGTGCTTCGAAATCGTTTGAAAGTAGCTCCCATGTCATTGAAACTACCTAGGAAGTGCTTCGAAGTCGTATGAAAGTAGCTCAAATGTCATTGAAACTACCTAGGAAGTGCTTCGAAGTCGTTTGAAAGTAGCTCCCATGTCATTGAAACTACCTAGGAAGTGCTTCGAAATCGTTTGAAAGTAGCTCCCATGTCATTGAAACTACCTAGGAAGTGCTTCGAAGTCGTATGAAAGTAGCTCAAATGTCATTGAAACTACCTAGGAAGTGCTTCGAAGTCGTTTGAAAGTAGCTCCAATGTCATTGAAACTACCTAGGAAGTGCTTCGAAGTCGTATGAAAGTAGCTCAAATGTCATTGAAACTACCTAGGAAGTGCTTCGAAGTCGTTTGAAAGTAGCTCCCATGTCATTGAAACTACCTAGGAAGTGCTTCGAAGTCGTATGAAAGTAGCTCCCATGTCATTGAAACTACCTAGGAAGTGCTTCGAAGTCGTTTGAAAGTAGCTCCCATGTCATTGAAACTACCTAGGAAGTGCTTCGAAGTCGTATGAAAGTAGCTCAAATGTCATTGAAACTACCTAGGAAGTGCTTCGAAGTCGTTTGAAAGTAGCTCCCATGTCATTGAAACTACCTAGGAAGTGCTTCGAAATCGTTTGAAAGTAGCTCCCATGTCATTGAAACTACCTAGGAAGTGCTTCGAAGTCGTATGAAAGTAGCTCAAATGTCATTGAAACTACCTAGGAAGTGCTTCGAAGTCGTTTGAAAGTAGCTCCCATGTCATTGAAACTACCTAGGAAGTGCTTCGAAGTCGTATGAAAGTAGCTCAAATGTCATTGAAACTACCTAGGAAGTGCTTCGAAGTCGTTTGAAAGTAGCTCCCATGTCATTGAAACTACCTAGGAAGTGCTTCGAAGTCGTATGAAAGTAGCTCCCATGTCATTGAAACTACCTAGGAAGTGCTTCGAAGTCGTTTGAAAGTAGCTCCCATGTCATTGAAACTACCTAGGAAGTGCTTCGAAGTCGTATGAAAGTAGCTCAAATGTCATTGAAACTACCTAGGAAGTGCTTCGAAGTCGTTTGAAAGTAGCTCCCATGTCATTGAAACTACCTAGGAAGTGCTTCGAAATCGTTTGAAAGTAGCTCCCATGTCATTGAAACTACCTAGGAAGTGCTTCGAAGTCGTATGAAAGTAGCTCAAATGTCATTGAAACTACCTAGGAAGTGCTTCGAAGTCGTTTGAAAGTAGCTCCCATGTCATTGAAACTACCTAGGAAGTGCTTCGAAGTCGTATGAAAGTAGCTCAAATGTCATTGAAACTACCTAGGAAGTGCTTCGAAGTCGTTTGAAAGTAGCTTCCATGTCATTGAAACTACCTAGGAAGTGCTTCGAAGTCGTTTGAAAGTAGCTTCCATGTCATTGAAACTACCTAGGAAGTGCTTCGAAGTCGTTTGAAAGTAGCTCCCATGTCATTGAAACTACCTAGGAAGTGCTTCGAAGTCGTATGAAAGTAGCTCCCATGTCATTGAAACTACCTAGGAAGTGCTTCGAAGTCGTATGAAAGTAGCTCCCATGTCATTGAAACTACCTAGGAAGTGCTTCGAAATCGTTTGAAAGTAGCTCCCATGTCATTGAAACTACCTAGGAAGTGCTTCGAAGTCGTTTGAAAGTAGCTCTCATGTCATTGAAACTACCTAGGAAGTGCTTCGAAGTCGTTTGAAAGTAGCTTCCATGTCATTGAAACTACCTAGAAAGTGCTTCGAAGTCGTTTGAAAGTTGCCTCCATGTCATTGAAACTACCTAGGAAGTGCTTCGAAGTCGTATGAAAGTAGCTCAAATGTCATTGAAACTACCTAGGAAGTGCTTCGGAGTCGTTTCAAAGTTGCTTCAATGTCATTGAAACCACCTAGGAAGTGCTTCGGAGTCGTTTCAAAGTTGCTTCAATGTCATTGAAACCACCTAGGAAGTGCTTCGGAGTCGTTTCAAAGTTGCTTCAATGTCATTGAAACCACCTAGGAAGTGCTTCGGAGTCGTTTCAAAGTTGCTTCCATGTCATTGAAACCACCTAGGAAGTGCTTCGGAGTCGTTTCAAAGTTGCTTCAATGTCATTGAAACCACCTAGGAAGTGCTTCGGAGTCGTTTCAAAGTTGCTTCCATGTCATTGAAACCACCTAGGAAGTGCTTCGGAGTCGTTTCAAAGTTGCTTCCATGTCATTGAAACTACCTAGGAAGTGCTTCGGAGTCGTTTGAAAGTTGCTTCCTTGTCATTGAAACTACCTAGGAAGTGCTTCGGAGTCGTTTCAAAGTTGCTTCAATGTCATTGAAACCACCTAGGAAGTGCTTCGGAGTCGTTTGAAAGTTGCTTCCATGTCATTGAAACCACCTAGGAAGTGCTTCGGAGTCGTTTCAAAGTTGCTTCAATGTCATTGAAACCACCTAGGAAGTGCTTCGAAGTCGTTTGAAAGTAGCTTCCATGTCATTGAAACTACCTAGGAAGTGCTTCGAAGTCGTTTGAAAGTAGCTCCCATGTCATTGAAACTACCTAGGAAGTGCTTCGAAGTCGTATGAAAGTAGCTCCCATGTCATTGAAACTACCTAGGAAGCGCTTCGAAATCGTTTGAAAGTAGCTCCCATGTCATTGAAACTACCTAGGAAGTGCTTCGAAGTCGTTTGAAAGTTGCCTCCATGTCATTGAAACTACCTAGGAAGTGCTTCGAAGTCGTATGAAAGTAGCTCAAATGTCATTGAAACTACCTAGGAAGTGCTTCGAAGTCGTTTGAAAGTTGCTTCCATGTCATTGAAACTACCTAGGAAGTGCTTCGGAGTCGTTTGAAAATAGCTTCCATGTCATTGAAACCACCTAGGAAGTGCTTCGGAGTCGTTTCAAAGTTGCTTCAATGTCATTGAAACCACCTAGGAAGTGCTTCGGAGTCGTTTCAAAGTTGCTTCCATGTCATTGAAACCACCTAGGAAGTGCTTCGGAGTCGTTTCAAAGTTGCTTCAATGTCATTGAAACCACCTAGGAAGTGCTTCGGAGTCGTTTCAAAGTTGCTTCCATGTCATTGAAACCACCTAGGAAGTGCTTCGGAGTCGTTTCAAAGTTGCTTCAATGTCATTGAAACCACCTAGGAAGTGCTTCGGAGTCGTTTCAAAGTTGCTTCCATGTCATTGAAACCACCTAGGAAGTGCTTCGGAGTCGTTTCAAAGTTGCTTCCATGTCATTGAAACTACCTAGGAAGTGCTTCGGAGTCGTTTGAAAGTTGCTTCCTTGTCATTGAAACTACCTAGGAAGTGCTTCGGAGTCGTTTCAAAGTTGCTTCCATGTCATTGAAACTACCAAGAAAGTGCTTCGGAGTCGTTTCAAAGTTGCTTCCATGTCATTGAAACCACCTAGGAAGTGCTTTGGAGTCGTTTCAAAGTTGCTTCCATGTCATTGAAACTACCTAGGAAGTGCTTCGAAGTCGTTTGAAAGTTGCTTACATGTCATTGAAACCACCTAGGAAGTGCTTCGGAGTCGTTTGAAAATAGCTTCCATGTCATTGAAACTACCTAGGAAGTGCTTCGAAGTCGTTTGAAAGTAGCTCCCATGTCATTGAAACTACCTAGGAAGTGCTTCAATGTCGTTTGAAAGTTGCCTCCATGTCATTGAAACTACCTAGGAAGTGCTTCGAAATCGTATGAAAGTAGCTCCCATGTCATTGAAACTACCTAGGAAGTGCTTCGAAGTCGTTTGAAAGTAGCTCCCATGTCATTGAAACTACCTAGGAAGTGCTTCGAAGTCGTATGAAAGTAGCTCCCATGTCATTGAAACTACCTAGGAAGTGCTTCGAAATCGTTTGAAAGTAGCTCCCATGTCATTGAAACTACCTAGGAAGTGCTTCGAAGTCGTATGAAAGTAGCTCAAATGTCATTGAAACTACCTAGGAAGTGCTTCGAAGTCGTTTGAAAGTAGCTCCCATGTCATTGAAACTACCTAGGAAGTGCTTCGAAGTCGTTTGAAAGTAGCTCCCATGTCATTGAAACTACCTAGGAAGTGCTTCGAAATCGTTTGAAAGTAGCTTCCATGTCATTGAAACTACCTAGGAAGTGCTTCGAAGTCGTTTGAAAGTAGCTTCCATGTCATTGAAACTACCTAGGAAGTGCTTCGAAATCGTTTGAAAGTAGCTCCCATGTCATTGAAACTACCTAGGAAGTGCTTCGAAGTCGTATGAAAGTAGCTCCCATGTCATTGAAACTACCTAGGAAGTGCTTCGAAGTCGTTTGAAAGTAGCTCCCATGTCATTGAAACTACCTAGGAAGTGCTTCGAAGTCGTTTGAAAGTAGCTCTCATGTCATTGAAACTACCTAGGAAGTGCTTCGAAGTCGTTTGAAAGTAGCTCTCATGTCATTGAAACTACCTAGGAAGTGCTTCGAAGTCGTTTGAAAGTAGCTCTCATGTCATTGAAACTACCTAGGAAGTGCTTCGAAGTCGTTTGAAAGTAGCTCCCATGTCATAGAAACTACCTAGGAAGTGCTTCGAAGTCGTATGAAAGTAGCTCCCATGTCATTGAAACTACCTAGGAAGTGCTTCGAAGTCGTTTGAAAGTAGCTCCCATGTCATTGAAACTACCTAGGAAGTGCTTCGAAGTCGTTTGAAAGTAGCTCCCATGTCATTGAAACTACCTAGGAAGTGCTTCGAAATCGTTTGAAAGTAGCTTCCATGTCATTGAAACTACCTAGGAAGTGCTTCGAAGTCGTTTGAAAGTAGCTCCCATGTCATTGAAACTACCTAGGAAGTGCTTCGAAGTCGTATGAAAGTAGCTCTCATGTCATTGAAACTACCTAGGAAGTGCTTCGAAATCGTTTGAAAGTAGCTCCCATGTCATTGAAACTACCTAGGAAGTGCTTCGAAGTCGTATGAAAGTAGCTCCCATGTCATTGAAACTACCTAGGAAGTGCTTCGAAATCGTTTGAAAGTAGCTCCCATGTCATTGAAACTACCTAGGAAGTGCTTCGAAGTCGTTTGAAAGTAGCTCTCATGTCATTGAAACTACCTAGGAAGTGCTTCGAAGTCGTTTGAAAGTAGCTCCCATGTCATTGAAACTACCTAGGAAGTGCTTCGAAGTCGTATGAAAGTAGCTCCCATGTCATTGAAACTACCTAGGAAGTGCTTCGAAGTCGTTTGAAAGTAGCTTCCATGTCATTGAAACTACCTAGGAAGTGCTTCGAAGTCGTTTGAAAGTAGCTCCCATGTCATTGAAACTACCTAGGAAGTGCTTCGAAGTCGTATGAAAGTAGCTCCCATGTCATTGAAACTACCTAGGAAGTGCTTCGAAGTCGTTTGAAAGAAGCTCTCATGTCATTGAAACTACCTAGGAAGTGCTTCGAAATCGTTTGAAAGTAGCTCCCATGTCATTGAAACTACCTAGGAAGTGCTTCGAAGTCGTTTGAAAGTAGCTCTCATGTCATTGAAACTACCTAGGAAGTGCTTCGAAATCGTTTGAAAGTAGCTTCCATGTCATTGAAACTACCTAGGAAGTGCTTCGAAGTCGTATGAAAGTAGCTCCCATGTCATTGAAACTACCTAGGAAGTGCTTCGAAATCGTTTGAAAGTAGCTCCCATGTCATTGAAACTACCTAGGAAGTGCTTCGAAGTCGTTTGAAAGTAGCTCTCATGTCATTGAAACTACCTAGGAAGTGCTTCGAAGTCGTTTGAAAGTAGCTCCCATGTCATTGAAACTACCTAGGAAGTGCTTCGAAGTCGTATGAAAGTAGCTCCCATGTCATTGAAACTACCTAGGAAGTGCTTCGAAGTCGTTTGAAAGTAGCTTCCATGTCATTGAAACTACCTAGGAAGTGCTTCGAAGTCGTTTGAAAGTTGCTTTCATGTCATTGAAACTACCTAGGAAGTGCTTCGAAGTCGTTTGAAAGTAGCTCCCATGTCATTGAAACTACCTAGGAAGTGCTTCGAAGTCGTTTGAAAGTAGCTCTCATGTCATTGAAACTACCTAGGAAGTGCTTCGAAGTCGTTTGAAAGTAGCTCTCATGTCATTGAAACTACCTAGGAAGTGCTTCGAAGTCGTTTGAAAGTAGCTCTCATGTCATTGAAACTACCTAGGAAGTGCTTCGAAGTCGTTTGAAAGTAGCTCCCATGTCATTGAAACTACCTAGGAAGTACTTCGAAGTCGTATGAAAGTAGCTCCCATGTCATTGAAACTACCTAGGAAGTGCTTCGAAGTCGTTTGAAAGTAGCTTCCATGTCATTGAAACTACCTAGGAAGTGCTTCGAAGTCGTTTGAAAGTAGCTCCCATGTCATTGAAACTACCTAGGAAGTGCTTCGAAGTCGTATGAAAGTAGCTCCCATGTCATTGAAACTACCTAGGAAGTGCTTCGAAGTCGTTTGAAAGAAGCTCTCATGTCATTGAAACTACCTAGGAAGTGCTTCGAAATCGTTTGAAAGTAGCTCTCATGTCATTGAAACTACCTAGGAAGTGCTTCGAAGTCGTTTGAAAGTAGCTCCCATGTCATTGAAACTACCTAGGAAGTGCTTCGAAGTCGTATGAAAGTAGCTCCCATGTCATTGAAACTACCTAGGAAGTGCTTCGAAGTCGTATGAAAGTAGCTCCCATGTCATTGAAACTACCTAGGAAGTGCTTCGAAGTCGTTTGAAAGAAGCTCTCATGTCATTGAAACTACCTAGGAAGTGCTTCGAAGTCGTATGAAAGTAGCTCCCATGTCATTGAAACTACCTAGGAAGTGCTTCGAAGTCGTTTGAAAGTAGCTTCCATGTCATTGAAACTACCTAGGAAGTGCTTCGAAGTCGTTTGAAAGTAGCTCCCATGTCATTGAAACTACCTAGGAAGTGCTTCGAAGTCGTATGAAAGTAGCTCCCATGTCATTGAAACTACCTAGGAAGTGCTTCGAAGTCGTTTGAAAGTAGCTTCCATGTCATTGAAACTACCTAGGAAGTGCTTCGAAGTCGTTTGAAAGTAGCTCCCATGTCATTGAAACTACCTAGGAAGTGCTTCGAAGTCGTTTGAAAGTAGCTCTCATGTCATTGAAACTACCTAGGAAGTGCTTCGAAGTCGTTTGAAAGTAGCTCTCATGTCATTGAAACTACCTAGGAAGTGCTTCGAAGTCGTTTGAAAGTAGCTCTCATGTCATTGAAACTACCTAGGAAGTGCTTCGAAGTCGTTTGAAAGTAGCTCCCATGTCATTGAAACTACCTAGGAAGTGCTTCGAAGTCGTATGAAAGTAGCTCCCATGTCATTGAAACTACCTAGGAAGTGCTTCGAAGTCGTTTGAAAGTAGCTTCCATGTCATTGAAACTACCTAGGAAGTGCTTCGAAGTCGTTTGAAAGTAGCTCCCATGTCATTGAAACTACCTAGGAAGTGCTTCGAAGTCGTTTGAAAGTAGCTTCCATGTCATTGAAACTACCTAGGAAGTGCTTCGAAGTCGTTTGAAAGTAGCTCCCATGTCATTGAAACTACCTAGGAAGTGCTTCGAAGTCGTATGAAAGTAGCTCCCATGTCATTGAAACTACCTAGGAAGTGCTTCGAAGTCGTTTGAAAGTAGCTCCCATGTCATTGAAACTACCTAGGAAGTGCTTCGAAGTCGTTTGAAAGTAGCTCTCATGTCATTGAAACTACCTAGGAAGTGCTTCGAAGTCGTTTGAAAGTAGCTCTCATGTCATTGAAACTACCTAGGAAGTGCTTCGAAGTCGTTTGAAAGTAGCTCTCATGTCATTGAAACTACCTAGGAAGTGCTTCGAAGTCGTTTGAAAGTAGCTCCCATGTCATTGAAACTACCTAGGAAGTGCTTCGAAGTCGTATGAAAGTAGCTCCCATGTCATTGAAACTACCTAGGAAGTGCTTCGAAGTCGTTTGAAAGTAGCTCCCATGTCATTGAAACTACCTAGGAAGTGCTTCGAAGTCGTTTGAAAGTAGCTCCCATGTCATTGAAACTACCTAGGAAGTGCTTCGAAATCGTTTGAAAGTAGCTTCCATGTCATTGAAACTACCTAGGAAGTGCTTCGAAGTCGTTTGAAAGTAGCTCCCATGTCATTGAAACTACCTAGGAAGTGCTTCGAAGTCGTATGAAAGTAGCTCTCATGTCATTGAAACTACCTAGGAAGTGCTTCGAAGTCGTTTGAAAGTAGCTCCCATGTCATTGAAACTACCTAGGAAGTGCTTCGAAATCGTTTGAAAGTAGCTTCCATGTCATTGAAACTACCTAGGAAGTGCTTCGAAGTCGTTTGAAAGTAGCTCCCATGTCATTGAAACTACCTAGGAAGTGCTTCGAAGTCGTATGAAAGTAGCTCCCATGTCATTGAAACTACCTAGGAAGTGCTTCGAAATCGTTTGAAAGTAGCTCCCATGTCATTGAAACTACCTAGGAAGTGCTTCGAAGTCGTTTGAAAGTAGCTCTCATGTCATTGAAACTACCTAGGAAGTGCTTCGAAGTCGTTTGAAAGTAGCTCCCATGTCATTGAAACTACCTAGGAAGTGCTTCGAAGTCGTATGAAAGTAGCTCCCATGTCATTGAAACTACCTAGGAAGTGCTTCGAAGTCGTTTGAAAGTAGCTTCCATGTCATTGAAACTACCTAGGAAGTGCTTCGAAGTCGTTTGAAAGTAGCTTCCATGTCATTGAAACTACCTAGGAAGTGCTTCGAAGTCGTTTGAAAGTAGCTCCCATGTCATTGAAACTACCTAGGAAGTGCTTCGAAGTCGTATGAAAGTAGCTCCCATGTCATTGAAACTACCTAGGAAGTGCTTCGAAATCGTTTGAAAGTAGCTCCCATGTCATTGAAACTACCTAGGAAGTGCTTCGAAGTCGTTTGAAAGTAGCTCTCATGTCATTGAAACTACCTAGGAAGTGCTTCGAAGTCGTATGAAAGTAGCTCCCATGTCATTGAAACTACCTAGGAAGTGCTTCGAAATCGTTTGAAAGTAGCTCTCATGTCATTGAAACTACCTAGGAAGTGCTTCGAAGTCGTTTGAAAGTAGCTCTCATGTCATTGAAACTACCTAGGAAGTGCTTCGAAGTCGTTTGAAAGTAGCTTCCATGTCATTGAAACTACCTAGGAAGTGCTTCGAAGTCGTTTGAAAGTAGCTCCCATGTCATTGAAACTACCTAGGAAGTGCTTCGAAGTCGTATGAAAGTAGCTCCCATGTCATTGAAACTACCTAGGAAGTGCTTCGAAGTCGTTTGAAAGTAGCTCCCATGTCATTGAAACTACCTAGGAAGTGCTTCGAAGTCGTTTGAAAGTAGCTTCCATGTCATTGAAACTACCTAGGAAGTGCTTCGAAGTCGTTTGAAAGTAGCTCTCATGTCATTGAAACTACCTAGGAAGTGCTTCGAAGTCGTTTGAATGTAGCTCTCATGTCATTGAAACTACCTAGGAAGTGCTTCGAAGTCGTTTGAAAGTAGCTTCCATGTCATTGAAACTACCTAGGAAGTGCTTCGAAGTCGTTTGAAAGTAGCTCTCATGTCATTGAAACTACCTAGGAAGTGCTTCGAAGTCGTATGAAAGTAGCTCTCATGTCATTGAAACTACCTAGGAAGTGCTTCGAAGTCGTTTGAAAGTAGCTCCCATGTCATTGAAACTACCTAGGAAGTGCTTCGAAATCGTTTGAAAGTAGCTTCCATGTCATTGAAACTACCTAGGAAGTGCTTCGAAGTCGTTTGAAAGTAGCTCCCATGTCATTGAAACTACCTAGGAAGTGCTTCGAAGTCGTATGAAAGTAGCTCCCATGTCATTGAAACTACCTAGGAAGTGCTTCGAAATCGTTTGAAAGTAGCTCCCATGTCATTGAAACTACCTAGGAAGTGCTTCGAAGTCGTTTGAAAGTAGCTCCCATGTCATTGAAACTACCTAGGAAGTGCTTCGAAGTCGTTTGAAAGTAGCTCCCATGTCATTGAAACTACCTAGGAAGTGCTTCGAAGTCGTATGAAAGTAGCTCCCATGTCATTGAAACTACCTAGGAAGTGCTTCGAAGTCGTTTGAAAGTAGCTTCCATGTCATTGAAACTACCTAGGAAGTGCTTCGAAGTCGTTTGAAAGTAGCTCCCATGTCATTGAAACTACCTAGGAAGTGCTTCGAAGTCGTATGAAAGTAGCTCCCATGTCATTGAAACTACCTAGGAAGTGCTTCGAAGTCGTTTGAAAGTAGCTCTCATGTCATTGAAACTACCTAGGAAGTGCTTCGAAGTCGTTTGAATGTAGCTCTCATGTCATTGAAACTACCTAGGAAGTGCTTCGAAGTCGTTTGAAAGTAGCTCCCATGTCATTGAAACTACCTAGGAAGTGCTTCGAAGTCGTATGAAAGTAGCTCCCATGTCATTGAAACTACCTAGGAAGTGCTTCGAAATCGTTTGAAAGTAGCTCCCATGTCATTGAAACTACCTAGGAAGTGCTTCGAAGTCGTTTGAAAGTAGCTCTCATGTCATTGAAACTACCTAGGAAGTGCTTCGAAGTCGTATGAAAGTAGCTCCCATGTCATTGAAACTACCTAGGAAGTGCTTCGAAATCGTTTGAAAGTAGCTCTCATGTCATTGAAACTACCTAGGAAGTGCTTCGAAGTCGTTTGAAAGTAGCTCTCATGTCATTGAAACTACCTAGGAAGTGCTTCGAAGTCGTTTGAAAGTAGCTTCCATGTCATTGAAACTACCTAGGAAGTGCTTCGAAGTCGTATGAAAGTAGCTCCCATGTCATTGAAACTACCTAGGAAGTGCTTCGAAGTCGTTTGAAAGTAGCTCCCATGTCATTGAAACTACCTAGGAAGTGCTTCGAAGTCGTTTGAAAGTAGCTTCCATGTCATTGAAACTACCTAGGAAGTGCTTCGAAGTCGTTTGAAAGTAGCTCTCATGTCATTGAAACTACCTAGGAAGTGCTTCGAAGTCGTTTGAATGTAGCTCTCATGTCATTGAAACTACCTAGGAAGTGCTTCGAAGTCGTTTGAAAGTAGCTCCCATGTCATTGAAACTACCTAGGAAGTGCTTCGAAGTCGTATGAAAGTAGCTCCCATGTCATTGAAACTACCTAGGAAGTGCTTCGAAATCGTTTGAAAGTAGCTCCCATGTCATTGAAACTACCTAGGAAGTGCTTCGAAGTCGTTTGAAAGTAGCTCCCATGTCATTGAAACTACCTAGGAAGTGCTTCGAAGTCGTTTGAAAGTAGCTCTCATGTCATTGAAACTACCTAGGAAGTGCTTCGAAGTCGTATGAAAGTAGCTCCCATGTCATTGAAACTACCTAGGAAGTGCTTCGAAATCGTTTGAAAGTAGCTCTCATGTCATTGAAACTACCTAGGAAGTGCTTCGAAGTCGTTTGAAAGTAGCTTCCATGTCATTGAAACTACCTAGGAAGTGCTTCGAAGTCGTTTGAAAGTAGCTCCCATGTCATTGAAACTACCTAGGAAGTGCTTCGAAGTCGTATGAAAGTAGCTCCCATGTCATTGAAACTACCTAGGAAGTGCTTCGAAGTCGTTTGAAAGTAGCTCCCATGTCATTGAAACTACCTAGGAAGTGCTTCGAAGTCGTTTGAAAGTAGCTTCCATGTCATTGAAACTACCTAGGAAGTGCTTCGAAGTCGTTTGAAAGTAGCTCTCATGTCATTGAAACTACCTAGGAAGTGCTTCGAAGTCGTTTGAATGTAGCTCTCATGTCATTGAAACTACCTAGGAAGTGCTTCGAAGTCGTTTGAAAGTAGCTTCCATGTCATTGAAACTACCTAGGAAGTGCTTCGAAGTCGTTTGAAAGTAGCTCTCATGTCATTGAAACTACCTAGGAAGTGCTTCGAAGTCGTATGAAAGTAGCTCTCATGTCATTGAAACTACCTAGGAAGTGCTTCGAAGTCGTTTGAAAGTAGCTCCCATGTCATTGAAACTACCTAGGAAGTGCTTCGAAATCGTTTGAAAGTAGCTTCCATGTCATTGAAACTACCTAGGAAGTGCTTCGAAGTCGTTTGAAAGTAGCTCCCATGTCATTGAAACTACCTAGGAAGTGCTTCGAAGTCGTATGAAAGTAGCTCCCATGTCATTGAAACTACCTAGGAAGTGCTTCGAAATCGTTTGAAAGTAGCTCCCATGTCATTGAAACTACCTAGGAAGTGCTTCGAAGTCGTTTGAAAGTAGCTCTCATGTCATTGAAACTACCTAGGAAGTGCTTCGAAGTCGTTTGAAAGTAGCTCCCATGTCATTGAAACTACCTAGGAAGTGCTTCGAAGTCGTATGAAAGTAGCTCTCATGTCATTGAAACTACCTAGGAAGTGCTTCGAAGTCGTTTGAATGTAGCTCTCATGTCATTGAAACTACCTAGGAAGTGCTTCGAAGTCGTTTGAAAGCAGCTCCCATGTCATTGAAACTACCTAGGAAGTGCTTCGAAGTCGTATGAAAGTAGCTCCCATGTCATTGAAACTACCTAGGAAGTGCTTCGAAATCGTTTGAAAGTAGCTCCCATGTCATTGAAACTACCTAGGAAGTGCTTCGAAGTCGTTTGAAAGTAGCTCTCATGTCATTGAAACTACCTAGGAAGTGCTTCGAAGTCGTTTGAAAGTAGCTCCCATGTCATTGAAACTACCTAGGAAGTGCTTCGAAGTCGTATGAAAGTAGCTCCCATGTCATTGAAACTACCTAGGAAGTGCTTCGAAGTCGTTTGAAAGTAGCTCCCATGTCATTGAAACTACCTAGGAAGTGCTTCGAAGTCGTATGAAAGTAGCTTCCATGTCATTGAAACTACCTAGGAAGTGCTTCGAAGTCGTTTGAAAGTAGCTCCCATGTCATTGAAACTACCTAGGAAGTGCTTCGAAGTCGTATGAAAGTAGCTCCCATGTCATTGAAACTACCTAGGAAGTGCTTCGAAATCGTTTGAAAGTAGCTCTCATGTCATTGAAACTACCTAGGAAGTGCTTCGAAGTCGTTTGAAAGTAGCTTCCATGTCATTGAAACTACCTAGGAAGTGCTTCGAAGTCGTTTGAAAGTAGCTCTCATGTCATTGAAACTACCTAGGAAGTGCTTCGAAGTCGTTTGAAAGTAGCTTCCATGTCATTGAAACTACCTAGGAAGTGCTTCGAAGTCGTTTGAAAGTAGCTCCCATGTCATTGAAACTACCTAGGAAGTGCTTCGAAGTCGTATGAAAGTAGCTCCCATGTCATTGAAACTACCTAGGAAGTGCTTCGAAGTCGTTTGAAAGTAGCTCCCATGTCATTGAAACTACCTAGGAAGTGCTTCGAAGTCGTTTGAAAGTAGCTCTCATGTCATTGAAACTACCTAGGAAGTGCTTCGAAGTCGTTTGAAAGTAGCTTCCATGTCATTGAAACTACCTAGGAAGTGCTTCGAAGTCGTTTGAAAGTAGCTCCCATGTCATTGAAACTACCTAGGAAGTGCTTCGAAGTCGTATGAAAGTAGCTCCCATGTCATTGAAACTACCTAGGAAGTGCTTCGAAGTCGTTTGAAAGTAGCTCCCATGTCATTGAAACTACCTAGGAAGTGCTTCGAAGTCGTTTGAAAGTAGCTCCCATGTCATTGAAACTACCTAGGAAGGGCTTCGAAATCGTTTGAAAGTAGCTCCCATGTCATTGAAACTACTTAGGAAGTGCTTCGAAGTCGTATGAAAGTAGCTCAAATGTCATTGAAACTACCTAGGAAGTGCTTCGAAGTCGTTTGAAAGTAGCTCCCATGTCATTGAAACTACCTAGGAAGTGCTTCGAAGTCGTTTGAAAGTAGCTCTCATGTCATTGAAACTACCTAGGAAGTGCTTCGAAGTCGTTTGAAAGTAGCTTCCATGTCATTGAAACTACCTAGGAAGTGCTTCGAAATCGTTTGAAAGTAGCTCCCATGTCATTGAAACTACCTAGGAAGTGCTTCGAAGTCGTATGAAAGTAGCTCAAATGTCATTGAAACTACCTAGGAAGTGCTTCGAAGTCGTTTGAAAGTAGCTCCCATGTCATTGAAACTACCTAGGAAGTGCTTCGAAGTCGTTTGAAAGTAGCTCCCATGTCATTGAAACTACCTAGGAAGTGCTTCGAAGTCGTATGAAAGTAGCTTCCATGTCATTGAAACTACCTAGGAAGTGCTTCGAAGTCGTTTGAAAGTAGCTTCCATGTCATTGAAACTACCTAGGAAGTGCTTCGAAGTCGTTTGAAAGTAGCTCCCATGTCATTGAAACTACCTAGGAAGTGCTTCGAAGTCGTTTGAAAGTTGCTTCCATGCCATTGAAACTACCTTGGAAGTGCTTCGGAGTCGTTTCAAAGTTGCTTCCATGTCATTAAAACTATCTAGGAAGTGCTTTGGAGTCGTTTGAAAGTTGCTTCCATGTCATTGAAACTACCTAGGAAGTGCTTCGAAGTCGTTTGAAAGTAGCTCCCATGTCATTGAAACTACCTAGGAAGTGCTTCGAAGTCGTTTGAAAGTAGCTCCCATGTCATTGAAACTACCTAGGAAGTGCTTCGAAGTCGTTTGAAAGTTGCTTCCATGCCATTGAAACTACCTTGGAAGTGCTTCGGAGTCGTTTCAAAGTTGCTTCCATGTCATTAAAACTATCTAGGAAGTGCTTCGAAGTCGTTTGAAAGTAGCTCCCATGTCATTGAAACTACCTAGGAAGTGCTTCGAAGTCGTTTGAAAGTAGCTCCCATGTCATTGAAACTACCTAGGAAGTGCTTCGAAGTCGTTTGAAAGTAGCTCCCATGTCATTGAAACTACCTAGGAAGTGCTTCGAAGTCGTTTGAAAGTAGCTCCCATGTCATTGAAACTACCTAGGAAGTGCTTCGAAGTCGTTTGAAAGTAGCTCCCATGTCATTGAAACTACCTAGGAAGTGCTTCGAAGTCGTATGAAAGTAGCTCCCATGTCATTGAAACTACCTAGGAAGTGCTTCGAAATCGTTTGAAAGTAGCTCCCATGTCATTGAAACTACCTAGGAAGTGCTTCGAAGTCGTATGAAAGTAGCTTCCATGTCATTGAAACTACCTAGGAAGTGCTTCGAAGTCGTTTGAAAGTAGCTTCCATGTCATTGAAACTACCTAGGAAGTGCTTCGAAGTCGTTTGAAAGTAGCTCCCATGTCATTGAAACTACCTAGGAAGTGCTTCGAAGTCGTATGAAAGTAGCTTCCATGTCATTGAAACTACCTAGGAAGTGCTTCGAAGTCGTTTGAAAGTAGCTTCCATGTCATTGAAACTACCTAGGAAGTGCTTCGAAGTCGTTTGAAAGTAGCTCCCATGTCATTGAAACTACCTAGGAAGTGCTTCGAAGTCGTTTGAAAGTTGCTTCCATGCCATTGAAACTACCTTGGAAGTGCTTCGGAGTCGTTTCAAAGTTGCTTCCATGTCATTAAAACTATCTAGGAAGTGCTTTGGAGTCGTTTGAAAGTAGCTTCCATGTCATTGAAACTACCTAGGAAGTGCTTCGAAGTCGTTTGAAAGTAGCTTCCATGTCATTGAAACTACCTAGGAAGTGCTTCGAAGTCGTTTGAAAGTAGCTCCCATGTCATTGAAACTACCTAGGAAGTGCTTCGAAGTCGTTTGAAAGTTGCTTCCATGCCATTGAAACTACCTTGGAAGTGCTTCGGAGTCGTTTCAAAGTTGCTTCCATGTCATTAAAACTATCTAGGAAGTGCTTCGAAGTCGTTTGAAAGTAGCTCCCATGTCATTGAAACTACCTAGGAAGTGCTTCGAAGTCGTTTGAAAGTAGCTCCCATGTCATTGAAACTACCTAGGAAGTGCTTCGAAGTCGTTTGAAAGTAGCTCCCATGTCATTGAAACTACCTAGGAAGTGCTTCGAAGTCGTTTGAAAGTAGCTCCCATGTCATTGAAACTACCTAGGAAGTGCTTCGAAGTCGTTTGAAAGTAGCTCCCATGTCATTGAAACTACCTAGGAAGTGCTTCGAAGTCGTATGAAAGTAGCTCCCATGTCATTGAAACTACCTAGGAAGTGCTTCGAAATCGTTTGAAAGTAGCTCCCATGTCATTGAAACTACCTAGGAAGTGCTTCGAAGTCGTATGAAAGTAGCTCAAATGTCATTGAAACTACCTAGGAAGTGCTTCGAAGTCGTTTGAAAGTAGCTCCCATGTCATTGAAACTACCTAGGAAGTGCTTCGAAGTCGTTTGAAAGTAGCTCTCATGTCATTGAAACTACCTAGGAAGTGTTTCGAAGTCGTTTGAAAGTAGCTCCCATGTCATTGAAACTACCTAGGAAGTGCTTCGAAATCGTTTGAAAGTAGCTTCCATGTCATTGAAACTACCTAGGAAGTGCTTCGAAGTCGTTTGAAAGTAGCTCCCATGTCATTGAAACTACCTAGGAAGTGCTTCGAAGTCGTATGAAAGTAGCTCAAATGTCATTGAAACTACCTAGGAAGTGCTTCGAAGTCGTTTGAAAGTTGCCTCCATGTCATTGAAACTACCTAGGAAGTGCTTCGAAATCGTATGAAAGTAGCTCCCATGTCATTGAAACTACCTAGGAAGTGCTGCGAAGTCGTTTGAAAGTAGCTCCCATGTCATTGAAACTACCTAGGAAGTGCTTCGAAGTCGTTTGAAAGTAGCTCCCATGTCATTGAAACTACCTAGGAAGTGCTTCGAAGTCGTATGAAAGTAGCTCAAATGTCATTGAAACTACCTAGGAAGTGCTTCGAAGTCGTTTGAAAGTAGCTCCCATGTCATTGAAACTACCTAGGAAGTGCTTCGAAATCGTTTGAAAGTAGCTCCCATGTCATTGAAACTACCTAGGAAGTGCTTCGAAGTCGTATGAAAGTAGCTCAAATGTCATTGAAACTACCTAGGAAGTGCTTCGAAGTCGTTTGAAAGTAGCTCCCATGTCATTGAAACTACCTAGGAAGTGCTTCGAAATCGTTTGAAAGTAGCTCCCATGTCATTGAAACTACCTAGGAAGTGCTTCGAAGTCGTATGAAAGTAGCTCAAATGTCATTGAAACTACCTAGGAAGTGCTTCGAAATCGTTTGAAAGTAGCTCCCATGTCATTGAAACTACCTAGGAAGTGCTTCGAAGTCGTATGAAAGTAGCTCAAATGTCATTGAAACTACCTAGGAAGTGCTTCGAAGTCGTTTGAAAGTAGCTCCCATGTCATTGAAACTACCTAGGAAGTGCTTCGAAATCGTTTGAAAGTAGCTCCCATGTCATTGAAACTACCTAGGAAGTGCTTCGAAGTCGTATGAAAGTAGCTCAAATGTCATTGAAACTACCTAGGAAGTGCTTCGAAGTCGTTTGAAAGTAGCTCCCATGTCATTGAAACTACCTAGGAAGTGCTTCGAAGTCGTATGAAAGTAGCTCAAATGTCATTGAAACTACCTAGGAAGTGCTTCGAAGTCGTTTGAAAGTAGCTCCCATGTCATTGAAACTACCTAGGAAGTGCTTCGAAGTCGTATGAAAGTAGCTCCCATGTCTTTGAAACTACCTAGGAAGTGCTTCGAAGTCGTTTGAAAGTAGCTTCCATGTCATTGAAACTACCTAGGAAGTGCTTCGAAGTCGTATGAAAGTAGCTCCCATGTCATTGAAACTACCTAGGAAGTGCTTCGAAGTCGTTTGAAAGTAGCTCCCATGTCATTGAAACTACCTAGGAAGTGCTTCGAAATCGTTTGAAAGTAGCTCCCATGTCATTGAAACTACCTAGGAAGTGCTTCGAAGTCGTATGAAAGTAGCTCAAATGTCATTGAAACTACCTAGGAAGTGCTTCGAAGTCGTTTGAAAGTAGCTTCCATGTCATTGAAACTACCTAGGAAGTGCTTCGAAGTCGTTTGAAAGTAGCTTCCATGTCATTGAAACTACCTAGGAAGTGCTTCGAAGTCGTTTGAAAGTAGCTCCCATGTCATTGAAACTACCTAGGAAGTGCTTCGAAGTCGTATGAAAGTAGCTCCCATGTCATTGAAACTACCTAGGAAGTGCTTCGAAATCGTTTGAAAGTAGCTCCCATGTCATTGAAACTACCTAGGAAGTGCTTCGAAGTCGTTTGAAAGTAGCTCTCATGTCATTGAAACTACCTAGGAAGTGCTTCGAAGTCGTTTGAAAGTAGCTTCCATGTCATTGAAACTACCTAGAAAGTGCTTCGAAGTCGTTTGAAAGTTGCCTCCATGTCATTGAAACTACCTAGGAAGTGCTTCGAAGTCGTATGAAAGTAGCTCAAATGTCATTGAAACTACCTAGGAAGTGCTTCGAAGTCGTTTGAAAGTAGCTCCCATGTCATTGAAACTACCTAGGAAGTGCTTCAATGTCGTTTGAAAGTTGCCTCCATGTCATTGAAACTACCTAGGAAGTGCTTCGAAATCGTATGAAAGTAGCTCCCATGTCATTGAAACTACCTAGGAAGTGCTTCGAAGTCGTTTGAAAGTAGCTTCCATGTCATTGAAACTACCTAGGAAGTGCTTCGAAGTCGTTTGAAAGTAGCTCCCATGTCATTGAAACTACCTAGGAAGTGCTTCGAAGTCGTATGAAAGTAGCTCCCATGTCATTGAAACTACCTAGGAAGTGCTTCGAAATCGTTTGAAAGTAGCTCCCATGTCATTGAAACTACCTAGGAAGTGCTTCGAAGTCGTATGAAAGTAGCTCAAATGTCATTGAAACTACCTAGGAAGTGCTTCGAAGTCGTTTGAAAGTAGCTCCCATGTCATTGAAACTACCTAGGAAGTGCTTCGAAGTCGTTTGAAAGTAGCTCCCATGTCATTGAAACTACCTAGGAAGTGCTTCGAAATCGTTTGAAAGTAGCTTCCATGTCATTGAAACTACCTAGGAAGTGCTTCGAAGTCGTTTGAAAGTAGCTTCCATGTCATTGAAACTACCTAGGAAGTGCTTCGAAGTCGTATGAAAGTAGCTCCCATGTCATTGAAACTACCTAGGAAGTGCTTCGAAGTCGTTTGAAAGTAGCTCCCATGTCATTGAAACTACCTAGGAAGTGCTTCGAAGTCGTTTGAAAGTAGCTCTCATGTCATTGAAACTACCTAGGAAGTGCTTCGAAGTCGTTTGAAAGTAGCTCTCATGTCATTGAAACTACCTAGGAAGTGCTTCGAAGTCGTTTGAAAGTAGCTCTCATGTCATTGAAACTACCTAGGAAGTGCTTCGAAGTCGTTTGAAAGTAGCTCCCATGTCATTGAAACTACCTAGGAAGTGCTTCGAAGTCGTATGAAAGTAGCTCCCAGGTCATTGAAACTACCTAGGAAGTGCTTCGAAGTCGTTTGAAAGTAGCTCTCATGTCATTGAAACTACCTAGGAAGTGCTTCGAAGTCGTTTGAAAGTAGCTCCCATGTCATTGAAACTACCTAGGAAGTGCTTCGAAGTCGTATGAAAGTAGCTCCCATGTCATTGAAACTACCTAGGAAGTGCTTCGAAATCGTTTGAAAGTAGCTCCCATGTCATTGAAACTACCTAGGAAGTGCTTCGAAGTCGTTTGAAAGTAGCTCTCATGTCATTGAAACTACCTAGGAAGTGCTTCGAAGTCGTTTGAAAGTAGCTCTCATGTCATTGAAACTACCTAGGAAGTGCTTCGAAGTCGTTTGAAAGTAGCTCTCATGTCATTGAAACTACCTAGGAAGTGCTTCGAAGTCGTTTGAAAGTAGCTCCCATGTCATTGAAACTACCTAGGAAGTGCTTCGAAGTCGTATGAAAGTAGCTCCCATGTCATTGAAACTACCTAGGAAGTGCTTCGAAGTCGTTTGAAAGTAGCTTCCATGTCATTGAAACTACCTAGGAAGTGCTTCGAAGTCGTTTGAAAGTAGCTCCCATGTCATTGAAACTACCTAGGAAGTGCTTCGAAGTCGTATGAAAGTAGCTCCCATGTCATTGAAACTACCTAGGAAGTGCTTCGAAATCGTTTGAAAGTAGCTCCCATGTCATTGAAACTACCTAGGAAGTGCTTCGAAGTCGTTTGAAAGTAGCTCTCATGTCATTGAAACTACCTAGGAAGTGCTTCGAAGTCGTTTGAAAGTAGCTCTCATGTCATTGAAACTACCTAGGAAGTGCTTCGAAGTCGTTTGAAAGTAGCTTCCATGTCATTGAAACTACCTAGGAAGTGCTTCGAAGTCGTTTGAAAGTAGCTCCCATGTCATTGAAACTACCTAGGAAGTGCTTCGAAGTCGTATGAAAGTAGCTCCCATGTCATTGAAACTACCTAGGAAGTGCTTCGAAGTCGTTTGAAAGTAGCTCCCATGTCATTGAAACTACCTAGGAAGTGCTTCGAAGTCGTTTGAAAGTAGCTCTCATGTCATTGAAACTACCTAGGAAGTGCTTCGAAGTCGTTTGAAAGTAGCTCCCATGTCATTGAAACTACCTAGGAAGTGCTTCGAAGTCGTTTGAAAGTAGCTCCCATGTCATTGAAACTACCTAGGAAGTGCTTCGAAGTCGTTTGAAAGTAGCTCCCATGTCATTGAAACTGCCTAGGAAGTGCTTCGAAATCGTTTGAAAGTAGCTTCCATGTCATTGAAACTACCTAGGAAGTGCTTCGAAGTCGTTTGAAAGTAGCTTCCATGTCATTGAAACTACCTAGGAAGTGCTTCGAAGTCGTTTGAAAGTAGCTCCCATGTCATTGAAACTACCTAGGAAGTGCTTCGAAGTCGTATGAAAGTAGCTCCCATGTCATTGAAACTACCTAGGAAGTGCTTCGAAATCGTTTGAAAGTAGCTCCCATGTCATTGAAACTACCTAGGAAGTGCTTCGAAGTCGTTTGAAAGTAGCTCTCATGTCATTGAAACTACCTAGGAAGTGCTTCGAAGTCGTTTGAAAGTAGCTCTCATGTCATTGAAACTACCTAGGAAGTGCTTCGAAGTCGTTTGAAAGTAGCTCTCATGTCATTGAAACTACCTAGGAAGTGCTTCGAAGTCGTTTGAAAGTAGCTCCCATGTCATTGAAACTACCTAGGAAGTGCTTCGAAGTCGTATGAAAGTAGCTCCCATGTCATTGAAACTACCTAGGAAGTGCTTCGAAGTCGTTTGAAAGTAGCTCTCATGTCATTGAAACTACCTAGGAAGTGCTTCGAAGTCGTTTGAAAGTAGCTCCCATGTCATTGAAACTACCTAGGAAGTGCTTCGAAGTCGTATGAAAGTAGCTCCCATGTCATTGAAACTACCTAGGAAGTGCTTCGAAATCGTTTGAAAGTAGCTCCCATGTCATTGAAACTACCTAGGAAGTGCTTCGAAGTCGTTTGAAAGTAGCTCTCATGTCATTGAAACTACCTAGGAAGTGCTTCGAAGTCGTTTGAAAGTAGCTTCCATGTCATTGAAACTACCTGAGAAGTGCTTCGAAATCGTTTGAAAGTAGCTCCCATGTCATTGAAACTACCTAGGAAGTGCTTCGAAGTCGTTTGAAAGTAGCTCTCATGTCATTGAAACTACCTAGGAAGTGCTTCGAAGTCGTTTGAAAGTAGCTCCCATGTCATTGAAACTACCTAGGAAGTGCTTCGAAGTCGTTTGAAAGTTGCTTCCATGTCATTGAAACTACCTAGGAAGTGCTTCGAAATCGTTTGAAAGTAGCTCCCATGTCATTGAAACTACCTAGGAAGTGCTTCGAAGTCGTTTGAAAGTTGCTTCCATGTCATTGAAACTACCTAGGAAGTGCTTCGAAGTCGTTTGAAAGTAGCTCCCATGTCATTGAAACTACCTAGGAAGTGCTTCGAAGTCGTTTGAAAGTAGCTCTCATGTCATTGAAACTACCTAGGAAGTGCTTCGAAATCGTTTGAAAGTAGCTTCCATGTCATTGAAACTACCTGAGAAGTGCTTCGAAATCGTTTGAAAGTAGCTCCCATGTCATTGAAACTACCTAGGAAGTGCTTCGAAGTCGTTTGAAAGTAGCTCTCATGTCATTGAAACTACCTAGGAAGTGCTTCGAAGTCGTTTGAAAGTAGCTCCCATGTCATTGAAACTACCTAGGAAGTGCTTCGAAGTCGTTTGAAAGTTGCTTCCATGTCATTGAAACTACCTAGGAAGTGCTTCGAAATCGTTTGAAAGTAGCTCCCATGTCATTGAAACTACCTAGGAAGTGCTTCGAAGTCGTTTGAAAGTTGCTTCCATGTCATTGAAACTACCTAGGAAGTGCTTCGAAGTCGTTTGAAAGTAGCTCCCATGTCATTGAAACTACCTAGGAAGTGCTTCGAAGTCGTTTGAAAGTAGCTCTCATGTCATTGAAACTACCTAGGAAGTGCTTCGAAGTCGTTTGAAAGTAGCTCCCATGTCATTGAAACTACCTAGGAAGTGCTTCGAAATCGTTTGAAAGTAGCTCCCATGTCATTGAAACTACCTAGGAAGTGCTTCGAAGTCGTATGAAAGTAGCTCCCATGTCATTGAAACTACCTAGGAAGTGCTTCGAAATCGTTTGAAAGTAGCTCCCATGTCATTGAAACTACCTAGGAAGTGCTTCGAAGTCGTTTGAAAGTAGCTCTCATGTCATTGAAACTACCTAGGAAGTGCTTCGAAGTCGTTTGAAAGTAGCTCCCATGTCATTGAAACTACCTAGGAAGTGCTTCGAAGTCGTATGAAAGTAGCTCTCATGTCATTGAAACTACCTAGGAAGTGCTTCGAAGTCGTTTGAAAGTAGCTCTCATGTCATTGAAACTACCTAGGAAGTGCTTCGAAGTCGTTTGAAAGTAGCTCCCATGTCATTGAAACTACCTAGGAAGTGCTTCGAAGTCGTATGAAAGTAGCTCCCATGTCATTGAAACTACCTAGGAAGTGCTTCGAAATCGTTTGAAAGTAGCTCCCATGTCATTGAAACTACCTAGGAAGTGCTTCGAAGTCGTTTGAAAGTAGCTCTCATGTCATTGAAACTACCTAGGAAGTGCTTCGAAGTCGTTTGAAAGTAGCTTCCATGTCATTGAAACTACCTAGAAAGTGCTTCGAAGTCGTTTGAAAGTTGCCTCCATGTCATTGAAACTACCTAGGAAGTGCTTCGAAATCGTATGAAAGTAGCTCCCATGTCATTGAAACTACCTAGGAAGTGCTTCGAAGTCGTTTGAAAGTAGCTCTCATGTCATTGAAACTACCTAGGAAGTGCTTCGAAGTCGTTTGCAAGTAGCTCCCATGTCATTGAAACTACCTAGGAAGTGCTTCGAAGTCGTTTGAAAGTAGCTCTCATGTCATTGAAACTACCTAGGAAGTGCTTCGAAGTCGTTTGAAAGTAGCTCCCATGTCATTGAAACTACCTAGGAAGTGCTTCGAAGTCGTTTGAAAGTTGCTTCCATGTCATTGAAACTACCTAGGAAGTGCTTCGAAATCGTTTGAAAGTAGCTCCCATGTCATTGAAACTACCTAGGAAGCGCTTCGAAATCGTTTGAAAGTAGCTCCCATGTCATTGAAACTACCTAGGAAGTGCTTCGAAGTCGTTTGAAAGTAGCTCTCATGTCATTGAAACTACCTAGGAAGTGCTTCGAAGTCGTTTGAAAGTAGCTCCCATGTCATTGAAACTACCTAGGAAGTGCTTCGAAGTCGTATGAAAGTAGCTCAAATGTCATTGAAACTACCTAGGAAGTGCTTCGAAGTCGTTTGAAAGTAGCTCCCATGTCATTGAAACTACCTAGGAAGTGCTTCGAAGTCGTTTGAAAGTAGCTCTCATGTCATTGAAACTACCTAGGAAGTGCTTCGAAGTCGTTTGAAAGTAGCTCCCATGTCATTGAAACTACCTAGGAAGTGCTTCGAAATCGTTTGAAAGTAGCTTCCATGTCATTGAAACTACCTAGGAAGTGCTTCGAAGTCGTTTGAAAGTAGCTTCCATGTCATTGAAACTACCTAGGAAGTGCTTCGAAGTCGTTTGAAAGTAGCTCCCATGTCATTGAAACTACCTAGGAAGTGCTTCGAAGTCGTTTGAAAGTAGCTCCCATGTCATTGAAACTACCTAGGAAGTGCTTCGAAGTCGTTTGAAAGTTGCCTCCATGTCATTGAAACTACCTAGGAAGTGCTTAGAAATCGTATTAAAGTAGCTCCCATGTCATTGAAACTACCTAGGAAGTGCTTCGAAGTCGTTTGAAAGTAGCTTCCAAGTCATTGAAACTACCTAGGAAGTGCTTCGAAGTCGTATGAAAGTAGCTCCCATGTCATTGAAACTACCTAGGAAGTGCTTCGAAGTCGTTTGAAAGTAGCTCCCATGTCATTGAAACTACCTAGGAAGTGCTTCGAAATCGTATGAAAGTAGCTCCCATGTCATTGAAACTACCTAGGAAGTGCTTCGAAGTCGTTTGAAAGTAGCTTCCATGTCATTGAAACTACCTAGGAAGTGCTTCGAAGTCGTATGAAAGTAGCTCCCATGTCATTGAAACTACCTAGGAAGTGCTTCGAAGTCGTTTGAAAGTAGCTCCCATGTCATTGAAACTACCTAGGAAGTGCTTCGAAATCGTTTGAAAGTAGCTTCCATGTCATTGAAACTACCTAGGAAGTGATTCGAAGTCGTTTGAAAGTAGCTTCCATGTCATTGAAAATACCTAGGAAGTGCTTCGAAGTCGTTTGAAAGTAGCTCCCATGTCATTGAAACTACCTAGGAAGTGCTTCGAAGTCGTTTGAAAGTAGCTCTCATGTCATTGAAACTACCTAGGAAGTGCTTCGAAGTCGTTTGAAAGTAGCTCTCATGTCATTGAATCTACCTAGGAAGTGCTTCGAAGTCGTTTGAAAGTAGCTCCAATGTCATTGAAACTACCTAGGAAGTGCTTCGAAGTCGTTTGAAAGTAGCTCCCATGTCATTGAAACTACCTAGGAAGTGCTTCGAAGTCGTATGAAAGTAGCTCCCATGTCATTGAAACTACCTAGGAAGTGCTTCGAAATCGTTTGAAAGTAGCTCCCATGTCATTGAAACTACCTAGGAAGTGCTTCGAAGTCGTATGAAAGTAGCTCAAATGTCATTGAAACTACCTAGGAAGTGCTTCGAAGTCGTTTGAAAGTAGCTCCCATGTCATTGAAACTACCTAGGAAGTGCTTCGAAATCGTTTGAAAGTAGCTCCCATGTCATTGAAACTACCTAGGAAGCGCTTCGAAATCGTTTGAAAGTAGCTCCCATGTCATTGAAACTACCTAGGAAGTGCTTCGAAGTCGTTTGAAAGTAGCTCCCATGTCATTGAAACTACCTAGGAAGTGCTTCGAAGTCGTTTGAAAGTAGCTCCCATGTCATTGAAACTACCTAGGAAGTGCTTCGAAGTCGTATGAAAGTAGCTCCCATGTCATTGAAACTACCTAGGAAGTGCTTCGAAATCGTTTGAAAGTAGCTCCCATGTCATTGAAACTACCTAGGAAGTGCTTCGAAGTCGTATGAAAGTAGCTCCCATGTCATTGAAACTACCTAGGAAGTGCTTCGAAATCGTTTGATAGTAGCTTCCATGTCATTGAAACTACCTAGGAAGTGCTTCGAAGTCGTTTGAAAGTAGCTCCCATGTCATTGAAACTACCTAGGAAGTGCTTCGAAGTCGTTTGAAAGTAGCTCCCATGTCATTGAAACTACCTAGGAAGTGCTTCGAAGTCGTTTGAAAGTAGCTCCCATGTCATTGAAACTACCTAGGAAGTGCTTCGAAATCGTTTGATAGTAGCTCTCATGTCATTGAAACTACCTAGGAAGTGCTTCGAAATCGTTTGAAAGTAGCTCTCATGTCATTGAAACTACCTAGGAAGTGCTTCGAAATCGTTTGATAGTAGCTTCCATGTCATTGAAACTACCTAGGAAGTGCTTCGAAGTCGTTTGAAAGTAGCTTCCATGTCATTGAAACTACCTAGGAAGTGCTTCGAAGTCGTTTGAAAGTAGCTCCCATGTCATTGAAACTACCTAGGAAGTGCTTCGAAGTCGTTTGAAAGTAGCTCCCATGTCATTGAAACTACCTAGTAAGTGCTTCGAAATCGTTTGATAGTAGCTTCCATGTCATTGAAACTACCTAGGAAGTGCTTCGAAGTCGTTTGAAAGTAGCTCCCATGTCATTGAAACTACCTAGGAAGTGCTTCGAAGTCGTTTGAAAGTAGCTCCCATGTCATTGAAACTACCTAGGAAGTGCTTCGAAGTCGTATGAAAGTAGCTCAAATGTCATTGAAACTACCTAGGAAGTGCTTCGAAGTCGTTTGAAAGTAGCTCTCATGTCATTGAAACTACCTAGGAAGTGCTTCGAAATCGTTTGATAGTAGCTTCCATGTCATTGAAACTACCTAGGAAGTGCTTCGAAGTCGTTTGAAAGTAGCTTCCATGTCATTGAAACTACCTAGGAAGTGCTTCGAAGTCGTTTGAAAGTAGCTCCCATGTCATTGAAACTACCTAGGAAGTGCTTCGAAGTCGTTTGAAAGTAGCTCCCATGTCATTGAAACTACCTAGGAAGTGCTTCGAAATCGTTTGATAGTAGCTTCCATGTCATTGAAACTACCTAGGAAGTGCTTCGAAGTCGTTTGAAAGTAGCTCCCATGTCATTGAAACTACCTAGGAAGTGCTTCGAAGTCGTTTGAAAGTAGCTCCCATGTCATTGAAACTACCTAGGAAGTGCTTCGAAGTCGTATGAAAGTAGCTCAAATGTCATTGAAACTACCTAGGAAGTGCTTCGAAGTCGTTTGAAAGTAGCTCCCATGTCATTGAAACTACCTAGGAAGTGCTTCGAAGTCGTTTGAAAGTAGCTCTCATGTCATTGAAACTACCTAGGAAGTGCTTCGAAATCGTTTGATAGTAGCTTCCATGTCATTGAAACTACCTAGGAAGTGCTTCGAAGTCGTTTGAAAGTAGCTTCCATGTCATTGAAACTACCTAGGAAGTGCTTCGAAGTCGTTTGAAAGTAGCTCCCATGTCATTGAAACTACCTAGGAAGTGCTTCGAAGTCGTTTGAAAGTAGCTCCCATGTCATTGAAACTACCTAGTAAGTGCTTCGAAATCGTTTGATAGTAGCTTCCATGTCATTGAAACTACCTAGGAAGTGCTTCGAAGTCGTATGAAAGTAGCTCTCATGTCATTGAAACTACCTAGGAAGTGCTTCGAAGTCGTTTGAAAGTAGCTCTCATGTCATTGAATCTACCTAGGAAGTGCCTCGGAGTCGTTTCAAAGTTGCTTCCATCTCATTGAAACTACCTAGGAAGTGCTTCGAAGTCGTATGAAAGTAGCTCCCATGTCATTGAAACTACCTAGTAAGTGCTTCGAAATCGTTTGATAGTAGCTTCCATGTCATTGAAACTACCTAGGAAGTGCTTCGAAGTCGTTTGAAAGTAGCTCCCATGTCATTGAAACTACCTAGGAAGTGCTTCGAAGTCGTTTGAAAGTAGCTCCCATGTCATTGAAACTACCTAGGAAGTGCTTCGAAGTCGTATGAAAGTAGCTCCCATGTCATTGAAACTACCTAGGAAGTGCTTCGAAGTCGTTTGAAAGTAGCTCTCATGTCATTGAAACTACCTAGGAAGTGCTTCGAAGTCGTTTGAAAGTAGCTTCCATGTCATTGAAACTACCTAGGAAGTGCTTCGAAGTCGTTTGAAAGTAGCTCCCATGTCATTGAAACTACCTAGGAAGTGCTTCGAAGTCGTATGAAAGTAGCTCTCATGTCATTGAAACTACCTAGGAAGTGCTTCGAAGTCGTTTGAAAGTAGCTCTCATGTCATTGAATCTACCTAGGAAGTGCTTCGAAGTCGTTTGAAAGTAGCTCCCATGTCATTGAAACTACCTAGGAAGTGCTTCGAAGTCGTTTGAAAGTAGCTTCCATGTCATTGAAACTATCTAGGAAGTGCCTCGGAGTCGTTTCAAAGTTGCTTCCATCTCATTGAAACTACCTAGGAAGTGCTTCGAAGTCGTATGAAAGTAGCTCCCATGTCATTGAAACTACCTAGGAAGTGCTTCGAAGTCGTTTGAAAGTAGCTTCCATGTCATTGAAACTACCTAGGAAGTGCTTCGAAGTCGTTTGAAAGTAGCTCCCATGTCATTGAAACTACCTAGGAAGTGCTTCGAAGTCGTTTGAAAGTAGCTCCCATGTCATTGAAACTACCTAGGAAGTGCTTCGAAGTCGTATGAAAGTAGCTCCCATGTCATTGAAACTACCTAGGAAGTGCTTCGAAGTCGTTTGAAAGTAGCTCTCATGTCATTGAAACTACCTAGGAAGTGCTTCGAAGTCGTTTGAAAGTAGCTCCCATGTCATTGAAACTACCTAGGAAGTGCTTCGAAGTCGTATGAAAGTAGCTCCCATGTCATTGAAACTACCTAGGAAGTGCTTCGAAGTCGTATGAAAGTAGCTCCCATGTCATTGAAACTACCTAGGAAGTGCTTCGAAATCGTTTGAAAGTAGCTCCCATGTCATTGAAACTACCTAGGAAGTGCTTCGAAGTCGTATGAAAGTAGCTCAAATGTCATTGAAACTACCTAGGAAGTGCTTCGAAGTCGTTTGAAAGTAGCTCCCATGTCATTGAAACTACCTAGGAAGTGCTTCGAAGTCGTTTGAAAGTAGCTCTCATGTCATTGAAACTACCTAGGAAGTGCTTCGAAATCGTTTGATAGTAGCTTCCATGTCATTGAAACTACCTAGGAAGTGCTTCGAAGTCGTTTGAAAGTAGCTTCCATGTCATTGAAACTACCTAGGAAGTGCTTCGAAGTCGTTTGAAAGTAGCTCCCATGTCATTGAAACTACCTAGGAAGTGCTTCGAAGTCGTTTGAAAGTAGCTCCCATGTCATTGAAACTACCTAGTAAGTGCTTCGAAATCGTTTGATAGTAGCTTCCATGTCATTGAAACTACCTAGGAAGTGCTTCGAAGTCGTATGAAAGTAGCTCTCATGTCATTGAAACTACCTAGGAAGTGCTTCGAAGTCGTTTGAAAGTAGCTCTCATGTCATTGAATCTACCTAGGAAGTGCCTCGGAGTCGTTTCAAAGTTGCTTCCATCTCATTGAAACTACCTAGGAAGTGCTTCGAAGTCGTATGAAAGTAGCTCCCATGTCATTGAAACTACCTAGTAAGTGCTTCGAAATCGTTTGATAGTAGCTTCCATGTCATTGAAACTACCTAGGAAGTGCTTCGAAGTCGTATGAAAGTAGCTCTCATGTCATTGAAACTACCTAGGAAGTGCTTCGAAGTCGTTTGAAAGTAGCTCTCATGTCATTGAATCTACCTAGGAAGTGCTTCGAAGTCGTTTGAAAGTAGCTCCCATGTCATTGAAACTACCTAGGAAGTGCTTCGAAGTCGTTTGAAAGTAGCTTCCATGTCATTGAAACTATCTAGGAAGTGCCTCGGAGTCGTTTCAAAGTTGCTTCCATCTCATTGAAACTACCTAGGAAGTGCTTCGAAGTCGTATGAAAGTAGCTCCCATGTCATTGAAACTACCTAGGAAGTGCTTCGAAGTCGTTTGAAAGTTGCTTCCATGTCATTGAAACTACCAAGGAAGTGCTTCGAAATCGTTTGAAAGTAGCTCCCATGTCATTGAAACTACCTAGGAAGTGCTTCGAAGTCGTTTGAAAGTAGCTCCCATGTCATTGAAACTACCTAGGAAGTGCTTCGAAGTCGTTTGAAAGTTGCTTCCATGTCATTGAAACTACCTAGGAAGTGCTTCGAAATCGTTTGAAAGTAGCTCTCATGTCATTGAAACTACCTAGGAAGTGCTTCGAAGTCGTTTTAAAGTAGCTTCCATGTCTATGAAACCACCTAGGAAGTGCTTCGGAGTCGTTTGAAAGTAGCTTCCATGTCATTGAAACTACCTAGGAAGTGCTTCGAAGTCGTTTGAAAGTAGCTCCCATGTCATTGAAACTACCTAGGAAGTGCTTCGAAATCGTTTGAAAGTAGCTTCCATGTCATTGAAACTACCTAGGAAGTGCTTCGAAATCGTTTGAAAGTAGCTCCCATGTCATTGAAACTACCTAGGAAGTGCTTCGAAGTCGTATGAAAGTAGCTCAAATGTCATTGAAACTACCTAGGAAGTGCTTCGAAGTCGTTTGAAAATAGCTCCCATGTCATTGAAACTACCTAGGAAGTGCTTCGAAGTCGTTTGAAAGTAGCTTCCATGTCATTGAAACTACCTAGGAAGTGCTTCGAAGTCGTTTGAAAGTAGCTTCCATGTCATTGAAACTATCTAGGAAGTGCCTCGGAGTCGTTTCAAAGTTGCTTCCATCTCATTGAAACTACCTAGGAAGTGCTTCGAAGTCGTATGAAAGTAGCTCCCATGTCATTGAAACTACCTAGGAAGTGCTTCGAAATCGTTTGATAGTAGCTTCCATGTCATTGAAACTACCTAGGAAGTGCTTCGAAGTCGTTTGAAAGTAGCTCTCATGTCATTGAATCTACCTAGGAAGTGCTTCGAAGTCGTTTGAAAGTAGCTCCCATGTCATTGAAACTACCTAGGAAGTGCTTCGAAGTCGTTTGAAAGTAGCTTCCATGTCATTGAAACTATCTAGGAAGTGCCTCGGAGTCGTTTCAAAGTTGCTTCCATCTCATTGAAACTACCTAGGAAGTGCTTCGAAGTCGTATGAAAGTAGCTCCCATGTCATTGAAACTACCTAGGAAGTGCTTCGAAGTCGTTTGAAAGTAGCTTCCATGTCATTGAAACTACCTAGGAAGTGCTTCGAAGTCGTTTGAAAGTTGCTTCCATGTCATTGAAACTACCAAGGAAGTGCTTCGAAATCGTTTGAAAGTAGCTCCCATGTCATTGAAACTACCTAGGAAGTGCTTCGAAGTCGTTTGAAAGTAGCTCCCATGTCATTGAAACTACCTAGGAAGTGCTTCGAAGTCGTTTGAAAGTTGCTTCCATGTCATTGAAACTACCTAGGAAGTGCTTCGAAGTCGTTTGAAAGTAGCTTCCATGTCTATGAAACCACCTAGGAAGTGCTTCGAAGTCGTATGAAAGTAGCTCAAATGTCATTGAAACTACCTAGGAAGTGCTTCGAAATCGTTTGAAAGTAGCTCCCATGTCATTGAAACTACCTAGGAAGTGCTTCGAAGTCGTTTGAAAGTAGCTTCCATGTCATTGAAACTATCTAGGAAGTGCCTCGGAGTCGTTTCAAAGTTGCTTCCATCTCATTGAAACTACCTAGGAAGTGCTTCGAAGTCGTATGAAAGTAGCTCCCATGTCATTGAAACTACCTAGGAAGTGCTTCGAAATCGTTTGATAGTAGCTTCCATGTCATTGAAACTACCTAGGAAGTGCTTCGAAGTCGTTTGAAAGTAGCTCTCATGTCATTGAATCTACCTAGGAAGTGCTTCGAAGTCGTTTGAAAGTAGCTCCCATGTCATTGAAACTACCTAGGAAGTGCTTCGAAGTCGTTTGAAAGTAGCTTCCATGTCATTGAAACTATCTAGGAAGTGCCTCGGAGTCGTTTCAAAGTTGCTTCCATCTCATTGAAACTACCTAGGAAGTGCTTCGAAGTCGTATGAAAGTAGCTCCCATGTCATTGAAACTACCTAGGAAGTGCTTCGAAGTCGTTTGAAAGTAGCTTCCATGTCATTGAAACTACCTAGGAAGTGCTTCGAAGTCGTTTGAAAGTTGCTTCCATGTCATTGAAACTACCTAGGAAGTGCTTCGAAGTCGTTTGAAAGTAGCTCCCATGTCATTGAAACTACCTAGGAAGTGCTTCGAAGTCGTTTGAAAGTAGCTCCCATGTCATTGAAACTACCTAGGAAGTGCTTCGAAGTCGTTTGAAAGTTGCTTCCATGTCATTGAAACTACCTAGGAAGTGCTTCGAAGTCGTTTGAAAGTAGCTTCCATGTCTATGAAACCACCTAGGAAGTGCTTCGAAGTCGTATGAAAGTAGCTCAAATGTCATTGAAACTACCTAGGAAGTGCTTCGAAATCGTTTGAAAGTAGCTCCCATGTCATTGAAACTACCTAGGAAGTGCTTCGAAGTCGTTTGAAAGTAGCTTCCATGTCATTGAAACTATCTAGGAAGTGCCTCGGAGTCGTTTCAAAGTTGCTTCCATCTCATTGAAACTACCTAGGAAGTGCTTCGAAGTCGTATGAAAGTAGCTCCCATGTCATTGAAACTACCTAGGAAGTGCTTCGAAGTCGTTTGAAAGTAGCTTCCATGTCATTGAAACTACCTAGGAAGTGCTTCGAAGTCGTTTGAAAGTTGCTTCCATGTCATTGAAACTACCAAGGAAGTGCTTCGAAATCGTTTGAAAGTAGCTCCCATGTCATTGAAACTACCTAGGAAGTGCTTCGAAGTCGTTTGAAAGTAGCTCCCATGTCATTTAAACTACCTAGGAAGTGCTTCGAAGTCGTTTGAAAGTTGCTTCCATGTCATTGAAACTACCTAGGAAGTGCTTCGAAGTCGTTTGAAAGTAGCTCCCATGTCATTGAAACTACCTAGGAAGTGCTTCGAAGTCGTTTGAAAGTTGCCTCCATGTCATTGAAACTACCTAGGAAGTGCTTCGAAATCGTATGAAAGTAGCTCCCATGTCATTGAAACTACCTAGGAAGTGCTTCGAAGTCGTTTGAAAGTAGCTTCCATGTCATTGAAACTACCTAGGAAGTGCTTCGAAGTCGTTTGAAAGTAGCTCCCATGTCATTGAAACTACCTAGGAAGTGCTTCGAAGTCGTTTGAAAGTAGCTTCCATGTCTATGAAACTATCTAGGAAGTGCTTCGAAGTCGTTTGTAAGTTGCTTCCATGTCATTGAAACTACCTAGGAAGTGCTTCGAAATCGTATGAAAGTAGCTCCCATGTCATTGAAACTACCTAGGAAGTGCTTCGAAGTCGTTTGAAAGTAGCTTCCATGTCTATGAAACCACCTAGGAAGTGCTTCGAAGTCGTATGAAAGTAGCTCAAATGTCATTGAAACTACCTAGGAAGTGCTTCGAAATCGTTTGAAAGTAGCTCCCATGTCATTGAAACTACCTAGGAAGTGCTTCGAAGTCGTTTGAAAGTAGCTTCCATGTCATTGAAACTATCTAGGAAGTGCCTCGGAGTCGTTTCAAAGTTGCTTCCATCTCATTGAAACTACCTAGGAAGTGCTTCGAAGTCGTATGAAAGTAGCTCCCATGTCATTGAAACTACCTAGGAAGTGCTTCGAAATCGTTTGAAAGTAGCTCTCATGTCATTGAAACTACCTAGGAAGTGCTTCGAAGTCGTTTGAAAGTAGCTTCCATGTCATTGAAACTACCAAGGAAGTGCTTCGAAATCGTTTGAAAGTAGCTCCCATGTCATTGAAACTACCTAGGAAGTGCTTGGAAGTCGTTTGAAAGTAGCTCCCATGTCATTGAAACTACCTAGGAAGTGCTTCGAAGTCGTTTGAAAGTTGCTTCCATGTCATTGAAACTACCTAGGAAGTGCTTCGAAGTCGTTTGAAAGTAGCTCCCATGTCATTGAAACTACCTAGGAAGTGCTTCGAAGTCGTTTGAAAGTTGCCTCCATGTCATTGAAACTACCTAGGAAGTGCTTCGAAATCGTATGAAAGTAGCTCCCATGTCATTGAAACTACCTAGGAAGTGCTTCGAAGTCGTTTGAAAGTAGCTTCCATGTCATTGAAACTACCTAGGAAGTGCTTCGAAGTCGTTTGAAAGTAGCTCCCATGTCATTGAAACTACCTAGGAAGTGCTTCGAAGTCGTTTGAAAGTAGCTTCCATGTCTATGAAACTATCTAGGAAGTGCTTCGAAGTCGTTTGAAAGTAGCTTCCATGTCATTGAAACTACCTAGGAAGTGCTTCGAAGTCGTTTGAAAGTAGCTCCCATGTCATTGAAACTACCTAGGAAGTGCTTCGAAGTCGTTTGAAAGTAGCTTCCATGTCTATGAAACCACCTAGGAAGTGCTTCGAAGTCGTATGAAAGTAGCTCAAATGTCATTGAAACTACCTAGGAAGTGCTTCGAAATCGTTTGAAAGTAGCTCCCATGTCATTGAAACTACCTAGGAAGTGCTTCGAAGTCGTTTGAAAGTAGCTTCCATGTCATTGAAACTATCTAGGAAGTGCCTCGGAGTCGTTTCAAAGTTGCTTCCATCTCATTGAAACTACCTAGGAAGTGCTTCGAAGTCGTATGAAAGTAGCTCCCATGTCATTGAAACTACCTAGGAAGTGCTTCGAAATCGTTTGAAAGTAGCTCTCATGTCATTGAAACTACCTAGGAAGTGCTTCGAAGTCGTTTGAAAGTAGCTTCCATGTCTATGAAACCACCTAGGAAGTGCTTCGGAGTCGTTTGAAAGTAGCTTCCATCTCATTGAAACTACCTAGGAAGTGCTTCGAAGTCGTTTGAAAGTAGCTCCCATGTCATTGAAACTACCTAGGAAGTGCTTCGAAATCGTTTGAAAGTAGCTTCCATGTCATTGAAACTACCTAGGAAGTGCTTCGAAGTCGTTTGAAAGTAGCTCCCATGTCATTGAAACTACCTAGGAAGTGCTTCGAAGTCGTTTGAAAGTTGCCTCCATGTCATTGAAACTACCTAGGAAGTGCTTCGAAATCGTATGAAAGTAGCTCCCATGTCATTGAAACTACCTAGGAAGTGCTTCGAAGTCGTTTGAAAGTAGCTTCCATGTCATTGAAACTACCTAGGAAGTGCTTCGAAGTCGTTTGAAAGTAGCTTCCATGTCATTGAAACTACCTAGGAAGTGCTTCGAAGTCGTTTGAAAGTTGCTTCCATGTCATTGAAACTACCTAGGAAGTGCTTCGAAGTCGTTTGAAAGTAGCTTCCATGTCATTGAAACTATCTAGGAAGTGCCTCGGAGTCGTTTCAAAGTTGCTTCCATCTCATTGAAACTACCTAGGAAGTGCTTCGAAGTCGTATGAAAGTAGCTCCCATGTCATTGAAACTACCTAGGAAGTGCTTCGAAGTCGTTTGAAAGTAGCTTCCATGTCATTGAAACTACCTAGGAAGTGCTTCGAAGTCGTTTGAAAGTTGCTTCCATGTCATTGAAACTACCAAGGAAGTGCTTCGAAATCGTTTGAAAGTAGCTCCCATGTCATTGAAACTACCTAGGAAGTGCTTCGAAGTCGTTTGAAAGTAGCTTCCATGTCTATGAAACCACCTAGGAAGTGCTTCGAAGTCGTATGAAAGTAGCTTCCATGTCATTGAAACTACCTAGGAAGTGCTTCGAAATCGTTTGAAAGTAGCTCCCATGTCATTGAAACTACCTAGGAAGTGCTTCGAAGTCGTTTGAAAGTTGCTTCCATGTCATTGAAACTACCAAGGAAGTGCTTCGAAATCGTTTGAAAGTAGCTCCCATGTCATTGAAACTACCTAGGAAGTGCTTCGAAGCCGTATGAAAGTAGCTTCCATGTCTATGAAACCACCTAGGAAGTGCTTCGGAGTCGTTTGAAAGTAGCTTCCATGTCATTGAAACTACCTAGGAAGTGCTTCGAAATCGTTTGAAAGTAGCTCCCATGTCATTGAAACTACCTAGGAAGTGCTTCGAAGTCGTTTGAAAGTAGCTTCCATGTCATTGAAACTACCTAGGAAGTGCTTCGAAGTCGTTTGAAAGTAGCTCCCATGTCATTGAAACTACCTAGGAAGTGCTTCGAAGTCGTTTGAAAGTTGCCTCCATGTCATTGAAACTACCTAGGAAGTGCTTCGAAATCGTATGAAAGTAGCTCCCATGTCATTGAAACTACCTAGGAAGTGCTTCGAAGTCGTTTGAAAGTAGCTTCCATGTCATTGAAACTACCTAGGAAGTGCTTCGAAGTCGTTTGAAAGTAGCTTCCATGTCATTGAAACTACCTAGGAAGTGCTTCGAAATCGTTTGAAAGTAGCTCCCATGTCATTGAAACTACCTAGGAAGTGCTTCGAAGTCGTTTGAAAGTAGCTTCCATGTCATTGAAACTATCTAGGAAGTGCTTCGAAGTCGTTTGAAAGTTGCCTCCATGTCATTGAAACTACCTAGGAAGTGCTTCGAAATCGTATGAAAGTAGCTCCCATGTCATTGAAACTACCTAGGAAGTGCTTCGAAGTCGTTTGAAAGTAGCTTCCATGTCATTGAAACTACCTAGGAAGTGCTTCGAAGTCGTTTGAAAGTAGCTTCCATGTCATTGAAACTACCTAGGAAGTGCTTCGAAATCGTTTGAAAGTAGCTCCCATGTCATTGAAACTACCTAGGAAGTGCTTCGAAGTCGTTTGAAAGTTGCTTCCATGTCTATGAAACCACCTAGGAAGTGCTTCGAAGTCGTATGAAAGTAGCTTCCATGTCATTGAAACTACCTAGGAAGTGCTTCGAAATCGTTTGAAAGTAGCTCCCATGTCATTGAAACTACCTAGGAAGTGCTTCGAAGTCGTTTGAAAGTAGCTCCCATGTCATTGAAACTACCTAGGAAGTGCTTCGAAGTCGTTTGAAAGTAGCTCCCATGTCATTGAAACTACCTAGGAAGTGCTTCGAAGTCGTTTGAAAGTTGCCTCCATGTCATTGAAACTACCTAGGAAGTGCTTCGAAATCGTATGAAAGTAGCTCCCATGTCATTGAAACTACCTAGGAAGTGCTTCGAAGTCGTTTGAAAGTAGCTTCCATGTCATTGAAACTACCTAGGAAGTGCTTCGAAGTCGTTTGAAAGTAGCTTCCATGTCATTGAAACTACCTAGGAAGTGCTTCGAAATCGTTTGAAAGTAGCTCCCATGTCATTGAAACTACCTAGGAAGTGCTTCGAAGTCGTTTGAAAGTTGCTTCCATCTCATTGAAACTACCTAGGAAGTGCTTCGAAGTCGTATGAAAGTAGCTCCCATGTCATTGAAACTACCTAGGAAGTGCTTCGAAGTCGTTTGAAAGTAGCTTCCATGTCATTGAAACTACCTAGGAAGTGCTTCGAAGTCGTTTGAAAGTTGCTTCCATGTCATTGAAACTACCAAGGAAGTGCTTCGAAATCGTTTGAAAGTAGCTCCCATGTCATTGAAACTACCTAGGAAGTGCTTCGAAGTCGTTTGAAAGTAGCTCCCATGTCATTGAAACTACCTAGGAAGTGCTTCGAAGTCGTTTGAAAGTTGCTTCCATGTCATTGAAACTACCTAGGAAGTGCTTCGAAGTCGTTTGAAAGTAGCTCCCATGTCATTGAAACTACCTAGGAAGTGCTTCGAAGTCGTTTGAAAGTTGCCTCCATGTCATTGAAACTACCTAGGAAGTGCTTCGAAATCGTATGAAAGTAGCTCCCATGTCATTGAAACTACCTAGGAAGTGCTTCGAAGTCGTATGAAAGTAGCTCAAATGTCATTGAAACTACCTAGGAAGTGCTTCGAAGTCGTTTGAAAGTAGCTCCCATGTCATTGAAACTACCTAGGAAGTGCTTCGAAGTCGTTTGAAAGTAGCTTCCATGTCTATGAAACTATCTAGGAAGTGCTTCGAAGTCGTTTGAAAGTTGCTTCCATGTCATTGAAACTACCTAGGAAGTGCTTCGAAATCGTATGAAAGTAGCTCCCATGTCATTGAAACTACCTAGGAAGTGCTTCGAAGTCGTTTGAAAGTAGCTTCCATGTCTATGAAACCACCTAGGAAGTGTTTCGAAGTCGTATGAAAGTAGCTCAAATGTCATTGAAACTACCTAGGAAGTGCTTCGAAATCGTTTGAAAGTAGCTCCCATGTCATTGAAACTACCTAGGAAGTGCTTCGAAGTCGTTTGAAAGTAGCTTCCATGTCATTGAAACTATCTAGGAAGTGCCTCGGAGTCGTTTCAAAGTTGCTTCCATCTCATTGAAACTACCTAGGAAGTGCTTCGAAGTCGTATGAAAGTAGCTCCCATGTCATTGAAACTACCTAGGAAGTGCTTCGAAGTCGTTTGAAAGTAGCTTCCATGTCATTGAAACTACCTAGGAAGTGCTTCGAAGTCGTTTGAAAGTTGCTTCCATGTCATTGAAACTACCAAGGAAGTGCTTCGAAATCGTTTGAAAGTAGCTCCCATGTCATTGAAACTACCTAGGAAGTGCTTCGAAGTCGTTTGAAAGTAGCTCCCATGTCATTGAAACTACCTAGGAAGTGCTTCGAAGTCGTTTGAAAGTTGCTTCCATGTCATTGAAACTACCTAGGAAGTGCTTCGAAGTCGTTTGAAAGTAGCTCCCATGTCATTGAAACTACCTAGGAAGTGCTTCGAAGTCGTTTGAAAGTTGCCTCCATGTCATTGAAACTACCTAGGAAGTGCTTCGAAATCGTATGAAAGTAGCTCCCATGTCATTGAAACTACCTAGGAAGTGCTTCGAAGTCGTTTGAAAGTAGCTTCCATGTCATTGAAACTACCTAGGAAGTGCTTCGAAGTCGTTTGAAAGTAGCTCCCATGTCATTGAAACTACCTAGGAAGTGCTTCGAAGTCGTTTGAAAGTAGCTTCCATGTCTATGAAACTATCTAGGAAGTGCTTCGAAGTCGTTTGAAAGTAGCTTCCATGTCATTGAAACTACCTAGGAAGTGCTTCGAAGTCGTTTGAAAGTAGCTCCCATGTCATTGAAACTACCTAGGAAGTGCTTCGAAGTCGTTTGAAAGTAGCTTCCATGTCTATGAAACCACCTAGGAAGTGCTTCGAAGTCGTATGAAAGTAGCTCAAATGTCATTGAAACTACCTAGGAAGTGCTTCGAAATCGTTTGAAAGTAGCTTCCATGTCATTGAAACTATCTAGGAAGTGCCTCGGAGTCGTTTCAAAGTTGCTTCCATCTCATTGAAACTACCTAGGAAGTGCTTCGAAGTCGTTTGAAAGTAGCTCCCATGTCATTGAAACTACCTAGGAAGTGCTTCGAAATCGTTTGAAAGTAGCTCTCATGTCATTGAAACTACCTAGGAAGTGCTTCGAAGTCGTTTGAAAGTAGCTTCCATGTCTATGAAACCACCTAGGAAGTGCTTCGGAGTCGTTTGAAAGTAGCTTCCATGTCATTGAAACTACCTAGGAAGTGCTTCGAAGTCGTTTGAAAGTAGCTCCCATGTCATTGAAACTACCTAGGAAGTGCTTCGAAGTCGTTTGAAAGTAGCTTCCATGTCTATGAAACTATCTAGGAAGTGCTTCGAAGTCGTTTGAAAGTTGCTTCCATGTCATTGAAACTACCTAGGAAGTGCTTCGAAATCGTTTGAAAGTAGCTCCCATGTCATTGAAACTACCTAGGAAGTGCTTCGAAGTCGTTTGAAAGTAGCTCCCATGTCATTGAAACTACCTAGGAAGTGCTTCGAAGTCGTTTGAAAGTAGCTCCCATGTCATTGAAACTACCTAGGAAGTGCTTCGAAGTCGTTTGAAAGTTGCTTCCATGTCATTGAAACTACCTAGGAAGTGCTTCGAAGTCGTTTGAAAGTAGCTCCCATGTCATTGAAACTACCTAGGAAGTGCTTCGAAGTCGTTTGAAAGTTGCCTCCATGTCATTGAAACTACCTAGGAAGTGCTTCGAAATCGTATGAAAGTAGCTCCCATGTCATTGAAACTACCTAGGAAGTGCTTCGAAGTCGTTTGAAAGTAGCTTCCATGTCATTGAAACTACCTAGGAAGTGCTTCGAAGTCGTTTGAAAGTAGCTCCCATGTCATTGAAACTACCTAGGAAGTGCTTCGAAGTCGTTTGAAAGTAGCTTCCATGTCTATGAAACTATCTAGGAAGTGCTTCGAAGTCGTTTGAAAGTTGCTTCCATGTCATTGAAACTACCTAGGAAGTGCTTCGAAATCGTTTGAAAGTAGCTCCCATGTCATTGAAACTACCTAGGAAGTGCTTCGAAGTCGTTTGAAAGTAGCTTCCATGTCATTGAAACTACCTAGGAAGTGCTTCGAAATCGTTTGAAAGTAGCTCCCATGTCATTGAAACTACCTAGGAAGTGCTTCGAAGTCGTTTGAAAGTAGCTTCCATGTCATTGAAACTACCTAGGAAGTGCTTCGAAGTCGTTTGAAAGTAGCTCCCATGTCATTGAAACTACCTAGGAAGTGCTTCGAAGTCGTTTGAAAGTAGCTCCCATGTCATTGAAACTACCTAGGAAGTGCTTCGAAGTCGTTTGAAAGTAGCTTCCATGTCATTGAAACTATCTAGGAAGTGCCTCGGAGTCGTTTCAAAGTTGCTTCCATCTCATTGAAACTACCTAGGAAGTGCTTCGAAGTCGTATGAAAGTAGCTCCCATGTCATTGAAACTACCTAGGAAGTGCTTCGAAATCGTTTGAAAGTAGCTCTCATGTCATTGAAACTACCTAGGAAGTGCTTCGAAGTCGTTTGAAAGTAGCTTCCATGTCTATGAAACCACCTAGGAAGTGCTTCGGAGTCGTTTGAAAGTAGCTTCCATGTCATTGAAACTACCTAGGAAGTGCTTCGAAGTCGTTTGAAAGTAGCTCCCATGTCATTGAAACTACCTAGGAAGTGCTTCGAAGTCGTTTGAAAGTTGCCTCCATGTCATTGAAACTACCTAGGAAGTGCTTCGAAATCGTATGAAAGTAGCTCCCATGTCATTGAAACTACCTAGGAAGTGCTTCGAAGTCGTTTGAAAGTAGCTTCCATGTCATTGAAACTACCTAGGAAGTGCTTCGAAGTCGTTTGAAAGTAGCTCCCATGTCATTGAAACTACCTAGGAAGTGCTTCGAAGTCGTTTGAAAGTAGCTCCCATGTCATTGAAACTACCTAGGAAGTGCTTCGAAGTCGTTTGAAAGTAGCTCCCATGTCATTGAAACTACCTAGGAAGTGCTTCGAAGTCGTTTGAAAGTAGCTTCCATGTCTATGAAACTATCTAGGAAGTGCTTCGAAGTCGTTTGAAAGTTGCTTCCATGTCATTGAAACTACCTAGGAAGTGCTTCGAAATCGTTTGAAAGTAGCTCCCATGTCATTGAAACTACCTAGGAAGTGCTTCGAAGTCGTTTGAAAGTAGCTTCCATGTCATTGAAACTACCTAGGAAGTGCTTCGAAGTCGTTTGAAAGTAGCTCCCATGTCATTGAAACTACCTAGGAAGTGCTTCGAAGTCGTTTGAAAGTAGCTCCCATGTCATTGAAACTACCTAGGAAGTGCTTCGAAGTCGTTTGAAAGTTGCTTCCATGTCATTGAAACTACCTAGGAAGTGCTTCGAAGTCGTTTGAAAGTAGCTTCCATGTCTATGAAACCACCTAGGAAGTGCTTCGAAGTCGTATGAAAGTAGCTCAAATGTCATTGAAACTACCTAGGAAGTGCTTCGAAATCGTTTGAAAGTAGCTCCCATGTCATTGAAACTACCTAGGAAGTGCTTCAAAGTCGTTTGAAAGTAGCTTCCATGTCATTGAAACTATCTAGGAAGTGCCTCGGAGTCGTTTCAAAGTTGCTTCCATCTCATTGAAACTACCTAGGAAGTGCTTCGAAGTCGTATGAAAGTAGCTCCCATGTCATTGAAACTACCTAGGAAGTGCTTCGAAGTCGTTTGAAAGTAGCTTCCATGTCATTGAAACTACCTAGGAAGTGCTTCGAAGTCGTTTGAAAGTTGCTTCCATGTCATTGAAACTACCAAGGAAGTGCTTCGAAATCGTTTGAAAGTAGCTCCCATGTCATTGAAACTACCTAGGAAGTGCTTCGAAGTCGTTTGAACGTAGCTCCCATGTCATTGAAACTACCTAGGAAGTGCTTCGAAGTCGTTTGAAAGTTGCTTCCATGTCATTGAAACTACCTAGGAAGTGCTTCGAAATCGTTTGAAAGTAGCTCTCATGTCATTGAAACTACCTAGGAAGTGCTTCGAAGTCGTTTGAAAGTAGCTTCCATGTCTATGAAACCACCTAGGAAGTGCTTCGGAGTCGTTTGAAAGTAGCTTCCATGTCATTGAAACTACCTAGGAAGTGCTTCGAAGTCGTTTGAAAGTAGCTCCCATGTCATTGAAACTACCTAGGAAGTGCTTCGAAATCGTTTGAAAGTAGCTTCCATGTCATTGAAACTACCTAGGAAGTGCTTCGAAGTCGTTTGAAAGTAGCTCCCATGTCATTGAAACTACCTAGGAAGTGCTTCGAAGTCGTTTGAAAGTTGCCTCCATGTCATTGAAACTACCTAGGAAGTGCTTCGAAATCGTTTGAAAGTAGCTCTCATGTCATTGAAACTACCTAGGAAGTGCTTCGAAGTCGTTTGAAAGTAGCTTCCATGTCTATGAAACCACCTAGGAAGTGCTTCGGAGTCGTTTGAAAGTAGCTTCCATGTCATTGAAACTACCTAGGAAGTGCTTCGAAGTCGTTTGAAAGTAGCTTCCATGTCATTGAAACTACCTAGGAAGTGCTTCGAAGTCGTATGAAAGTAGCTCCCATGTCATTGAAACTACCTAGGAAGTGCTTCGAAATCGTTTGAAAGTAGCTCCCATGTCATTGAAACTACCTAGGAAGTGCTTCGAAGTCGTATGAAAGTAGCTCAAATGTCATTGAAACTACCTAGGAAGTGCTTCGAAGTCGTTTGAAAGTAGCTCCCATGTCATTGAAACTACCTAGGAAGTGCTTCGAAGTCGTTTGAAAGTAGCTCTCATGTCATTGAAACTACCTAGGAAGTGCTTCGAAATCGTTTGATAGTAGCTTCCATGTCATTGAAACTACCTAGGAAGTGCTTCGAAGTCGTTTGAAAGTTGCCTCCATGTCATTGAAAATACCTAGGAAGTGCTTCGAAATCGTATGAAAGTAGCTCCCATGTCATTGAAACTACCTAGGAAGTGCTTCGAAGTCGTTTGAAAGTAGCTTCCATGTCATTGAAACTACCTAGGAAGTGCTTCGAAGTCGTTTGAAAGTAGCTCCCATGTCATTGAAACTACCTAGGAAGTGCTTCGAAGTCGTTTGAAAGTTGCCTCCATGTCATTGAAACTACCTAGGAAGTGCTTCGAAATCGTTTGAAAGTAGCTCTCATGTCATTGAAACTACCTAGGAAGTGCTTCGGAGTCGTTTGAAAGTAGCTCCCATGTCATTGAAACTACCTAGGAAGTGCTTCGAAGTCGTATGAAAGTAGCTCAAATGTCATTGAAACTACCTAGGAAGTGCTTCGAAGTCGTTTGAAAGTAGCTCTCATGTCATTGAAACTACCTAGGAAGTGCTTCGAAGTCGTTTGAAAGTAGCTTCCATGTCTATGAAACCACCTAGGAAGTGCTTCGGAGTCGTTTGAAAGTAGCTTCCATGTCATTGAAACTACCTAGGAAGTGCTTCGAAGTCGTTTGAAAGTAGCTCCCATGTCATTGAAACTACCTAGGAAGTGCTTCGAAGTCGTATGAAAGTAGCTCCCATGTCATTGAAACTACCTAGGAAGTGCTTCGAAATCGTTTGAAAGTAGCTCCCATGTCATTGAAACTACCTAGGAAGTGCTTCGAAGTCGTATGAAAGTAGCTCAAATGTCATTGAAACTACCTAGGAAGTGCTTCGAAGTCGTTTGAAAGTAGCTCCCATGTCATTGAAACTACCTAGGAAGTGCTTCGAAGTCGTTTGAAAGTAGCTCTCATGTCATTGAAACTACCTAGGAAGTGCTTCGAAGTCGTTTGAAAGTAGCTTCCATGTCTATGAAACCACCTAGGAAGTGCTTCGGAGTCGTTTGAAAGTAGCTTCCATGTCATTGAAACTACCTAGGAAGTGCTTCGAAGTCGTTTGAAAGTAGCTCCCATGTCATTGAAACTACCTAGGAAGTGCTTCGAAATCGTTTGAAAGTAGCTTCCATGTCATTGAAACTACCTAGGAAGTGCTTCGAAGTCGTTTGAAAGTAGCTCCCATGTCATTGAAACTACCTAGGAAGTGCTTCGAAGTCGTTTGAAAGTTGCCTCCATGTCATTGAAACTACCTAGGAAGTGCTTCGAAATCGTTTGAAAGTAGCTCTCATGTCATTGAAACTACCTAGGAAGTGCTTCGAAGTCGTTTGAAAGTAGCTTCCATGTCTATGAAACCACCTAGGAAGTGCTTCGGAGTCGTTTGAAAGTAGCTTCCATGTCATTGAAACTACCTAGGAAGTGCTTCGAAGTCGTTTGAAAGTAGCTCCCATGTCATTGAAACTACCTAGGAAGTGCTTCGAAGTCGTATGAAAGTAGCTCCCATGTCATTGAAACTACCTAGGAAGTGCTTCGAAATCGTTTGAAAGTAGCTCCCATGTCATTGAAACTACCTAGGAAGTGCTTCGAAGTCGTATGAAAGTAGCTCAAATGTCATTGAAACTACCTAGGAAGTGCTTCGAAGTCGTTTGAAAGTAGCTCCCATGTCATTGAAACTACCTAGGAAGTGCTTCGAAGTCGTTTGAAAGTAGCTCTCATGTCATTGAAACTACCTAGGAAGTGCTTCGAAATCGTTTGATAGTAGCTTCCATGTCATTGAAACTACCTAGGAAGTGCTTCGAAGTCGTTTGAAAGTTGCCTCCATGTCATTGAAAATACCTAGGAAGTGCTTCGAAATCGTATGAAAGTAGCTCCCATGTCATTGAAACTACCTAGGAAGTGCTTCGAAGTCGTTTGAAAGTAGCTTCCATGTCATTGAAACTACCTAGGAAGTGCTTCGAAGTCGTTTGAAAGTAGCTCCCATGTCATTGAAACTACCTAGGAAGTGCTTCGAAGTCGTTTGAAAGTAGCTTCCATGTCATTGAAACTATCTAGGAAGTGCTTTGAAGTCGTTTGAAAGTTGCTTCCATGTCATTGAAACTACCTAGGAAGTGCTTCGAAATCGTTTGAAAGTAGCTCCCATGTCATTGAAACTACCTAGGAAGTGCTTCGAAGTCGTTTGAAAGTAGCTTCCATGTCATTGAAACTATCTAGGAAGTGCTTCGAAGTCGTTTGAAAGTAGCTTCCATGTCATTGAAACTACCTAGGAAGTGCTTCGAAGTCGTTTGAAAGTAGCTTCCATGTCATTGAAACTACCTAGGAAGTGCTTCGAAGTCGTTTGAAAGTAGCTCCCATGTCATTGAAACTACCTAGGAAGTGCTTCGAAGTCGTTTGAAAGTAGCTTCCATGTCATTGAAACTATCTAGGAAGTGCTTCGAAGTCGTTTGAAAGTAGCTTCCATGTCATTGAAACTACCTAGGAAGTGCTTCGAAATCGTTTGAAAGTAGCTCCCATGTCATTGAAACTACCTAGGAAGTGCTTCGAAGTCGTTTGAAAGTAGCTTCCATGTCATTGAAACTACCTAGGAAGTGCTTCGAAGTCGTTTGAAAGTAGCTTCCATGTCATTGAAACTATCTAGGAAGTGCCTCGGAGTCGTTTCAAAGTTGCTTCCATCTCATTGAAACTACCTAGGAAGTGCTTCGAAGTCGTATGAAAGTAGCTCCCATGTCATTGAAACTACCTAGGAAGTGCTTCGAAGTCGTTTGAAAGTTGCTTCCATGTCATTGAAACTACCAAGGAAGTGCTTCGAAATCGTTTGAAAGTAGCTCCCATGTCATTGAAACTACCTAGGAAGTGCTTCGAAATCGTTTGAAAGTAGCTCTCATGTCATTGAAACTACCAAGGAAGTGCATCGAAGTCGTTTGAAAGTAGCTTCCATGTCTATGAAACCACCTAGGAAGTGCTTCGGAGTCGTTTGAAAGTAGCTTCCATGTCATTGAAACTACCTAGGAAGTGCTTCGAAGTCGTTTGAAAGTAGCTCCCATGTCATTGAAACTACCTAGGAAGTGCTTCGAAATCGTTTGAAAGTAGCTTCCATGTCATTGAAACTACCTAGGAAGTGCTTCGAAATCGTTTGAAAGTAGCTCCCATGTCATTGAAACTACCTAGGAAGTGCTTCGAAGTCGTATGAAAGTAGCTCAAATGTCATTGAAACTACCTAGGAAGTGCTTCGAAGTCGTTTGAAAGTAGCTCCCATGTCATTGAAACTACCTAGGAAGTGCTTCGAAGTCGTTTGAAAGTAGCTCTCATGTCATTGAAACTACCTAGGAAGTGCTTCGAAATCGTTTGATAGTAGCTTCCATGTCATTGAAACTACCTAGGAAGTGCTTCGGAGTCGTTTCAAAGTTGCTTCCATGTCATTGAAACTACCTAGGAAGTGCTTCGGAGTCGTTTCAAAGTTGCTTCCATGTCATTGAAACTACCTAGGAAGTGCTTCGGAGTCGTTTCAAAGTTGCTTCCATGTCATTGAAACTACCAAGGAAGTGCTTCGGAGTCGTTTCAAAGTTGCTTCCATGTCATTAAAACTACCAAGGAAGTGCTTCGAAGTCGTTTGAAAGTAGCTTCCATGTCATTGAAACTACCTAGGAAGTGCTTCGAAATCGTTTGAAAGTAGCTCCCATGTCATTGAAACTACCTAGGAAGTGCTTCGAAATCGTTTGATAGTAGCTTCCATGTCATTGAAACTACCTAGGAAGTGCTTCGAAGTCGTTTGAAAGTTGCCTCCATGTCATTGAAAATACCTAGGAAGTGCTTCGAAATCGTATGAAAGTAGCTCCCATGTCATTGAAACTACCTAGGAAGTGCTTCGAAGTCGTTTGAAAGTAGCTTCCATGTCATTGAAACTACCTAGGAAGTGCTTCGAAGTCGTTTGAAAGTAGCTCCCATGTCATTGAAACTACCTAGGAAGTGCTTCGAAGTCGTTTGAAAGTAGCTTCCATGTCATTGAAACTATCTAGGAAGTGCTTTGAAGTCGTTTGAAAGTTGCTTCCATGTCATTGAAACTACCTAGGAAGTGCTTCGAAATCGTTTGAAAGTAGCTCCCATGTCATTGAAACTACCTAGGAAGTGCTTCGAAGTCGTTTGAAAGTAGCTTCCATGTCATTGAAACTACCTAGGAAGTGCTTCGAAGTCGTTTGAAAGTAGCTCCCATGTCATTGAAACTACCTAGGAAGTGCTTCGAAGTCGTTTGAAAGTAGCTTCCATGTCATTGAAACTACCTAGGAAGTGCTTCGAAGTCGTTTGAAAGTAGCTTCCATGTCATTGAAACTATCTAGGAAGTGCTTCGAAGTCGTTTGAAAGTAGCTCCCATGTCATTGAAACTACCTAGGAAGTGCTTCGAAGTCGTTTGAAAGTAGCTTCCATGTCATTGAAACTATCTAGGAAGTGCTTCGAAGTCGTTTGAAAGTTGCTTCCATGTCATTGAAACTACCTAGGAAGTGCTTCGAAATCGTTTGAAAGTAGCTCCCATGTCATTGAAACTACCTAGGAAGTGCTTCGAAGTCGTTTGAAAGTAGCTTCCATGTCATTGAAACTACCTAGGAAGTGCTTCGAAGTCGTTTGAAAGTAGCTTCCATGTCATTGAAACTATCTAGGAAGTGCTTCGAAGTCGTTTGAAAGTTGCTTCCATGTCATTGAAACTACCTAGGAAGTGCTTCGAAGTCGTTTGAAAGTAGCTCCCATGTCATTGAAACTACCTAGGAAGTGCTTCGAAGTCGTTTGAAAGTAGCTTCCATGTCATTGAAACTACCTAGGAAGTGCTTCGAAGTCGTTTGAAAGTAGCTTCCATGTCATTGAAACTATCTAGGAAGTGCCTCGGAGTCGTTTCAAAGTTGCTTCCATCTCATTGAAACTACCTAGGAAGTGCTTCGAAGTCGTATGAAAGTAGCTCCCATGTCATTGAAACTACCTAGGAAGTGCTTCGAAGTCGTTTGAAAGTTGCTTCCATGTCATTGAAACTACCAAGGAAGTGCTTCGAAATCGTTTGAAAGTAGCTCCCATGTCATTGAAACTACCTAGGAAGTGCTTCGAAATCGTTTGAAAGTAGCTCTCATGTCATTGAAACTACCTAGGAAGTGCATCGAAGTCGTTTGAAAGTAGCTTCCATGTCTATGAAACCACCTAGGAAGTGCTTCGGAGTCGTTTGAAAGTAGCTTCCATGTCATTGAAACTACCTAGGAAGTGCTTCGAAGTCGTTTGAAAGTAGCTCCCATGTCATTGAAACTACCTAGGAAGTGCTTCGAAATCGTTTGAAAGTAGCTTCCATGTCATTGAAACTACCTAGGAAGTGCTTCGAAATCGTTTGAAAGTAGCTCCCATGTCATTGAAACTACCTAGGAAGTGCTTCGAAGTCGTATGAAAGTAGCTCAAATGTCATTGAAACTACCTAGGAAGTGCTTCGAAGTCGTTTGAAAGTAGCTCCCATGTCATTGAAACTACCTAGGAAGTGCTTCGAAGTCGTTTGAAAGTAGCTCTCATGTCATTGAAACTACCTAGGAAGTGCTTCGAAATCGTTTGATAGTAGCTTCCATGTCATTGAAACTACCTAGGAAGTGCTTCGGAGTCGTTTCAAAGTTGCTTCCATGTCATTGAAACTACCTAGGAAGTGCTTCGGAGTCGTTTCAAAGTTGCTTCCATGTCATTGAAACTACCAAGGAAGTGCTTCGGAGTCGTTTCAAAGTTGCTTCCATGTCATTAAAACTACCAAGGAAGTGCTTCGAAGTCGTTTGAAAGTAGCTTCCATGTCATTGAAACTACCTAGGAAGTGCTTCGAAATCGTTTGAAAGTAGCTCCCATGTCATTGAAACTACCTAGGAAGTGCTTCGAAATCGTTTGATAGTAGCTTCCATGTCATTGAAACTACCTAGGAAGTGCTTCGAAGTCGTTTGAAAGTTGCCTCCATGTCATTGAAAATACCTAGGAAGTGCTTCGAAATCGTATGAAAGTAGCTCCCATGTCATTGAAACTACCTAGGAAGTGCTTCGAAGTCGTTTGAAAGTAGCTTCCATGTCATTGAAACTACCTAGGAAGTGCTTCGAAGTCGTTTGAAAGTAGCTCCCATGTCATTGAAACTACCTAGGAAGTGCTTCGAAGTCGTTTGAAAGTAGCTTCCATGTCATTGAAACTATCTAGGAAGTGCTTTGAAGTCGTTTGAAAGTTGCTTCCATGTCATTGAAACTACCTAGGAAGTGCTTCGAAATCGTTTGAAAGTAGCTCCCATGTCATTGAAACTACCTAGGAAGTGCTTCGAAGTCGTTTGAAAGTAGCTTCCATGTCATTGAAACTACCTAGGAAGTGCTTCGAAGTCGTTTGAAAGTAGCTTCCATGTCATTGAAACTACCTAGGAAGTGCTTCGAAGTCGTTTGAAAGTAGCTTCCATGTCATTGAAACTACCTAGGAAGTGCTTCGAAGTCGTTTGAAAGTAGCTCCCATGTCATTGAAACTACCTAGGAAGTGCTTCGAAGTCGTTTGAAAGTAGCTTCCATGTCATTGAAACTATCTAGGAAGTGCTTCGAAGTCGTTTGAAAGTTGCTTCCATGTCATTGAAACTACCTAGGAAGTGCTTCGAAATCGTTTGAAAGTAGCTCCCATGTCATTGAAACTACCTAGGAAGTGCTTCGAAGTCGTTTGAAAGTAGCTTCCATGTCATTGAAACTACCTAGGAAGTGCTTCGAAGTCGTTTGAAAGTAGCTTCCATGTCATTGAAACTATCTAGGAAGTGCTTCGAAGTCGTTTGAAAGTTGCTTCCATGTCATTGAAACTACCTAGGAAGTGCTTCGAAATCGTTTGAAAGTAGCTCCCATGTCATTGAAACTACCTAGGAAGTGCTTCGAAGTCGTTTGAAAGTAGCTTCCATGTCATTGAAACTACCTAGGAAGTGCTTCGAAGTCGTTTGAAAGTAGCTTCCATGTCATTGAAACTATCTAGGAAGTGCCTCGGAGTCGTTTCAAAGTTGCTTCCATCTCATTGAAACTACCTAGGAAGTGCTTCGAAGTCGTATGAAAGTAGCTCCCATGTCATTGAAACTACCTAGGAAGTGCTTCGAAGTCGTTTGAAAGTTGCTTCCATGTCATTGAAACTACCAAGGAAGTGCTTCGAAATCGTTTGAAAGTAGCTCCCATGTCATTGAAACTACCTAGGAAGTGCTTCGAAATCGTTTGAAAGTAGCTCTCATGTCATTGAAACTACCTAGGAAGTGCATCGAAGTCGTTTGAAAGTAGCTTCCATGTCTATGAAACCACCTAGGAAGTGCTTCGGAGTCGTTTGAAAGTAGCTTCCATGTCATTGAAACTACCTAGGAAGTGCTTCGAAGTCGTTTGAAAGTAGCTCCCATGTCATTGAAACTACCTAGGAAGTGCTTCGAAATCGTTTGAAAGTAGCTTCCATGTCATTGAAACTACCTAGGAAGTGCTTCGAAATCGTTTGAAAGTAGCTCCCATGTCATTGAAACTACCTAGGAAGTGCTTCGAAGTCGTATGAAAGTAGCTCAAATGTCATTGAAACTACCTAGGAAGTGCTTCGAAGTCGTTTGAAAGTAGCTCCCATGTCATTGAAACTACCTAGGAAGTGCTTCGAAGTCGTTTGAAAGTAGCTCTCATGTCATTGAAACTACCTAGGAAGTGCTTCGAAATCGTTTGATAGTAGCTTCCATGTCATTGAAACTACCTAGGAAGTGCTTCGGAGTCGTTTCAAAGTTGCTTCCATGTCATTGAAACTACCTAGGAAGTGCTTCGGAGTCGTTTCAAAGTTGCTTCCATGTCATTGAAACTACCTAGGAAGTGCTTCGGAGTCGTTTCAAAGTTGCTTCCATGTCATTGAAACTACCAAGGAAGTGCTTCGGAGTCGTTTCAAAGTTGCTTCCATGTCATTAAAACTACCAAGGAAGTGCTTCGAAGTCGTTTGAAAGTAGCTTCCATGTCATTGAAACTACCTAGGAAGTGCTTCGAAATCGTTTGAAAGTAGCTCCCATGTCATTGAAACTACCTAGGAAGTGCTTCGAAATCGTTTGATAGTAGCTTCCATGTCATTGAAACTATCTAGGAAGTGCTTCGAAGTCGTTTGAAAGTTGCTTCCATGTCATTGAAACTACCTAGGAAGTGCTTCGAAATCGTTTGAAAGTAGCTCCCATGTCATTGAAACTACCTAGGAAGTGCTTCGAAGTCGTTTCAAAGTTGCTTCCATCTCATTGAAACTACCTAGGAAGTGCTTCGAAGTCGTATGAAAGTAGCTCCCATGTCATTGAAACTACCTAGGAAGTGCTTCGAAGTCGTTTGAAAGTAGCTCTCATGTCATTGAAACTACCTAGGAAGTGCTTCGAAGTCGTTTGAAAGTTGCTTCCATGTCATTGAAACTACCAAGGAAGTGCTTCGAAATCGTTTGAAAGTAGCTCCCATGTCATTGAAACTACCTAGGAAGTGCTTCGAAATCGTTTGAAAGTAGCTCTCATGTCATTGAAACTACCTAGGAAGTGCATCGAAGTCGTTTGAAAGTAGCTTCCATGTCTATGAAACCACCTAGGAAGTGCTTCGGAGTCGTTTGAAAGTAGCTTCCATGTCATTGAAACTACCTAGGAAGTGCTTCGAAGTCGTTTGAAAGTAGCTCCCATGTCATTGAAACTACCTAGGAAGTGCTTCGAAATCGTTTGAAAGTAGCTTCCATGTCATTGAAACTACCTAGGAAGTGCTTCGAAATCGTATGAAAGTAGCTCCCATGTCATTGAAACTACCTAGGAAGTGCTTCGAAGTCGTTTGAAAGTAGCTTCCATGTCATTGAAACTACCTAGGAAGTGCTTCGAAGTCGTTTGAAAGTTGCTTCCATGTCATTGAAACTACCTAGGAAGTGCTTCGAAGTCGTTTGAAAGTAGCTTCCATGTCTATGAAACCACCTAGGAAGTGCTTCGAAGTCGTATGAAAGTAGCTCAAATGTCATTGAAACTACCTAGGAAGTGCTTCGAAATCGTTTGAAAGTAGCTTCCATGTCATTGAAACTACCTAGGAAGTGCTTCGAAGTCGTTTGAAAGTAGCTCCCATGTCATTGAAACTACCTAGGAAGTGCTTCGAAGTCGTTTGAAAGTTGCCTCCATGTCATTGAAACTACCTAGGAAGTGCTTCGAAATCGTTTGAAAGTAGCTCTCATGTCATTGAAACTACCTAGGAAGTGCTTCGAAGTCGTTTGAAAGTAGCTTCCATGTCTATGAAACCACCTAGGAAGTGCTTCGGAGTCGTTTGAAAGTAGCTTCCATGTCATTGAAACTACCTAGGAAGTGCTTCGAAGTCGTTTGAAAGTAGCTTCCATGTCATTGAAACTACCTAGGAAGTGCTTCGAAGTCGTTTGAAAGTAGCTCCCATGTCATTGAAACTACCTAGGAAGTGCTTCGAAGTCGTTTGAAAGTAGCTCCCATGTCATTGAAACTACCTAGGAAGTGCTTCGAAGTCGTTTGAAAGTTGCCTCCATGTCATTGAAACTACCTAGGAAGTGCTTCGAAATCGTTTGAAAGTAGCTCTCATGTCATTGAAACTACCTAGGAAGTGCTTCGAAGTCGTTTGAAAGTAGCTTCCATGTCTATGAAACCACCTAGGAAGTGCTTCGGAGTCGTTTGAAAGTAGCTTCCATGTCATTGAAACTACCTAGGAAGTGCTTCGAAATCGTTTGAAAGTAGCTTCCATGTCATTGAAACTACCTAGGAAGTGCTTCGAAGTCGTTTGAAAGTAGCTCCCATGTCATTGAAACTACCTAGGAAGTGCTTCGAAGTCGTTTGAAAGTAGCTCCCATGTCATTGAAACTACCTAGGAAGTGCTTCGAAGTCGTTTGAAAGTTGCCTCCATGTCATTGAAACTACCTAGGAAGTGCTTCGAAATCGTATGAAAGTAGCTCCCATGTCATTGAAACTACCTAGGAAGTGCTTCGAAGTCGTTTGAAAGTAGCTCAAATGTCATTGAAACTACCTAGGAAGTGCTTCGAAGTCGTTTGAAAGTAGCTCCCATGTCATTGAAACTACCTAGGAAGTGCTTCGAAGTCGTTTGAAAGTAGCTCTCATGTCATTGAAACTACCTAGGAAGTGCTTCGAAATCGTTTGAAAGTAGCTCCCATGTCATTGAAACTACCTAGGAAGTGCTTCGAAATCGTTTGATAGTAGCTTCCATGTCATTGAAACTACCTAGGAAGTGCTTCGAAGTCGTTTGAAAGTTGCCTCCATGTCATTGAAAATACCTAGGAAGTGCTTCGAAATCGTATGAAAGTAGCTCCCATGTCATTGAAACTACCTAGGAAGTGCTTCGAAGTCGTTTGAAAGTAGCTTCCATGTCATTGAAACTACCTAGGAAGTGCTTCGAAGTCGTTTGAAAGTAGCTCCCATGTCATTGAAACTACCTAGGAAGTGCTTCGAAGTCGTTTGAAAGTAGCTTCCATGTCATTGAAACTATCTAGGAAGTGCTTTGAAGTCGTTTGAAAGTTGCTTCCATGTCATTGAAACTACCTAGGAAGTGCTTCGAAATCGTTTGAAAGTAGCTCCCATGTCATTGAAACTACCTAGGAAGTGCTTCGAAGTCGTTTGAAAGTAGCTTCCATGTCATTGAAACTACCTAGGAAGTGCTTCGAAGTCGTTTGAAAGTAGCTTCCATGTCATTGAAACTACCTAGGAAGTGCTTCGAAGTCGTTTGAAAGTAGCTTCCATGTCATTGAAACTACCTAGGAAGTGCTTCGAAGTCGTTTGAAAGTAGCTCCCATGTCATTGAAACTACCTAGGAAGTGCTTCGAAGTCGTTTGAAAGTAGCTTCCATGTCATTGAAACTACCTAGGAAGTGCTTCGAAGTCGTTTGAAAGTTGCTTCCATGTCATTGAAACTACCTAGGAAGTGCTTCGAAATCGTTTGAAAGTAGCTCCCATGTCATTGAAACTACCTAGGAAGTGCTTCGAAGTCGTTTGAAAGTAGCTTCCATGTCATTGAAACTACCTAGGAAGTGCTTCGAAGTCGTTTGAAAGTAGCTTCCATGTCATTGAAACTATCTAGGAAGTGCCTCGGAGTCGTTTCAAAGTTGCTTCCATCTCATTGAAACTACCTAGGAAGTGCTTCGAAGTCGTATGAAAGTAGCTCCCATGTCATTGAAACTACCTAGGAAGTGCTTCGAAGTCGTTTGAAAGTAGCTCTCATGTCATTGAAACTACCTAGGAAGTGCTTCGAAGTCGTTTGAAAGTTGCTTCCATGTCATTGAAACTACCAAGGAAGTGCTTCGAAATCGTTTGAAAGTAGCTCCCATGTCATTGAAACTACCTAGGAAGTGCTTCGAAATCGTTTGAAAGTAGCTCTCATGTCATTGAAACTACCTAGGAAGTGCATCGAAGTCGTTTGAAAGTAGCTTCCATGTCTATGAAACCACCTAGGAAGTGCTTCGGAGTCGTTTGAAAGTAGCTTCCATGTCATTGAAACTACCTAGGAAGTGCTTCGAAGTCGTTTGAAAGTAGCTCCCATGTCATTGAAACTACCTAGGAAGTGCTTCGAAATCGTTTGAAAGTAGCTTCCATGTCATTGAAACTACCTAGGAAGTGCTTCGAAGTCGTTTGAAAGTAGCTCCCATGTCATTGAAACTACCTAGGAAGTGCTTCGAAGTCGTTTGAAAGTAGCTCCCATGTCATTGAAACTACCTAGGAAGTGCTTCGAAGTCGTTTGAAAGTTGCCTCCATGTCATTGAAACTACCTAGGAAGTGCTTCGAAATCGTATGAAAGTAGCTCCCATGTCATTGAAACTACCTAGGAAGTGCTTCGAAGTCGTTTGAAAGTAGCTTCCATGTCATTGAAACTACCTAGGAAGTGCTTCGAAGTCGTTTGAAAGTAGCTCCCATGTCATTGAAACTACCTAGGAAGTGCTTCGAAGTCGTTTGAAAGTAGCTTCCATGTCTATGAAACCACCTAGGAAGTGCTTCGGAGTCGTTTGAAATTAGCTTCCATGTCATTGAAACTACCTAGGAAGTGCTTCGAAGTCGTTTGAAAGTAGCTCCCATGTCATTGAAACTACCTAGGAAGTGCTTCGAAATCGTTTGAAAGTAGCTTCCATGTCATTGAAACTACCTAGGAAGTGCTTCGAAGTCGTATGAAAGTAGCTCCCATGTCATTGAAACTACCTAGCAAGTGCTTCGAAGTCGTTTGAAAGTAGCTTCCATGTCATTGAAACTATCTAGGAAGTGCCTCGGAGTCGTTTCAAAGTTGCTTCCATCTCATTGAAACTACCTAGGAAGTGCTTCGAAGTCGTATGAAAGTAGCTCCCATGTCATTGAAACTACCTAGGAAGTGCTTCGAAATCGTTTGAAAGTAGCTTCCATGTCATTGAAACTACCTAGGAAGTGCTTCGAAGTCGTTTGAAAGTAGCTCCCATGTCATTGAAACTACCTAGGAAGTGCTTCGAAGTCGTTTGAAAGTTGCTTCCATGTCATTGAAACTACCTAGGAAGTGCTTCGAAGTCGTTTGAAAGTAGCTCTCATGTCATTGAAACTACCTAGGAAGTGCTTCGAAGTCGTTTGAAAGTAGCTTCCATGTCTATGAAACCACCTAGGAAGTGCTTCGGAGTCGTTTGAAAGTAGCTTCCATGTCATTGAAACTACCTAGGAAGTGCTTCGAAGTCGTTTGAAAGTAGCTCCCATGTCATTGAAACTACCTAGGAAGTGCTTCGAAATCGTTTGAAAGTAGCTCCCATGTCATTGAAACTACCTAGGAAGTGCTTCGGAGTCGTTTGAAAGTAGCTTCCATGTCATTGAAACTACCTAGGAAGTGCTTCGAAGTCGTTTGAAAGTAGCTTCCATGTCATTGAAACTACCTAGGAAGTGCTTCGAAGTCGTTTCAAAGTTGCTTCCATGTCATTGAAACTATCTAGGAAGTGCTTCGGAGTCGTTTCAAAGTTGCTTCCATGTCATTGAAACTACCTAGGAAGTGCTTCGGAGTCGTTTTAAAGTTGCTTCCATGTCATTGAAACTACCAAGAAAGTGCTTCGGAGTCGTTTTAAAGTTGCTTCCATGTCATTGAAACTATCTAGGAAGTGCTTCGGAGTCGTTTCAAAGTTGCTTCCATGTCATTGAAACTACCTAGGAAGTGCTTCGGAGTCGTTTTAAAGTTGCTTCCATGTCATTGAAACTACCAAGAAAGTGCTTCGGAGTCGTTTTAAAGTTGCTTCCATGTCATTGAAACTACAGTTGCAGAAATAAACATAGCAAAATTAAAATCAGGCACATTTCGTGCGATTTAAATTCCCTTAGCAATACGAAAATTGCTTTCCCCAGCCAATTTTTTTTTGTTTTGTTGATATTTTAGAGGGGAGACAACCTTCCTAAAGGCTTTCGGCTTCTTGTCAATAGGGACAAGCCTACTTGTGTGGGAGTCACGAAACCAGGTCGTGGGACCGCACTAAGAACTCTCCTCTTAAGGATTCCACTCCCTACTTGTGGAGTCGCCAGAATGTCATGGTCTAGTATTTTAACGGGAACCCTTTGTTCTCTATAACCATGCGACACCTTTTTGGCATTGACTCCACAAGATTCTGAATTGTGGATGGTGGAATCCTTCTCCATTCATCATTCATTGCCTCAAATAACTGATCGGTTGTCAGATATGAGGCTCTCTCACGGACCATCCTCTTCACAATAGACCAAAGATTCTCGATGGGATTCCGGTCCGGAGAGTGCGACGGCCAAGGGAGAACCTCAATATGGTTCTCCCCGATCCAAGCACGAGCAACACGACAAGTATGCTTGGAGTCGTTGTCGTGTTGGAAAAGCCATCGCCGGTTTGCCAGGGTTTCCTGGGCATGGAGATGCATGACTGATCGCAGGATTTCGACGTAGCCTGCCCCGGTCAGCATTCCGTCTATCCGGTGTAGCGGACCTACGCCTTCACCCGAGAAGCAGCCCCAAACCATCACTGACTGACTGTGGCGAGTCGTTGGTAGACAGTACCGAGGGTTCAGTCTCTGGTTTTGGGGCCGTCTCACGTAAGTCATGCAGTCGGAACCAAGAAGGTTGACCTTGACTTCGTCACTAAACAGCACATTCCGCCACTGGTCTACACCCTAGTGACGGTACTGCCTAGCAAACGCAAGTCTGGCCTGCCGATGCTGTAGCGTAAGCTTCGGCTTCTTGGCTGGACGATACGCACGAAGACCGGCATCCAACAGCCGGTTGATCACCGTGCGTGGTGTGACCGACAAGCTGAGATCCGTTGTAATCCGCGTCGCTGGAGTAAACGGCACAGACCTTGCCGCGTTCACAATGGCTCGTTCCGTGCGTGGCGTTGTCTTCCGGGGCCTACCGCTGCTCCAGCGAGGCTCGGTGGAACCACGCTCAGCGTAACGCTTGAGCATGCGGCACACAACAGACGGCGGAATGTCGAGCGAACGACAAATCTGCGCCTGTGACGCAACAGGCGAGACAAGTCATTTCCTGACAGTGCACTGATATAGAATCACTATACTCACGTTAGTTTGTCCCTGCTCCGACATCCGGACGACATGGCCAATCTCCACAGCAGAATAAACCTTGCGCGGCATTTCGGATCAAAACACTTTTTCACTAGCAAACAAAACTTGTAGTAAACAACCGTGGAAACACGTTTACCTACTGAGACAACGAAGCCGAGCGCGCCGCTCTTTTATAGCCGCGGCCGCAAAATCTTGCCTTCGTGCCGCGGCAGTCGACCCGAGCGCAGCTTCGTGCGTTCGGCAGATTGGAATCTCAAGGCCGCGGCAACGCTGCCGCGCTCTGATTGGCTCTCGCGCAGCAGGTGCAACTAACGGTACTGTGTTACACGCGCGAGATGAGATGTGCTCGTTTTAAGCATCTCTAATCGCTAGCGCGAGGCTCGAATGCAAAGTTTTGAAATCAAAACTGTGTGATCTGTGGCGCTGTGCCGCGCAAGATCGAACACGTTCGTAGGAAAGCACTTTTTTATCGCTTGAACGTTTATCGGCGTAAAATCAAAGCGGCGCGGGACCGTGATCGTATTGTTTACGTTTGTCCTTACGTAGTTAAAGGTTATGTAACTATTTTAGAATGTAGGTAACATAGTTTACACAATGTTTTGAAACTTATTATGATTAAACATTCACCAAAGATATGTTTAAATAATTGTTTAAGTGTTTAAAGTGAAAAAAAATATTGAAAATGATATTGCCGTTTCCATATTTGCTATGTTTATTTCTGCAACTGTAATACACATGAATAAAATAACTTTTCGTACTTTTCTGAAAAGTTCTCTAACTTTTGTAAGCAAACCAATATTTGCTATAGTTGCTATGTATATTTCTGGCACTGTATCAAGAAACTTTCATTGCTATGAAAGAAATTTACAGCTCGGCTACGTTAAGTGAAAGTTTAGTTGCGCAACTCAAATTGTTTGTTAATTTCGCGTTTAGACGTGCTAAGTTGGGTTTCACATGAGTGAAATGAGTGTTTGACAGTTGCTGTTAAATGAAAGTTGCAATCATTTAAAACGCCTTTAAGATCCACTTGGTACCAAAACCAAATTTCCCAGAATTTCGTGGCATCGAAAAAGTCTGGGCAATCACAAAACTTCATTTTAAACGAAGTGTTGGAACAGTTAGAGATGTTCTTGGCAAGAGGAAGTGAACGGAGGTTGCGTACACGGTGTCTCTTTCCACAATACGGGCGCTAATGCAGGAACCAAAAATCATAATACATAAATGTAAGTCAGAAGTTGAAATACGCCGTGCCGCTGTATCTGTACTGCTGTACGAATAGAGGTGCGCGTAAGAGGAGTAATGAACTGGATTATTAGCAATCGGAACTAGCCGAACCCTAAGAGGATTTGCGTATATAAGGAATGGATTGAGAAAAAACGGGAGTTCTGAGTTCGGGCTGCGACAAGAAAGCAAGCGGAAGTTTTTGTGTCTACTCTTTCTACACTTTTATACTTTACATTTGGAGTCAGAAGTGGGATTGCGCTTCAACATTGCACGTTCGAGTTTTGCGAATAGTGATTGTGCCTTTTGATTTTGCGCAATGGCAAGTGTAGAAGAATTAGTGGAACAATTTACCCGTATCGGCTTGGTGAAAAGGTGTGAGACCTTGGGACTCAACACAGACGGCACGAAGGAGGAATTGGCTGGTAGAATAATGGCGCATCGGGAAGGTGGAAGTCAAGACATCACGGGGGTGGATGACTATGCGGACGCCATAGAAAGGGACAGTGTATCGTCACGAGAGAACGTGAATCACGAGGTCCAGAGTGTGTCCATTCACTTTAAGGATGTGCAAGATTATTTGCCTACGTTCTCCGGAGCCGAAGATGTGTGTGCATGGGTGGTTGAGTTCGAGACGAGTAGCCAACTTTTCGAGTGGCATGAACTCCACAAGCTCATTTACGCTAAACGTGTGCTGCAGGGCGCAGCCAAGGCTTTTGTAAAAAGCATTCCCGAAGTGTCGTCGTGGAAGGAGCTAAAGTGTGCGCTAGTGGAAGAGTTCGAGGAAAAAGTGTCGAGCGCAAGTGTCCACGAATCGTTACGACACCGGAAGAAGAAGACAGAAGAAACATTTACGGAATACATTTACGCGATGTGTGCAATTGGGAAAAAGGGACATGTGAAAGAAGAATCCCTTTGCGAGTACATAGTGACAGGGATAGACGACGATCCCTTGAACAAAGCCTGCCTGATCGCTGCGAAAACAATTAAAGAATTGAAAGGTCAAATGAAGGGATACGAAAAATTGGTCGCCCAAATTCGCGAACAACGTCAGAAGCGACCAGTAATCACAAAGATTACGGATGGCAACAATTCCAAACAAATAACAGCGGCCAGCGTAAAATGCCGTACCTGCGGGAAAATGGGACATTTTGCCAAAGAGTGCCCTAACAAAGCAGCAGGACCGGTTTGTTTTGGCTGCGGCAGACCAGGTCACCGAGCACGCGAATGCGAAGACAGACCGAGTTTTTCCGGGAACACCAATTTAGTCAGCGGCGACAAAGGGGGAACGATCACCATGAGAATCGGAACGAAAGAGCTAAACACCCTTTTCGATACGGGCAGCCAATACAATCTTTTGTCCGAAGAAACCCAACAGGCCATACGATTCCTAAGCGTTACTCCGACAACAATGACCCTCAACGGATTCGGCGGCACAAGAACTGCGGCGTTGGGAACACTAGTGACGACAGTGACGATCGACCAGAATGAGTACAAGGAAATACAGTTCTATGTTGTTCCTACTGGAAGCATGTGTTACGAGGCAGTCATCGGAAGAGAGGCTTTGAAAGATATGGAAGCGACGGTGACGAAAGATGGCATAAAAGTGCGCCCAAGTGGTAAGAACAAGGAGGAAGAATGTGTGTTTAGCGGTGACGTGTTTATTTGCGAGCCGGACAAAATAGTAGTACCACCCAAATTCCAGGAGGCAATCGATAGTGTCGTTAGTAAATACAACGAAGCATGGTGCGAACCAAAATTGGAGGACGGTCCAGTGAAATTGAGGATAGTCCCAAACGAAAGCATTGTTCCTTTTCAACATACACCGGGGCGACTTGCGTACCCGGAAGAAAAAACCGTTAAGAGCAGGTGGACGAATGGCTATCAGAAGGGATTGTGCAAGCTTCGACGTCTGACTTCGCCAGCCGGGTGGTCGTGGTGAAGAAGAAAGACGGCAGCAATCGTGTATGCGTCGATTTCAGGAAACTGAACTCGATGATACTCAAAGACGGATTTCCAATTCCGCGGATCGACGAGGTGCTGGAGAAGCTTCAGAGTGCAAAGTGGTTCTCGGTGATGGATTTAGAAAATGGATTTTTCCATGTGCCGATCGACGAGGCGAGTAAGAAATACACCGCTTTTGTGACGAAAAAGGGGTTTTACGAATTTAATAGAGCACCGTTTGGGTTGTGTAACTCTCCTGCGGTGTTCACGCGCTTCGTCAACCACGTGTTTTTGAACCTTATCAACGAAGGCGTGTTAGAAGTGTACATGGAAGATTTGATCGTTTACGCAAAAACGGCGGCGGAGTGTCTGTGGAAAACGGAACAAGTGCTCATGACGGCTGCAGAACATGGACTCGCGGTGAAATGGAAAAAATGCAAGTTTATGCAGTCCTTAGTCCATTTCCTTGGCCACTATGTAGAAGTTGGCATGATTTCGCCAAGCGCCGAGAAGATCAATGCTGTGACCAAGTTCAGTGTACCGAAGAATGTGAAGGCTGTGCAGGCTTTTCTTGGGCTCACCGGGTTTTTCAGAAAATTCGTGAAAAACTACGCTCATTTCGCTCGCCCCCTCACCAATCTTCTGCGGAATGATACGGAGTTCGTGGTGGGAAGTCAAGAGCTGCTAGCCTTTAACCAGTTGAAGGAGATACTTGCGAGTGAACCAGTGTTACGGTTGTACGACCGTGAAGCAGAGACAAAATTGCATACCGACGCGTCGAAGGAGGGATATGGTGCGGTGTTACTCCAACGTTTTGAAGGAAAACTGCATCCAGTATGCGTTTTGGAGTAAAAAAACGACGGCCGCAGAGGAAAGAAAACATAGCTATGTTCTAGAAGCGAAAGCTGTGTTCCTGGCCACAAAGAAGTTTAGAAGATATCTTCTGGGTGTACCTTTTAAGCTGGTGACTGATTGTTATGCATTTAAACAGACATTGAAAAAGGCTGAGATACCTAGCGAAGTGTTACCGTTTGTAATGTACCTGCAGGATTTTACGTTTGAAGTGGAACATCGACCGGGATCGTGGCTTCGACACGCGGATTGCCTCAGTAGATACCCATATCGTGTAATGGAAGTGACGTCAGAAGTTACGGCGCGCATCAAGAACAGTCAACAGAAAGATGAAATGGTGAAAGCAATTTGTGAGATCCTACGAAAAGAACCTTATGGAGCACACCACTTGAAAGGTGGCATACTATATTATTTGAAGGATGGACAAGATTTGATAGTGGCTCCGCGAAGTATGCAAAAGCAGCTTATTCAAGAGGTGCATAACAACGGACATTTCGGTAGTCAGAAAACAATCCATACGTTGACACAGAAGTATTGAATTCCTCAGGTTGAAATGAAAGTGAAACAAGTCATCGGAAATTGTGTGAAGTGCATATTGTACAATAAAAAATTGGGTCTGAAGGAAGGGTATCTTCATCCTATAGAGAAGGGCGACAAACCGCTCCACACGTTACACATCGACCACGTCGGCCCAATGGACGCAACGTCGAAGCCATACCGGTACATACTAACGATGGTGGACGGATTCAGCAAATTTGTCTGGCTGTACCCGACTAAAAATACGAGTGCGGAGGAGACGCTGCGGAAGATAGAAGTATGGTCGTCTGTGTTCGGGAACCCAGAACGAGTGGTGACGGATCGAGGAGCGGCATTCACGGCAAATTCGTTTGCGGAGTATATGAACACCAACGGGATCGAACACGTCGTTTGCACAACAGGGGTGCCTAGGGGTAACGGACAAGCGGAGCGAGTTAATCGTACGTTGCTCAACATGTTATCCAAGTTGTCTGCCGAGAATCCCTGCAAGTGGTTTAAGGAGGTCGCAAGGGTTCAGAGGGCGATTAACGCACACGGGCATGATGCAACTGATGATAAGCTGGGAGAAATATTGCAGCAGGAGATATATGAGGAATTTGAGCGAGATAGACAGGAAATGCGGTACAATGCAAGAAAGGCTATTGTAGAAGCGCAGCTAGCTCAAAAAAAAAATTCGATAAAAAAAGGAAACCAGAATCGGGTTATGTGACCAGGGATTTGGTAGCTATACGAAGAACGCAGTTTGTGGCTGGTAGGAAACTGGCAAGCGAATATCTGGGGCCCTATCAAATTGTGACTGTGAATCGAAACGGTCGTTTTAAAGTTAGAAAAGCCGCTAAATGCGAAGGGCCGAATATGACAACGACTAGCATTGACAACATGAAGCTGTGGGCATATGCTGTCAATGAAGAGGAGCTAGAATCTTCAGAGGAAGAAGCATAGTGCCTAGCAAGGGTCTGCGTTAGGCGTCAGGAAAGGCCGAATGTAAGTCAGAAGTTGAAATACGCCGTGCCGCTGTATCTGTACTGCTGTACGAATAGAGGTGCGCGTAAGAGGAGTAATGAACTGGATTATTAGCGATCGGAACTAGCCGAACCCTAAGAGGATTTGCGTATATAAGGAGTGGATTGAGAAATAAACGGGAGTTCTGAGTTCCGGCTGCGACTAGAAAGCAAGCGGAAGTTTTTGTGTCTACTCTTTCTACACTTTTATACTTTACATAAATTTATGAGATCATGGAACACGCAAACAGTTTAACATGTTATAGCTATTTTAATACTTACCTTATATGTAACTGTACCAAAGAAAAATACTTATCATTTTTGTATTTCGTTTTTAATACGAAGGTTCCCGAGTTTAATTTTCATTGTACGGCATTTCGCGAAAAATAATAGTACAGGACAGAAACTTTAACAACTTCAATGTTACTGTTGGCAGTGATATTGAAATAAAATTTTTCGGAATTTTCGGTATCGAAGAAACCACAAATTAGTGACTTTATTCCGCCAATTATCACGCCAACGTTATCGCGAAGAGCCCTTATGGTGGCTCGCGCAGCCCTTTTATCCCCTTCGTGGCCTAAGCCCCATCGCTGCTGCATGGGCCTCGGCCGCTGTCACATTGACTGCTGGTGCAGCTGACAGCGACGGTGTTGTGGTCTCATTCTAGCCGCAACATTCCCCCGGCCAGTGACAAAACAAAGTGTTGTCACTCTCTGTCCGTCCTGCTGTCGGCTGGCATCCAGAAAACCATGTGGTACGACTTCTAGAACGGCAACTTCGTGGTGGTCGATTTGTAGATACCGCAATTCGTCGCTACCGGCGTTTCGTTTACCGTTCGTAAACCGGCGAACCCGTCCATACTTGGTCACATTGGTCTTGATGTCTCTCTGCCAGCTGCCCCGAGGTAAGTAACCATCGGCAGCATCCATTTCATCCTCCTTCCTTGCAGGTCCTGGCTTATCAACAGCGGAGGTCGGTTTTCTCCCGTCTGCACTTCCTAAAGGAATATGGTTTGGCGTGATCGGTAAGCCATCCAGGTCGTTCAGTGGTACGCATGTGAGCGGCCTAGAATTAATAACATTTTCTTTTCTTTTAGTGTGGTTAGTAAACTTCGTCCATCGGCGTGCGTGGGAGATTCATCCGTTGAAGCTTGTTCTTCACGGAATGTACTAACCGCTCCCAGCACCCTCCAAAGTGTGGCCCACTAGAGGTCACTATCTTGCGATACGACACAAGTACTTGGTGTTTGCCAGCCCACCATCGAAGCCCGGGTTCCACGCAAGCGTCACGAAGTTCGAACCCAACTCCACCGGCCTCAGCTTCGTCCGCTTCTCCGGTGGTACCCTCGGTTGCAGCCGGATCGGCACCTGGATGTTGTTGAGTGTGTTCGCCACCCGGCAGTGGTACTCGCCGTAGTCCTGGTGGCGCACGTTGCTGATCTTCAGGATGCTCGTGTACACATCGTTGCCGTCCGAGTTGGTGACGATCTTGTAGTGGCCACCGTTGTTCAGCAGGCTCGTGCCGAACTGCCACATAAACTCCGGCTTCGGGTAGGACTGCACCTTACACGGTATCTCCGCCGTCTCCTTGATATGGTGCAGGACAATTCGTGCGTGCTCGATCTTCAGGTGCATCATCGAATTCGCCTTGTTGACCGCGTTCTCGTACAGGCACGTGTACTGGCCGCGATCAGTTGAAATGAGCCCGTTCTCCTTCGGGCGCGCCTTGCCGGTGAACATGAGCGTGCCGTGAACCGTCACCATACCGTTGGCTCCCCTCTCCCGGTTCGTCTTCACCTCGTACCGGCGCAGCTCCGGCGTAATCTCCACGTCATCATTCAACCAAGCGATCAATGGCTCCGGCTTGCCCTTCGCACCGCACGTCACGAAGAAATCCACCTCGCCCGCCTTCTTGATCATGTACGACAGCTCAACCAGAAACTGGGGCGGCTGGTGGATCTCCAGCGTCGCGCTCGCCATCCCACCGTTGCCCAGCTCGTTGCTCGCGTAACAGAAGTACTTGCCCTCATACGGCTTCATCATGTTGATGCCCCGGCACACGTACATGCCCGTAACCTCCGCACGGACGTCGCGCAGCACCAGCGTGTCATCCTCCTTCAGCCACTCGATCGTCACGAGCGGCGAGTTGGCCGCCACGTTGCACTTGATCTGCACCGTTTCCTTCTCGGCCGACTTCACCTTCGCCTCGATCTGCACGATCGACTGGTAGAACACGTTCACCGGGATCTCCTCCTTGCCCAGCCCGTTGTCGGCGGAGCAAGTGTAGCGGCCGGCGTCCAGCAGCGACACCTGGTGGATCGTGTGCGTCGGGTGCGACGAAATAAAGCGCCCGTTGCGCGTACACTCCACCTGCTCCGGCTTCGGCTTCGCGTCAATGTTGCACTCCAGCTTTGCCGTCTGGTCTCGCTCCACGCTCAGCGGGTTCTCCGGCCCAATTCCGACCCGCGGATAATAGTTCACGGACAGTATCGTAACCGTCTCCAGATGCTGAAACTCCTCGCGCAACGCGTTCATCGCCTCGCTCAATCCTTCCGGGTGAAAGAGAAACTGCTCCACCGCCTCGTACGCCGGTCCGTTGCGAGCCTTTTGAAGGCGGAAAGTGTTTTCAACGCCCGAAAACCCGCAAACTTCGGTGGACGTCTCGAAATTCGGTTGAAGCATCGGTCCTTGTGTGGTGTCGCCCGAAAACGACGGAGAATCGTCCGGGATCTTTTGTGTAGTGTTCAATTCGTGTGTGAAGTGTGGCGATTCTCTCAGGGTGCTCGACGGCCCACCATTTTCCGCTGCCGGAGCCGCCATCGTGTCGTGCCGAGTTGGTATTGGTGCCACCGAATGACGCCAATTTGCACTCGCAGCCATGACACCCGCCGTACCCTGACCTACGGCAAGTCGTTCACCCGGAGCGGGGTGAATGCTCGACGGGCGGCTCGGCGCCATCGCGGCTTCGGCTGGTCGCGCACCTGTGACAGTAAAGTGGCTCAACGGGTCGCTCGGCGGCATCGCGAAATCGGCAGGCCGCGTTCCCGGAGTAATGTAGTGGCTCGACGGGTCGTTCGGCGTCATCGCGATCTCGGATGGCCGCGTTCCCGGAGCAGTGTGGTGGCTCGACGGGTCGCTCGGCGCCATCGCGAAATCGGATGGCCGCGTTCCCGGAGCAATGTAGTGGCTCAACGGGTCGCTCGGCGCCATCGCGAAATCGGCTGGCCGCGCACCCGGAGCAATGTAGTGTAGTGGGTGTTGCACACCCAGGGCAGTTTGGAGTTTGGACGGCCCCTGTTGGGCCATCCTTTTCTCGAGCGCGAGGACGTGCTCCTCGAACTCCAACTCCCTTTGCGAGATTTCGATCTCGAACGCTTCTCGTTCCAGCGCAAGACGTTTCCGCGCCAGCTCTAGTTCGCGATCGATGATGGTTTGTTTTGCGCGCAATGACGACGCTGCGCTCGCGCTTCCTTCTGAACCCGCGTAACTGTGTGTTGTTTCGTCGCGAGTGTTCTCCATTGCACCACTTTAATCTAGTGACTCGCGATGTAAACCCACCGGTTTTACAACACCGTACGAATTCGCGACGCAACACTTTGTAAAACGACCGGGCACTTTTACTTCTATCCGCGGTGCAAACCCTCCGGTTTTACAGCACCGTTCGAATAGAGGAAACGTAATTTGTGGAATCTCGGTTCCACAATGCTCAGACAATAATTTGTGGAATGTTAGTTCCACAACCCTCACAAACTAATTTGTGGAATGTTGGCAGTGATATTGAAATAAAATTTGTCGGAATTTTCGGTATCGAAGAAACCACAAATTAGTGACTTTATTCCGCCAATTATCACGCCAACGTTATCGCGAAGAGCCCTTATGGTGGCTCGCGCAGCCCTTTTATCCCCTTCGTGGCCTAAGCCCCATCGCTGCTGCATGGGCCTCGGCCGCTGTCACATTGACTGCTGGTGCAGCTGACAGCGACGGTGTTGTGGTCTCATTCTAGCCGCAACAGTTACTGTTTACTTATACTACTTAAAATATTATTTCTTGGCTGACGCCACTAGAGGCGCCACAGTAGCGCACTTTCCTTGGTTCAATTTATTTATGGTCATGCTTTCGTTGAAATATAATGTTGAATGTTGAATGCAGTGCATGCTTTTGAGGCTTTCAACTTGTAGCTGCTTGAGGCCTCTAGAACATTTAATTCGCCTCTGTTAGTGAGGCTTCTACATAAACAGCAAATAATGGTGAAATTTTATGCGGCGATGCTTCATTTCAATCTTGTTTTGCAACAATTTGAAAAAACATCAATGACATGGATTAATTATCAACGACAATGAATATTTATTGGAAAGCATATTGCCTGATTTGTTATAGTGTTTAAACTCAGATCAAATCATTTCTTGTATAACTTTTTTTGCGGTTCACTTAAAAAAGTATTAATTTCATAGTGTGCAAGATTGCTTAATTTAGAACGCTAGTCAGTATGTTTCTTGCTATTTTTTTTAATACGTTTCAATTTAAGTTTTATGAAAAGATAACTGTGCGCACAACCAAATTTCCCTTAAAGTGAATTTCGCGAAGCTTTCAATTTGAAAAAATAACGTTTCGACGAATTTTTCTTATGCTTAGTTTATCCGATGCGGCAAGCGATTTTTTCAAAAGCTTAAATGTTGTAAGTTGGTGAACCACCTGTCAAAATAAATGCAAATGTGTATGTAGTCGCCGAATGAGCAACACTTGCGCAAATATTTGCGAAAATAGTATAAAGTGCCGGGGCATGACAAAAAATAGTTTATGTTTCTGATACAAGCACAACCTCTGTGCTGTATTTTATTACAAAAATACACTCTGCTCAACACTGATTGTTTGTTCTTCCGCATCCCCTCGCGCCTTGCACAAACTAAGCATAACAGGTAACTGCTTGATAAAAAAAAGGCTCATGGCCACGGCTGAACGTAAAGAAACAGCCTTTTGAACGAATAATTGATAATTTTTTTTTAAATGACCAACTGCAACCGAAATTTTCTTTTTCGAATATATTCTTATAAAGAATTTAATTGTAAATACCCTCTTCTAGTATTTCTTTTTCATCTTCTTCCACCTCCTCTTCCTCATCGCCTTGTTCCTCCTCGTCCACGTCTTCAAATTCATCTTCCTGCTCCACGTCAATCTTCGCCTTTTGCTCCATCTCAACTTCCTCCAAACCGCCTTTTCTATTTTCAAATTCTTCATCTTTCGGCAATTGTTTTGCTAATTTCTTCAAGTCTTCAAGCACCATATGGCACGTCAGTTCTCCGAACATTTTGCTTATAGCTTCTATTAGCTCACTCTCACAACTTCGCAGTACGCACCGGGCTAAATAAGCATACTTTCCTACGGTTATTCTAAAGGCCAGAGCACCGATTTCAATATCATTTCTAGCGTGACGCTGAAGTTCTTCGCTAACATTTAGTGTTTGACAAATTTGAGCACACAACACGTTGTTCGACAAATCCAATCCACGCTTCTCACAATCTTCCACAATTTCATTCAAATGGAAACCAGCTAAATCCATGAGCTTGATGAATTTCGCAATATGCTTCTTGGTGATTTGGTTTAGTGGCAAGTTGAGTTCCTTCAAGGTAATGGCGTCCGACATTTTGTAGTTTGTGGGATAAACATAGTAAAATACGCTTTTCCCTTTTGAATCATGGATAGAAACGCAGTTGTAGTTCGGTTCCTTATTGAGCAAATACATGAAAAATGAAACTGTTTCTTGAGAAAAAATGCGCTTCTCTTCAAAAGGTTGAACGCAATAAAAAAATGCATTCCAAGCGTTCGTTTCAGCGTTAGTTTCCGTGACGTCAAACTTATAGTGCTCAATGAGGATTTTTAAAAATTCAAACCATTTTTCGTATATCGAAATGTGTAAAAGATTCCTGCCATTTGAATCCTTGTACTGAAGTAACTTCTTCGCATTCAAAATTTCACAAACCGTTTCGCTCTGCTCTTTGTTATGCATCCATCTTTTAGGACAGCAAAATAATATTTCCTTAACGTCATGGTCTTCAAATGAAAACTGGTCCATAAAAAAGGTCAAGTCAGCTTTGTCAAAATATCTTGATGCTTTAGAAAACCGTGTCCGAAGGATTTCAACTGCAATCGATCGGCAATTCTTAACCGCATAATAGAAGACACTCTTTTCTTCTGAATCCTTGTGTTCAAAACAAAAAACTGGGGATTCTTTCTTCAACTCAATTAAAAATTTGAAGATTTTTAACCTCAGTTTGCTTTCAATTGGCTTCTCGTGCACGCAGTAAAAGATAGCATCCCAGCCTTTTTCGTTAGAATTGACGTCTGTTTTGTTGAAACCGTGCACAATCAATAACTCAACTAGATCCAGTTGATCATTCGCAACTGCAAAATGCAAGAGATTTCGTCCCTGTTCATCAACAGTTTCAAGATCAACACTTTTGCTAATAAGAAATTTCAAGGTGATTTTTTGAAACTCAATGTTTTTGTTCTTAACAAAATATTGTATAAAGCTGTTATTAAAAGGAATTTCGAGTTTCATCATCAAGTATTCTAAAGTTGCACAGCTTCCAGTCTGTAATACCAAACTTATCAACAATTCACACCCTCGATCGATCCTGAGAGTGGGCGAAAGCTCAAATGTTTCAGGAATCGTGAATCGCGAAAGCTCGCGCTTCAGCAATATGCCTGGGCAAAAGCTGTGTTGTTCCAAGCATGCACCGCTTAGTGCCATTTCTGCGTTTGATCTATGATGGATAGAAAAGTCTAGACAGTATTTTTCAAAAGTATGGAGAAATTTCATTTCATCACCGTACATTTCCGCAACAAGCCACAATAACCTGAACTTGTACTTGTAGGTAATAACCTGAACTTGTAAATTGGGAGGAAAGTTAATGCCATCCTGTGAGATAATATAGTGAACAACATTAATTGCACGATGATTGAAAGCTCTTCTCAGAAATGCGGATGTTTTTATGGGTTCTTTTGTCTTAAGGTTTTCTGCAATAGTTTGAAACATTTGAGAATCCTCATTGACACATGCCTTAAGAAAAGTTAGGTCATTTTCTTCAACAGAATTCATATGCAAGATTATTGGCATGCCATCACAGCAGTTCATCGGAGTATTTATCTCCTCTTCATGCTCAGAGATGAAGTCTGAAGCGATCTCCTCAAAGAAACATTTCACAAATTTCAGCCTGCACTTTCGTCCTTCTCCTGGAGGCACCTTGAGCAAATCTCTTTCTATTTTTGTAACTCCATTCAAAAAATTTTTTATTTTGCTGTCTACGTCGAAATTCGAAAGAATGATTTTTATCCAATTGTTGGTGTTGCTCATCGCAGTCCATCCAAAATATGTGTCTTTGATAATTAATACATCAAATGTTCCTTTTGTTTCCAACAATAAACCGACCATTCGTCCATAAAGCGTAGCTATATGTGCTGGAGTTCTTCCCCAACGATCGGTGTCCTGAATTATCGCTGGAGATGTATTAAGTATTCCTTCCACTTTTTCTCGCAAACCTTCAAGAATAGCCATGTGAAGGATATTTTCCCTGCAAATCATTCTATCCAAAAACTGGCGAACGTTTTCCATCTCCTTTTTCTGATAGACATTGTACTTCAGAAAGTTCATCGCACTCGGTTGCATGAAGTTGGAAAAGAACCACAGTGCCGCGAAAAATTCCGTGAACAATCTATGAATGAAGATTGGTGCAGCGTCCACAACTCCATCCACAATGCCCGATTTTTCTGTTCCGTTTTTCAATTCATCTAGATATTTGTTTGCGTCATCTTTTTGAGTTTGTGACAATAGTTCTGCTACTTCGTTTTTAGGCATCAATGCATACAAAGCTAAGCAAGAATGAGTAGCCTCTATCTTTTTACAATTTTCTGAAATGAAATTTTTCGTATCAGAATGTTCTGTATCACTTCCAGTTTTCTGCATTCTTATTTTCTGCTTCTCTTCGATGATTGATTCCATCATAGTCAATGGTGAAAACTCGTTTTCTAAAACGTCAAGTAAGGTTTTGAGTTTTAATGTTGATTGCTGGACTAAATTTGATTGGAATATTTTCAACAACAGCTCAACACCCATCCATAATATCAGAGGGTTGTGCACCATGTTTGAGAGACACATGTTCAGTAGATAAGTAAATAGCGCCAAAATGTCACTTTTGGCACATTGATAAAAGTCGCGCTTTCCATTCGAAAGCGCCCGCTCTATATACGTTACAACCTCTTTCGTGTTAAAATTTTCTAAACAATAATAACCACAATTTCCCAATTTCTTGTCCATTTTATGTCGAAGATCGTAGGGACGACTTGCAAGATACAGTTTGAAAACTCCTTCGAGACCTTGCAAAGTTCTTATCAAATCAAGCACAATGTCCTCTAGAAATGGAGCAGTCTCATCAAAACTATCCATCAGAATGATGAGTTTTTTGTTGTTGAATTTGCTTTTAAATATTCTGAGTAGGACTTTTTGCTCTGGAGTACAAACAAATTTACTTTCATCAATTTTTAGAGTTCCCTCTGAGAATTCAAGCATTTTCAAAATTATTTCTAAAGTTTCATGCAGCTGATCATTTTCTCTAGAGCTTCCTTGTTTAACAAGTTCATTTGAAAAAACCATTCTTAAAAGAAGCCTGATCGCGTCAATTTGTAAATTGTTTGGACAATCGAGCTTCGTGACTGCAAATTCTTTAGAATGCTCCGGTAAATTAATTTTTATGACCCAAAAATCCTTGTGACCCTCCAATTTCTGTAGAAAATTAGCCAGCCAAATCATATAAAAACTTTTACCCGTCCCAGCCTGATTTAGAATAATTTGAACTTTCATATTTGCAGCTTCTTTGTCTGAATTCGACTTGGATTTCGCAAAACCAGGAGGAAGAAAAAGTCTTTGGTTAGCTGTCCCCGCATTGGTTGGGAGTCCAAATGTTTTAAAATTCCATTTAGACTTTGTGTCAAGTGCTCGTATTTGCTTCGAAAGCTCATTTATCGTGATGCAATCATCTGTTCCATACTTCCCCGACAGTTTCTCTTTCATAGTCGCGAAAACGTTACCATTTTTCCACAGCATAAATGTGGATTCATTAGCAAGTCTTTTGTCATCCTTTTCTAATCGCTTCCACCGGCGTGGGATATAAGTTTGCTCTTTTTCAGAGTATTGCTTCTGGTTCTTGTTTTGATATACTGCTGACCCCTTCGAAAAGCTATCAACATCGCTAACAAAATCCATTGGGTCCGTATCGTAGAATATATCATTGAACGGAGTGGAGGTTCCAAAAAACACAGCGTTTACATTCCGTTTTTTAAAGTTGCATTCGTTCGTCAAATCTTGAAACAAAAGTTGTTCGTCTGATTCTTCAGAAACTTCTGACGGTTCAATCAAAATTTTAACCTTGGTAAATCTTTTTGTCTTTGGGCACTTGCTTGAAAACTCAGTTGTAGATATCCCAACTGATCTTTCGCTCCTGTCAATGACTAGAACAAGCGGAAAATCCATCAACCGAAATACATTCTTAACTGCTTCCTCCTCTTCGTCATAAATTTTGTCATCTATAAACAAAATTTCAAAATCATTGCCCGATAACTTTTGAACACTTTGAACAATTTGTAGCACGAACCACGAAGGATATTTTTGTCGGGGTTCAATCCCTTTCTCGTCATTTTCATTTGCTTTTTCCTGTCTCAATAGACCGTTTTGAATGTTTTCGTAGAGCGTTTTTTGCTCCATAACATCAATTTTGCACTGAAATCCCTTTTTGAGCAATGATTTACAATAAGATTTTGATAAGCTCGCTAATTCTATGTATTGTAATGAAGCTACAGAAATATTGCGAAAGTCTTGGACTTCTTTCTTAATAAAAAGTGCGCCTTTTCCTCTGTTTATCCAATTTTGAAGCCAGTTTAAAAACTCGGCATGTATAAAGCGGTATGCTGGTCTACTTTCCGGCAATGGTAATAATTTGGAAGCGCAGTTCATCAAATCTGAATCTTCAACCTTCGCATTACAAACAAGTCTAAACGAATCCACAAATTTTCCTATTTCCAAATGAGTCACATTTTCAGGCAGCTTGAATTTTTTATGTTCTGGTTTTTCCTTCGTTGGAAATTTGAGGCTGAATGTTTTTGACAACAAAATTGATTTGAAATCATCCACACCACTTTGTTTCTTACAGGCCTTTTCAAATGCATCGTAAAAATGACGTGTTTTTTCATCTTTGCTGTCAACAAACTCCCAGTTAAATTTATAGCGTTCGGAATTTTCACTTTCTTTGCAAGTCATTTTTATAATGGCACACAGATATGGTTCGAACGCTGGTTCAGTAAGCGTTATTGTGCCCTTCTTGAAAAATGCTTTAGCTAAGTCATTTGCGAGTCTAACGGGCTCTGAGTTCTCAAGAATATGATTGAATAATGATGTTGTTGAGCTGTCATCAAGCTGATTTTTATCTATTTGATAAACCTCATCACTAAGGGACTTCAAAAACGTACTTTTTCTGTCATCCAGCGAACATTCTTTTAACAACGTTTTAGTGTCATCCGCTCGTGGAATGTTGGTACAAATAACTAACATATTCGTTTTCTGCTGATCTATGTTATGCATCATAAAGTCATTAAAATACATGCTTATTGAAAAAGCGCTTTTCTTTATGGATTTGATTTCTTCCAACCTGACACTTGCTTTATCACTGCTTATGCTCTTAGCTTGAATAAAAAGATTAAAAGCTTCATTACCATCTTTGCAACGGATAACCAAATCATCAAATTTTCCAAATTTTGGATCCTCGCTCGTAAAATCGAAATGGAAGTCTGCTTCATCTTGCGATAGTTTGACAGCATGACAAAGATTTTTGAAAGCAAGCTTTTTTTGATATTCAAGGCCTTTCATCAAATTCGCCATTCCGTTTTGTAGCTCTTCGCCAGCAGACTTTGTTGATTTCTCTAGCATGTTACCGCTTGTCGCTCCAGGATTTTGGTCATGAAGACTCACCGAAGCATGTTCAGCAATGTTTTTCTCCAGATTAGGTTGTGCTGTGTCATTTTGTTGTATTGAAGAAACTTGATAATTTGTTCCACTTCCTGATGGCTCGTTGGTTAGTTTGCCAGAAGGGATTTCGTCCGATGTTTCGTTTTCTTCAATATCCTTGAGAGAATCGGCCATTTTTCGAATTCTTGTACTTTTTCGGCTAGCTCTTCGTATTTCAGCGTCTCAGAGCTTTATTGCGTTGACTTGGGATGAATGGAACTGTAACGATGTTGGGTGGGATGTTCTCAATGATGAAGTTTGTATCTGCTTTGCAAATAACAGTACTTTTCACAGTTGAAAGCTTCCAGTTGTTGTGCTCTACTCTGTCCTGTGTAAGAACAAAACAAAAATCAAGAAAGGCATGATTAAAATCATAAGGAACAAATTGACTGATTTTGGCGATAAATGAATGTTTACGTAAGATAAAGGTACTATTTCAAACAGACAAACTTTTTTATCGCTCTTTCGAGTCAACTGTATATTCCTTTGCTTATCCAATAGGAAAAAGATTTAAAATGCTCACGTTGTTGGGTACACTCTGCTTAAAACAGTATAATTAACAAGATCGAAGGGTTGGAATTGTTGTTAAGCCCAAGCTCGGTAGAACTCAAGGAACCATACGAACAAGACCAACTACATTCAAAAACTGCCATGCAGTTTTATATGCATTTCGTATAAATTATTGAATAGCCCAGAAAACTACCAAAGCCAAAGGGTACAGTGCATGCAAAAACGTAAATCAGACAAAGTTGACGAACAAATATGATCGTCCTGAAGGTGCAGTCAAACCGCTTTTCCCGTATTTATGGTGATGCTTCCTTGGTGAGCCATTCCTTGTTTTACTTTTGGACTCGAGCGATGTCTAACATCGACCTGCCATATGATTGAATTGGTCTTATTGATACCACAAATGAAAATATTCTACATCAACTAGGTTATAAATTTGAATGAAGGCACTTGCGACATTGTCCAGTGCTCAAAATCCTATATATACGTTACAGCCCCGGATGGTGTATACGAACTAGTAGTTGTAAGATAGCATGAGGCATAAGTGTGCGTAATGTAATGATAAGATTCGATTGTATTTAGTCGATAAGCATCCCGAAATACAGTCAGTTGACTCTCGAAGCTCGAACGAGCAAGCTCCATCTCATAACTGGCGCAGCTGATAACCGTTCCATCTGGAACCCTGCATAACGTCATCCTATCCCGGATTATTCCATCCCTGAGAGCATATCAGAGGACTTGCGGAGAAAGCAGCAGATCCAGAAGAAACGCTCCGACCATCGGGTTACAAAACGATACCAAACAGCAAAAGCAACTTAATATTCAGAACGCTCCAGAGCACGCGCTGCAGCACCAAAGGAAGCAGAGCAAATATTCTAGCCGTGAGTAAAGTGCGTAGTGAAAACAATGGAACCAAACTATACTCAGGAAGAGTTGCTAGAACACATTCGGCAACTCACTAACGCGTAAAACGAACTCGTCAGGGAAATGAATAGCCTGAAAGCGAGGTCAAGCGTGTCTTTTATAAATTTTAGAACGCCGGACAGCATCCGCTATCTACCCACTTACGAAGGAAAAAAACACGAAACCCGCGCGTGGATCGAGGACGTAGAGAGTGCGCTTCAACTCTTTGACGAGTATAAGAATAGTGCAATTTACGACCAAATAGTTAGGGCAGTGAAAAGCAAAATAACCGGGAAATTTAGAGAAGCAATAATTGCCGCCGGGAATGTTAGCACAAGGCCCGAGATAAAGGAAGTATTGCAAAACTTCTTTGACGATAAAAGGGATTTAGGTTCCCATTTGCAAACCCTTTTCTACGAAAAGCAGGGAAATAAGACCTTGCTAGAATATTATAACAAGTTAAAAAGCGTTTCATCTAAAATAAGGGCAATCACCGCAGCGACCGAAGAATATAAAAATTCTATTAAAGGGGTCCATCATTTGATTGGAGTTATCACACTCACACGCTTCATCGATGGCCTTGAGGGATCGTTGTCCTCGTACGTTAGGTGTAGCAAACCGAAAAATATAGACGAAGCGTATTCAATATCCGCAGAATATACGAACGCCGCATTCCGAAAAAAGCTAGAACGCATACCGATACAGGACCGAAAACAAAAGCCGGATACAAACGTGGCACCGTCAACGTCGTACGGATCGCGTACAGATTACGGCCAGTGATGCCTCGATGAGAACCGTGAATTCTAAAATGCAGATAAATAATAACGATGTAGAACAATTTGCAAACACAAATGATACTGAACTGGATGAGCTAAATTTTCGCATGGATCAGGAAAAAAAGGAACTTTGATAAACAATAATTTTATTCCCTATTTAGAAATATTCACAACTAAGGGAATCCTTAAATTTTTGATTGATACAGGCGCCAACAAAAATTATATATCAACTGCTCACAGGAATCTACAGAACTGCAAAACTGAAAAAGATATATTTGTGACAAACGTTAAAGGCAAACACACTATTACAAAGTCAGCATCTTTCGACGTATTCAATATAAATAAAAAGATTAAATTCTATATTTTATATATTTCATCTCGCGAAAAAGCACCTCTCACAAGAGACATGCACTCTTATCGCCCAAGAAAGTCAACTTATTTCAATAGTGACAGAAACAGAAGGCGACTTTATAGTGAACGATGAAATAAATGTTAAGAAATTGTCAATCCTTCCCGGCATTTATAACAGTAAGGAAGGTAGAGCTATAGTAGCAGTTAGAAACAATTCAAACGATAACATAGAGATAAACGTAAACGAAATCGAAATCAATTGCGACGAATACGTCGAGTTAGAAGGCCCAATAATATCGAGTAGGAACAAGTACGAATTCAATAACGATACCTTAGCAAAATACGAACTAGAAGCAATAAGGAATCTGCTTGAAGAAAATTCAGAGGTACTATATTTCGAGGATGATGCATTGTCATTTACCCATAAGATTAAACACCAAATTAAAACCGTGGACAATATCCCGGTTCATACGAAATCCTACAGATACCCGCAGATTTTCGAGACGGAGATACAGAATCAGATAAAGAAAATGCTTCGCGACGGAATAATCCAAGAGTCGATTTCACCGTACACGTCTCCAGTGTGGATAGTATCTAAACAGGAAAATGCTATGGGTTTGAAAAAATATCGCCTTGTTATAGACTATCGAAAACTTAATTCTAAAACCATCTCAGTTAAGTACCCAATCCCAGATATAACCGAAATATTAGATAAGTTGGGCAGAGCCTGTTACTTTTCTACAATTGATCTTGTTTCCGGATTCCACCAAGTACAGTTAGACGAAAATGATAGAGAAAAAACAGCTTTTTCAGTTAGCCAGGGCAAGTATGAATTTACTCGAATGCCTTTTGGGCTGCAAAACGCCCCGGCCACTTTCCAAAGGTTCATGGATACCATCCTTAGAGAATATTTAGGAAAATGCTGCCTTGTCTATATGGATGACATAATCATATATTCAAGCTCATTTGAGGAACATACTAGGGACATTAGAAAAATTTTACAAAAGCTTAAAGAAGCGAAGCTTAAAATCCAGCTAGACAAATGTTTCTTTTTTCGAAAAGAAGTACAGTTCCTCGCGCATACAGTCACTAACGAGGGAGTACAGCCCAATTCAGACAAGGTCGTGGTGATAAATAATTGGCCAGTGCCAAAAACCACAAAAGAACTCAAGCAGTTTTTAAGAACATAAGGATATTACAGAAGATTTATCCGGGATTTTGCAAAACTTATTAAGCCATTAGCGTTGCTACTTCGGAAAGAGTCGGAGTTTGTGTTCATTCCCGATAAGCTTAAATGCTTTAACAAATGTAAATCCTTGCTCACAATGGATCCAATTCTCGCATATCCAGATTTCAACAAAGATTTTATTTTGACAACGGATGCTAGCGAGGTTGCCTTAGGAGCGGTCCTATCCCAAGGGACGATAGGCAAAGACAAACCGATAGCTTACGCATCGCGTGCTTTGAGCAAATCCGAAGAAAATTATTGCACAACCGAGAAAGAGCTCCTCGCGATCGTGTGGGCAGTGAAATATTTCCGGCCATATCTTTATGGGAGAAAGTTTAAACTTATTACAGACCACCAGCCGCTCATCTATTCTATGTCTAGTGCAAATCAAAAAATCATGAGGTGGAAACTATTCTGACCGAATTTGACTTCGAGATTATCTACAAACCGGGAAAGAAAAACGTAGAAGCGGATGCTCTATCTCGAATTAAGCCCAATGAAATCGATACGAGTAAATCCGCTACTAACGAATTTAACGTTAACGAGAGCGATATAATGACAGTTCACTCGGCAGATACGAGCGATGATCATTATATCCGCACAAGCGAAAGGCCAATAAATTCGTTTAAAACCCAAATTATTCTCAAAATAGGTGCAACAAATTCGGAACAATATGACGTAATTTTTTCCACGTATCATAGATTCACGATTTGCAGATCGAATTATAGAGAATCCAATCTAGTAAATATTATTAAAGAAAAGGCCAGTGCAAAAGGAATTAGCCGTATCCATTGCCCACTATCCTTGGATCAATTGATACAGGAAACATATCGCAAACACTTTTCCCAAAATAATGTTTTCAAAATATTTTACTCTTCTCTTTTGCTCGCCGACTAAGCAATGGCTTGCGAGCAAGATGACATCATAAAAATGGTACACGAGAGAGCCCACAGAGGTATAAAAGAAAACGTCGCTCAAATCCTCGGAACATATTTTTTCCCCAATATGGAGAAAAAAGTTTGAATTTTTATAAATAACTGCTTAATATGCAAGCGATGTAAATATGATCGAAAACCGCCTAAACTTATAAGAAAGTCACCTAATGCGGAAAAACCGTTCGAAAGAGTACACATTGACATATTTTTTTTTGAAAGGGAAGAAAAATGCGAACTATCGTAGATGCCTTCTCTAAGTTTGCAAACGTAATTCCTTTAGAAACAAAGACCATTGTCGATCTGAAGAAAGCAATTGCCGATCACGAAAGAATTTTCGGACGACCAAATTCAATAGTTTGCGATCAAGAGCCTGCATTTGTCTCAATCGCATTTATCGGATTCCTTCAGGATTTGAATATTGAAATACACCATGCAAGTTGCAGTAATTCTAATGGAATAGTGGTAAGATTTCATTTCACTTTGATTGAATTGTTTAGGACTTTGCAAAATAGGCGTTCAGATTTAGATTTTACAGACAAAATAAACATAATTGAAGATATTTATAACAATACTATACATTCAAGTACGGGGATGAAGCCAAGGCAATTTGTTTTCAATTAAGAGGGATTGACAAATGCCGAAGAAATAGCTCAGTGCCTAGAAAAAATACTATCAAATATAAAAATAAAGCTTAAAAGACAGCAACAATCCCTCGATAAAGCTAATGTAGGAAAAAAGGAGCCTCCATCATTGCAAGAAGGCGAACAGGTCTTTGTTAAAGTAAATCAGAGAATAACAAAAGACAAGGAACCATATAAAGTATCTAGGGTTCAAAAAGACAATGATCTCACATTTCAAGACGGATTCGACGTCAAAATTCATAAATCTAGGCTTAAGAAATAAATGCAAGGATAATTAATCATGTAAGGTAAAGTTGAACGAGGACGCTCGAAAGCAACGGGAGAAGCGTTACGGCCCCGGATCGTATGTACGAACTAGTAGTTGTAAGATAGCATAAGTTTTATGTTTTTGGGTTTAAAAGCTCTTTATTTTCTACCTAGACTCTTAGACAATAAAACATATTAAAATTATGGAACCCGTTACGCTACACACGTCCGAACGCACCGGAGGTCTGGTAGCCAGAGAGCGAGGCCAACGCTTCGGCCCCGTCAGCTACGGCGATCCCTTTGTGATCCCGATCGTGGCATCACCCGAAGATGGAACTCATCTACGGAGAGCCCGGGTTCACGCTGCATCTTACTGGCGTATAACAATAAGGCATAAGTGTGCGTTATGTCATGATAAGATTCGATTGTATTTAGTCGATAAACATCCCGAAATACAGTGAGTTGACTCCCGAAGCTCGAACGAGCAAGCTCCATCTCATAACTTATATATATCCTATCGCCCTCTTAAATTACAGTTATAGGTGACGTTGGCATTAGATAGCAATATGATGGTAGGCGAGTGAAGCGAGCACGAAAGCAACGCAGACAATTTCCACGCGTTAGGTTCCCCTACAGCGTAGGAATTTCTCCTTACGCGCTGTGCTGTCGCTAAGGATACTATGGATGCAGGATGGAAGGGAAACATTTTTTTTTTTGTAATCGATGTTAACTTTGCTGGAAAATAAAACAAAGCAAAGCGGAAATCTGCTACAATGATGATGATGATGATGAGTCCCACCGCTTACCCCAACATTGGTTTGAGAGGGACGAAAGATCAAACGAGAGGGGGCATTTGGGCATTACTCTCCAGAACAATCGCATCCATCTCTGCTTCATTCATACAACGGTCGCCATCAATTGCACAAAGAGGTACATCTTAGATTTCCCAACTAGCAAAAGGGGACCACTTTCCGGAGTAGGGCAGGTATTTTCGCACAGATTTGGTTAACACCGCCAGCTATCAATGGTTGATAGTGTGGTGAAACCCACCAGTACTACTTAAGGGACCTGATCTTGTTCCTTGCGTAAAACGGTCCCGAGCAATCACCTCGAAAGGTAAATCGCCGAGTCCCCCAAGGTTAAGGAGGCACCACCTTCCTCAGTGTAAAAGGGTATTTCTGCTCTGTTTGTAGTTCACACCGCCAATTAACATTGGTTGATAATGTGGTGCCACTATCAAGAACAGAAAGGAACCCAACTGCAGCGAGATGTGTAGATACTACTAGTTCTTTTCGTACAGACATGTCCACCAATTGTCCTCATTTACGCGCGCGTGTCTCAAAGCTATGTAGACTCATTCATTCTATTAAGTTAAATTGAATAATAAAAATAAAAAATCCCTGTTCATTTTTTTACTCATCATCACCATAGTCAAAGACCGTGTTGACAAATGCAATACTACGGGGCTCAAAAACTACAACATTGACTTAATAAATTACAAGCAAGTGGGATATGGAGCACTTTCGGTGTCGGTCGAGATGGAAAAAAGCATAGCACCTCTCTCAACCTTTGCTCCTTCGAAGGATTATATCTTTTTTTTCTTTCATCCGATCTTCGATTTGACCCCAATGAGAGAAAAATTCCAGAATCTCACTGGAAACATACTTCTAGCGTAACATACAAGAAAAACGGTGTCTTCAACACTAGCAATGATGATTTGTTTCATTTCCATGTATTGTAAGTGGGATATGGAGCACTTTCGGTGTCGGTCGAGATGGAAAAAAACATAGCACCTCTCTCAACCTTTGCTCCTTCGAAGGGTTATATCTTTTTTGTCTTTCGTCCGATCTTCGATTTGAACCCAATGAGAAAAAAATTCCAGAATCTCACAGAAAACATACTTCTAGCGTAACATATAAGTAAAACGGTGTCTTCATCACTAGCAATGATGATTTGTTTCATTTCCATGTATTGTAAGTGGGATATGGAGCACTTTCGGTGTCGGTCGTGATGGAAAAAAACATAGCACCTCTCTCAACCTTTGCTCCTTCGAAAGATTATATCTTTTTTGTCTTTCGTCCGATCTTCGATTTGACCCCAATGAGAGAAAAATTCTAGAATCTCACAGAAAACATACTTCTAGCGTTACATATATGTAAAACGGTGTCTTCATCACTAGCAATGATGATTTGTTTCATTTCCATGTATTGTAAGTAATGATGATGATGAGTCCCACCGCTTACCCCTACATAGGTTTGAGAGGGACGAAAGTATCTTGCGATATTGGATATTAATCATCAAACGAGAGGGGGCATTGGGGCATTACTCTCCAGAACAATCGCATCCATCTCTGCTCCATTCATACAACGGTCGCCATCAATTGCACAAAGAGGTACATCTTAGATTTCTCAACTAGCAAAAGGGGACCACTTTCCGGAGTAGGGCAGGTATTTGCGCACAGATTTGGTTAACACCGCCAGCTATCAATGGTTGATAGTGTGGTGAAACCCACCAGTACTACTTAAGGGACCTGATCTTGTTCCTTGCATACAACGGTCCCGAGCAATCACCTCGAAAGGTAAATCGCCGAGTCCCCCAAGGTTAACGAGGCACCACCTTCCGGAGTGTAAAAGGTTATTTCTGCTCTGTTTGTAGTTCACACCGCCAATTACCATTAGTTGATAATGTGGTGCCACTATCAAGAACAGAATGGGACCCAACTACAGCGAGATGTGTAGATACTACTAGTTCTTTTCGTACAGCCATGTCCACCAATTGTCCTCATTTACGCGCGCATGTCTCAAAGCTATGTAGACTCATTCATTCTATTAAGAGAAATTAAATAATAAAAATAAAAAGTCCCTGTTCATTTGTTTTACTCATCATCACCATAGTCAAAGACCGTGTTGACCGTGTGTACAACATTTACTAAATACATTACAAGCACAGCGTCAGACCACCTGCTTCACGTATACGGCGCATAGGCGTTTGAACTACCTTAGATTTCGCGCTTGTTTAATCTCTCTCGGCATCCTGTTGTACCATTGTACTCCTTTAAAAAACAACGAATTTCGGGCGTTTCCAGACAGATAGCTGGTAAGTCTCGGCTCACCGGCACTACGAGTGTTATACCGATGCACGTCAGACCCAACCACTATCCTTTCCCCCAAATACGTTGGTACCAGGCCTTTCAAAATTTTGTACACAAAGACTACAGTTTGGAACACTATCCGCTGCTTGACCGACATCCACTGTAAGACGTCGAGCATAACAACCGAAGGAGTATACCAGCCGCAACACAAAATCATTCGCATGACTCTGTTTTGCAACCTCTGCAGTCTCTGTAACTGAGTTTGATTGCCGAAAAATAAAATTGATGCACAGAAATCAAAGTGCGGTGCTATTAACGATTTGTAGAGCTGAACTTTTCCGAAAAAATTCAGATTGTTGCCCAATCTACTAATCACACCACACTTTTTTGCCACTTTTGAGGTGACATGGTCAATATGAGGCCCAAAAGACAGTTTTTCGTCTAATATAACTCCCAGATACTTTATCTGGGAGACTCTGTCGATTGGTTCCTGATTGATGACAATAGCTGATTGGTCAGTTATTTGTCTCGAAGACAATACCATGAATTTGGTCTTCTTGATGTTTAAGGCCAATTTTTTGTATTTTAACCAACCATCTAAGGCATCTAAATCGACATTAAAAAGCTCCTTGGTCTGTTTTAAATCTTTCCGCGGGACAAACAAGACTGTATCGTCCGCAAAAAGATTGATTTCACATGACTGTAAAACCTTTTTCATGTCGTTTATATACATAATAAACAACACTGGACCAAGAACATTTCCTTGTGGAACCCCAAGGGTGTTTTCGACAGGGTTTGAACAACAGTTCATGAAATTTGTTCGTTACGTTCTTCCACTGAGATAAGATGCGAACCATTCGAACTCAACTCCATCGATACCGAACCTTTTGATTGTTTCCAATAACAAAGGTCGCGATATCGTTTCAAACGCCCGTTTCAAATCCAAGAACACTGCAACAATCGGTTGTTTTCGCTCCATTAACTCCTTCCACTTAGCTAATAAAAGGTTCAGCGCAGATTCACAAGAATGTCCTTCTCTATAGCCCGACTGTTCCTCCACCAGCAAGTTATTCCTGTCAAGATACTGGACAAGTTGTTGTTTGACAACAAGTTCCAACACCTTTTCAAGTATATGAAGCATGTTAATCGGACAAAACTCCTCCGCATTGGTAGCTCCTGACACTTTAGGAATTGGCACTACTAGAGACTCCCTCCACGAGTCAGGAAAAATACCCTCCTCCAATGATTGGTTGATCAGTGAAAGAAGGACCCCCCCAACTACATGGAAACAGTCACGCAGTACCTGAGCATTTACTTTGCTAATTCCAGCCTTGTTCTCTAAGCTAAAACAAATCGATTTGAGCTTTTCAATCGAAATTGGTTCGAACCTGAATTGTTGTCTTGGGTTACTATTTGGTCTCAATGCCAAAGGTTCAGCCACGGAAGGAATACTTTGATGAATAGAGTTGACACTATAAACAAAAAAAATGTTAAATCTTTCAGCAATGGTGCTTTCCTCAAAAATGGCGCATCCTTCAAATGTTACACTTAAACCAGGCTTATCCTCTGGTTTCAGCATAGACTTGAGGATTTTCCACAGTTCCCTGCTATTACCTTGGTGGTCCCTAATCTGGTTGCTAAAAAACTGTTGCCTTGTTTCTTTCAGACGCTGTGTATATTCATTCCTCAAAGCGGTGTATTCCCACCACTGTTGAGAAATGTTTGTCCTTAAGAACTTGGCATAGGAACAGTCCCTTCTGCTCTTAAGCCTTGCTAGATCTGTGTTATACCACTTGTTTGAATCCCTACAGGCAATAGTTCGGTCCACTGTGAAGGCTTTCATGGCATTTTCCAGAGTATCCCACAATATTTTAGCCGTTTCGTTAAAACCAGAAATTGTACTCTGCAAACCCTCTCTAACGAAACTGCAAAGAGATGGTTTGGAGTATCCGGTCAAATAAGAAATACGTTTTTGGACTATGTTGGAATGCTCATTACGAAGGCTCAACCCTAGAGTCTCGTGGTCAGTTATCTTGAGAGCCGACACCGTAGTAACTGACAAAGACTCAAAATTGCAATATACATGATCGATCAGGGTTCTACTCAGCCTCGTGATGCGAGTAGGCTGGTTAACCAGTTGTTTCAAGTTGACTGCTTCCATTGCTCTTTTTAAGGGAACCGACTTTTCAGTGTTCAACCAATCGATATTAAAGTCACCAACCACAATATTACGTTTATTGAAATCGATGAATCCGTCCAGCCACCCCTCCAAAACACCCACGAACCCAGAGTCACTAGAACTAGGTGAATGATAAACAACTCCATAGTTCGCCGCTGTCACACCGCGAGCAACCTCAATACCCAAAAACCAGTTGCCCTCTTTCATTTCATTTAATAAAACTTTGAAAACAACCGAATCTCTGGCATATATTGCAACTCCTCCAGTATGTCACGAGTTAGACAAACAAGATTCGACACGGTATCCTGGTATGTGAAACTGATCAAAAGCTTCAACTTCCGTGATATGTGTTTCGGCAACTAGAACCATCAATGGTTTAACTTTCTCTACTGTCGTACGCAACATTGCATAGTTGGTTGGCAGCCCAGCAATATTAATATACAATATTTCATACTGCCGAACAATATCCCAACCGTCTTGCTATTGCGTAGACTTCTTTTTTTTGTTCAACTCCTTCTGGAACATTGGGCACACACTACTATTTGCAGCATGGTTCGTGTTGAAGTTGTTGGTGCTCAAATTATTAGCCCGTTCGCAGTTGACACACTTTAAAACAACAGATTTACAAGTTGCTGTTTTATGTTTGTCACCGCATTTTGAACAGGCCAACTCATTTTTACAGTCATTGGTTATATGTCCAAACTTTGCACACTTGAAGCAACGCAAAAACCTGACCGCTCGATGTATACGGCACGAATCGAATCCAACCTTAACCAGGTTCCGTCCCTCAAGACACCGAGCTGAGTCCTCATCAATGTCCATAATAGCATTGAACTTTTCAAATTTAAGCATATTATTTTCGTATTTCTTTAATACCTTGACATGAGACCACGGAATTCCCTCATTTTGAGTTTTGAGGTAGTCAACCAATTCCGTTTCCGAATAGTCTTCGGTCATACCAACTAATTTCATCCTTGCCAGAGGCAGTGAAATCGTGTATGCCTCACCAAGAGCTAAGCCTAATCTAGCTTTCACGGCATTCAAGTTCTCACCAAGAGGAACTTTAACCGAAATTTGGCCCTCTCCACCGTTGCGGAAGTCCGAAAGCTGATGGCGCCTCGGATCAATCTTAGTCCGTATGTCGGTCCTAGTCACAGCGCAAGACTGACTAGCTTTCGGAATGATCACCAATCTTCTCTGCTGCTTCTGGTCCGACTGACTACTAACGGGTGCTGGTGCTGGTAGTGCTTTAGCAAAATAACCTGCGTCAAAATGTTTTACTATGGTGGAAACAGAACTGTTACCACCATTCGTCAATGTTTTTTGGACCAAATCAGACCAAGTCCCAGAAGAAGCTTCAGACCACGTTTTTTGTTCTTCCAAGCAAAGGTAAGCACTATTCACAATGCTCCATACTACTTTTAACGTTCTTCCAAGCAAAATTAAGACCCATCCAACATGCTCCGGACTACGTTATTCTTTCTTAAACTTAAAACTTTAAAAAAGAACTTAGATCAATGCAACATGCTTCAGACCATGTTTTTTGTTCTTCCAAACAAAGGTAAGCACCATCCACAATGCTCCATACTACTTTTTACGTTCTTCCCACCAAAATTAAGCACCTTTTCCAATTCTCCATACTACTATCTACGTTCTTCCAAGCAAAATTAGGCACCTTCTCCAATGCTCCATACTAATTTTTACGTTCTTCCAAGCAAAATTAAGAACCATCCAACATGCTCCGGACTACGTTTTTCTTTCTTTAACTAAAAACTTAAAAAAAAAACTTGGATCAATTCAACATGCTTCAGACCACGTTTTCGTTCTTCCAAGCAAAGGTAAGCACCATCCACAATGCTCCGGACTACTTTTTACGTTTTTCCCAGCAAAATTAAGCATCTTCTCCAATGCTACAAACTACTTTTTTCGTTCTTTCTAGCAAAATTAAGCACCATCCAACATGCTCCGGACCATGTTTTTCTTTCTTTAACTAAAAACTTAAAAAACAAAATAAATAAATAAAACTAAGCCCAATTCAACATGCTTCAGACCACGTTTTTCGTTCTTCCAAGCAAAGGTAAGCACCATCCACAATGCTCCGTACTACTTTTTACGTTCTTCCCAGCAAATTTAAGCACCTTCTGCAATGCTATAAACTAGTTTTTACGTTCTTTCTAGCAAAATTAAGCACCATCCAACATGCTCCGGACCATGTATTTCTTTCTTTAACTAAAAACTTTACAAAAAATAAATAAATAAAACTAAGCCCAATTCAACATGCTTCAGACCACGTTTTCGTTCTTCCAAGCAAAGGTAAGCACCATCCACAATGCTCCGGACTACTTTTTACGTTTTTCCCAGCAAAATTAAGCATCTTCTCCAATGCTACAAACTACTTTTTTCGTTCTTTCTAGCAAAATTAAGCACCATCCAACATGGTCCGGAGCATGTTTTTCTTTCTTTAACTAAAAACTTAAAAAACAAAATAAATAAATAAAACTAAGCCCAATTCAACATGCTTCAGACCACGTTTTTCGTTCTTCCAAGCAAAGGTAAGCACCATCCACAATGCTCCGTACTACTTTTTACGTTCTTCCCAGCAAATTTAAGCACCTTCTGCAATGCTATAAACTAGTTTTTACATTCTTTCTAGCAAAATTAAGCACCATCTAACATACTCCGGACCATGTATTTCTTTTTTTAACTAAAAACTAAAAAAAAAAACTAAGCCCAATTCAACATGCTTTAGACCACGTTTCCCGTTCTTTCAAGCAAAGGTAAGCACCATCCACAATGCTCCGGACTACTTTTTACGTTCTTCCCAATAAAATTAGGCGCCTTCTCCAATGCTCCAGACTAATGTTTACGTTCTTCCCAGCAAAATTAAGCACCATCTAACATGCTCCGGACCATGTTTTTCTTTCTTTAACTAAAAACTAAAAAAAAAACATAGATCAATTCAACATGCTTTAGACCACGTTTTTCGTTCTTCCAAGCAAAGGTAAGCACCATCCAATATGCGCCTGACTTCTCTTTACGTTCTTCCCAATAAAATTAAGCACCTTCACCAATGCTCCAGACTACTGTTAACGTTCTTCCCAGCAAAATTAAGCACCATCTAACATGCTCCGGACCATGTTTTTCTTTCTTTAACTAAAAACTTAAAAAAAAAGCCAAGCAAAATTCCACTTCCTTTAGACCACGTTTTTCGTTCTTCCAAGCAAAGGTAAGCACCATCCACAATGCTCCGGACTACTTTTTACGTTCTTCCAAGCAAAATTAAGCACCGTCTCCAATGCTAAAAGCTACTTTTTACGTTCTTTCTAGCAAAATTAAGCACCATCCAACATGCTCCGGACCTTGTTTTTCTTTCTTTAACTAAAAACTATAAAAAAAAAAAAAAATAAAACTAAGCCCAATTCAACATGCTTCAGGCCACGTTTTTCGTTCTTCCAAGCAAAGGTAAGCACCATCCACAATGCTCCGGACTACTTTTAACGTTCTTGTCAGCAAAATTAGGAACCTTCTCCAATGCTACAAACTACTTTTTACGTTCTTTCTAGCAAAAATTAGCACCATCCAACATGCTCCGGACCATGTTTTTCTTTCTTTAACTAAGAACTTTAAAAAAAATAAATAAATAAAACTAAGCCCAATTCAACATGTTTCACACCATGGTTTTCGTTCTTCCAAGCAAAGGTAAGCACCATCCACAATGCTCCATACTACTATCTACCTTCTTCCAAGCAAAATAAAGCACCGTCTCCAATGCTAAAAGCTACTTTTTACGTTCTTTCTAGCAAAATTAAGCACCATCCAACATGCTCCGGACCTTGTTTTTCTTTCTTTAACTAAAAACTAAAAAGAAAAAAATAAATAAATAAAACTAAGCACAATTCAACATGCTTCAGACCATGTTTTTCGTACTTCCAAGCAAAGGGAAGCACCATTCACAATGCTCCGGACTACTTTTTACGTTCTTCCCAGGAAAATTAAGCACCTTCTCCAATGCTACAAACTACCTTTTACGTTCTTTCTAGCAAAATTAAGTACCATCCAACATGCTCCGGACCATGTTTTTCTTTCTTTAACTAATAACATAAAAAAAAAAAATAAATAAATAAACCTAAGCCCAATTCAACATGCTTCAAACCTCGTGTTTCGTTCTTCCAAGCAACGGTAAGCACCATCCACAATGCTCCGGACTACTTTTTACGTTCTTCCCAGGAAACATAAGCACCTTCTCCAATGCTACAAACTACCTTTTACGTTCTTTCTAGCAAAATTAAGCACCATCCAACATGCTCCGGACCACGTTTTTCTTTCTTTAACTAAAACCTTAAAAAAATATAAATAAATAAAACTAAGTCCAATTCAACATGCTTTAGACCATGTTTTTCGTTCTTCCAAGCAAAGGTAAGCACCATCCACAATGCTCCGGACTACTTTTTACGTTCTTCCCAGCAAAATTAAGTACCTTATTCAATGCTTCAAACTACCTTTTACGTTCTTTCTAGCAAAATTAAGCTCCATCCAACATGCTCCGGACCATGTTTTTCTTTCTTTAACTAATAACATAAAAAAAAATAAATAAATAAAACTAAACCCAATTCAACATGCTTCAAACCTCGTGTTTCGTTCTTCCAAGCAACGGTAAGCACCATCCACAATGCTCCGGACTACTTTTTACGTTCTTCCCAGCAAAATTAAGTACCTTATTCAATGCTTCAAACTACCTTTTACGTTCTTTCTAGCAAAATTAAGCTCCATCCAACATGCTTCGGACCATGTTTTTCTTTCTTTAACTTAAAACTTAAAAAACAAAAATAGATAAATAAAACTAAGCCCAATTCAACATGCTTCAGACCTCGTGTTTCGTTCTTCCAAGCAACGGTAAGCACCATCCACAATGCTCCGGACTACTTTTTACGTTCTTCCCAGCAAAATTAAGTACCTTATTCAATGCTTCAAACTACCTTTTACGTTCTTTCTAGCAAAATTAAGCACCATGCAACATGCTCCGGACCATGTTTTTCTTTCTTTAACAAAAACCTTAAAAAAAAAAATAAATACATAAAACTGATCCCAATTCAACATGATTCAGACCATGTTTTTCGTTCTTCCAAGCAAAGGTAAGCACCATCCACAATGCTCCGGACTACTTTTAACGTTCTTCCCAGCAAAATACAGTACCTTCTCCAATGCTACAAACTACCTTTTACGTTCTTTCTAGCAAAATTAAGCTCCATCCAACATGCTCCGGACCATGTTTTTCTTTCTTTAACTAAAACCTTAAAAAAAAAAAATAAATAAAACAAAGCTCAATTCAACATGCTTCAGACCATGTTTTTCGTTCTTACAAGCAAAGGCAAGCACCATCCACAATGCTCCGGACTACTTTTAACGTTCTTCCCAGCAAAATTAAGTACCTTCTCCAATGCTACAAACTACCTTTTACGTTCTTTCTAGCAAAATTAAGCACCATGCAACATGCTCCGGACCATGTTTTTCTGTCTTTTACCAAAAACTTAAACAAAAATAAATAAATAAAACTAAGCTCAATTCAACATGCTTCAGAACATGTTTTTCGTTCTTCCAAGCAAAGGTAAGCACCAACCACAATGCTCCGGACTACTTTTTACGTTCTTCCAAGCAAAATTAAGCCCCTTCTCCAATGCTTCAGACTACTTTTTACGTTCTTTCTAGCAAAATTAAGCACCATCCAAAATGCTCCGGACCATGTTTTTATTTCTTTAACTAAAAACTAAAAAAAAAAATAAATAAATAAAAATAAGCCCAATTCAACATGTTTCAGACCATGTTCGTCGTTCTTCCAAGCAAAGGTAAGCACCATCCACAATGCTCCGGACTACTTTTAACGTTCTTCCCAGCAAAATTAAGCACCTTCTCCAATGCAACAAAGTACTTTTTACGTTCTTTCTAGCAAAATTAAGCACCATCCAACATGCTCCGGACTATGTTTTTCTTTCTTTAACTAAAAACTTAAAAAAAAATAAATAAATAAAACTAAGCCCAATTCAACATGCTTCAGACCTCGTTTTTTGTTCGTCCAAGCAAAGATAAGCACCATTCACAATGCTCCGGACTACTTTTTACGTTCTTCCAAGCAAAATTAAGCACCATCCAACATGCTCCGGACCACGTTTTTCTTTCTTTACCTAAAAACTTAAAAGAAAAAAATAAATAAATAAAACTAAGCCCAATTCAACATGCTTCAGACCTCGTATTTCGTTCTTCCAAGCAAAGGTAAGCACCATCCAAATTGCTCCGGACTACTTTTAACGTTCTTCCCAGCAAAATTAAGTACCTTCTCCAATGCTACAAACTACCTTTTACGTTCTTTCTAGCAAAATTAAGCACCATCCAAAATGCTCCGGACCATGTTTTTATTTCTTTAACCAAAAACTAAAAAAAAACTTTCAGACCACGTTTTTCGTTCTTCCAAGCAAAGGTAAGCACCAACCACAATGCTACAGACTACTTTTACGTTCTTTCTAGCAGAATTAAGCACCATCCAACATGCTCCGGACCACGTTTTTCTTACTTTACCTTAAAACTTAAAAAAAAAATAAATAAATAAAACTAAGCCCAATTCAACATGTTTCAGATCACGTTTTTCGTTCTTCCAAGCAAAGGTAAGCACCATCCACAATTCTCCGGACTACTTTTTACGTTCTTCCAAGCAAAATTAAGCCCCTTCTCCAATGCTTCAGACTACTTTTTACGTTCTTTCTAGCAGAATTAAGCACCAGCCAACATGCTCCGGACCACGTTTTTCTTTCTTTACCTAAGAACTTAAAAGAAAAAAATAAATAAATAAAACTAAGCCCAATTCAACATGCTTCAGACCTCGTATTTCGTTCTTCCAAGCAAAGGTAAGCACCATCCAAATTGCTCCGGACTACTTTTAACGTTCTTCCCAGCAAAATTAAGTACCTTCTCCAATGCTACAAACTACCTTTTACGTTCTTTCTAGCAAAATTAAGCACCATCCAAAATGCTCCGGACCATGTTTTTATTTCTTTAACCAAAAACTAAAAAAAAACTTTCAGACCACGTTTTTCGTTCTTCCAAGCAAAGGTAAGCACCAACCACAATGCTACAGACTACTTTTACGTTCTTTCCAGCAGAATTAGGCACCATCCAACATGCTCCGGACCACGTTTTTCTTACTTTACCTTAAAACTTAAAAAAAAAATAAATAAATAAAACTAAGCCCTATTCAACATGTTTCAGATCACGTTTTTCGTTCTTCCAAGCAAAGGTAAGCACCATCCACAATGCTCCGGACTACTTTTTACGTTCTTCCAAGCAAAATTAAGCCCCTTCTCCAATGCTACAAACTACCTTTTACGTTCTTTCTAGCAAAATTAAGCACCATCCAACATGCTCCGGACGATGTTTTTCTTTCTTTAATCAAAAATTAAAAAAAAAATAAATGAATAAAACTAAGCCCAATTCATCATTCTTCAGACCATGTTGTTCGTTCTTCCAAGCAAAGTAAAGCATCTTCTCCAATGCTACAGACTACTTTTCACGTTCTTTCTAGCAAAATTAAGCACCAAATTGTATTGTCTTCGAGACAAATTACTGACCAATCAGCTATTGTCATCAATCAGGAACCAATCGACAGAGTCTCCCAGATAAAATATCTGGGAGTTATATTAGACGAAAAACTGTCTTTTGGGCCTCATATTGACAATGTCACCTCAAAAGTGGCAAAAAAGTGTGGTGTGATTAGTAGATTGGGCAACAATCTGAATTTTTTCGGAAAAGTTCAGCTCTACAAATCGTTAATAGCACCGCACTTTGATTTCTGTGCATCAATTTTATTTTTCGGCAATCAAACTCAGTTACAGAGACTGCAGAGGTTGCAAAACAGAGTCATGCGAATGATTTTGTGTTGCGGCTGGTATACTCCTTCGGTTGTTATGCTCGACGTCTTACAGTGGATGTCGGTCAAGCAGCGGATAGTGTTCCAAACTGCAGTCTTTGTGTACAAAATTTTGAAAGGCCTGGTACCAACGTATTTGGGGGAAAGGATAGTGGTTGGGTCTGACGTGCATCGGTATAACACTCGTAGTGCCGGTGAGCCGAGACTTACCAGCTATCTGTCTGGAAACGCCCGAAATTCGTTGTTTTTTAAAGGAGTACAATGGTACAACAGGATGCCGAGAGAGATTAAACAAGCGCGAAATCTTAGGGAGTTCAAACGCCTATGCGCCGTATACGTGAAGCAGGTGGTCTGACGCTGTGCTTGTAATGTATTTAGTAAATGTTGTAGTTTTTGAGCCCCGTAGTATTGCATTTGTCAACACGGTCTTTGACTATGGTGATGATGAGTAAAAAAATGAACAGGGACTTTTTATTTTTATTATTTAATTTAACTTAATAGAATGAATGAGTCTACATAGTTTTGAGACACGCGCGCGTGAATGAGGACAATTGGTGGACATGGCTGTACGAAAAGAACTAGTAGTATCTACACATCTCGCTGTAGTTGGGTCCCTTTCTGTTCTTGATAGTGGCACCACATTATCAACCAATGGTAATTGGCGGTGTGAACTACAAACAGAGCAGAAATACCCTTTTACACTCCGGAAGGTGGTGCCTCGTTAACCTTGGGGGACTCGGCGATTTACCTTTCGAGGTGATTGCTCGGGACCGTTGTATGCAAGGAACAAGATCAGGTCCCTTAAGTAGTACTGGTGGGTTTCACCACACTATCAACCATTGATAGCTGGCGGTGTTAACCAAATCTGTGCGCAAATACCTGCCCTACTCCGGAAAGTGGTCCCCTTTTGCTAGTTGAGAAATCTAAGATGTACCTCTTTGTGCAATTGATGGCGACCGTTGTATGAATGGAGCAGAGATGGATGCGATTGTTCTGGAGAGTAATGCCCCAATGCCCCCTCTCGTTTGATGATTTATATTCAATATCGCAAGATACTTTCGTCCCTCTCAAACCTATGTAGGGGTAAGCGGTGGGACTCATCATCATCATCATCATCACCATCCAACATGCTCCGGACCATGTTTTTCTTTCTTTACCTAAGAACTTAAAAAAAAAATAAATAAATAAAAATAAGCCCAATTCAACATGTTTCAGACCACGTTTTTCGTTCTTCCAAGCAAAGGTAAGCACCATCCACAATTCTCCGGACTACTTTTAACGTTCTTCCCAGCAAAATTAAGCACCTTCTCCAATGCTCCAGACTACTTTGTACGTTCTTCCTAGCAAAATTAAGCACCATCCAACATGCTCCGGACCATGTTTTTCTTTCTTTAACTAAAAACTAAAATTTAAAAAAAATAAAAATTAACCACAATTCAACATGCTTCAGACCACGTTGTTTCGTATTACAAATCAAAGGTAAGCACCATCCACAATGCTCCGGACTACTTTTAACGTTCTTCCCGGCAAAATTAAGCACCTTCTCCAATGCTCCAGACTTCTATTCACTTTCTTCCCAGCAAAATTAAGCACCATCCAGCATGATCCGGACTACGTTTTTCTTTCTTTAACTAAAAACTTAAATTTAAAAAAATAAAAACTAAGCACGATTCAACATGCTTCTGACCACGTTGTTTCGTATTTCCAAGCAAAGGTAAGCACCATCCACAATGCTCCGGACTACTTTTTACGTTCTTCCCAGCAAAATTAAGCACCTTCTCCAATGCTCCAGACTTCTATTCACTTTCTTCCCAGCAAAATTAAGCACCATCCAGCATGATCCGGACTACGTTTTTCTTTCTTTATCTAAAAACTTAAATTTAAAAAAATAAAAATTAAGCCCGATTCAACATGCTTCTGACCACGTTGTTTCGTACTTCAAAGCAAAGGAAAGCACCATCCACAATGCTCCGGACTACTTTTTACGTTCTTCCCAGCAAAATTAAGTACCTTCTCCAATGCTCCAGACTACTTTTCACTTTCTTCTCAGCAAAATTAAGCACCATCCAACATGATCCGGACTACGTTTTTCTTTCTTTAACTAAAAACTAAAATTTAAAAAAAATAAAAATTAACCACAATTCAACATGCTTCAGACCACGTTGTTTCGTATTACAAATCAAAGGTAAGCACCATCCACAATGCTCCGGACTACTTTTAACGTTCTTCCCGGCAAAATTAAGCACCTTCTCCAATGCTCCAGACTACTTTTCACTTTCTTCTCAGCAAAATTAAGCACCATCCAACATGATCCGGACTACGTTTTTCTTTCTTCAACTAAAAACTAAAATTTAAAAAAAATAAAAATTAACCACAATTCAACATGCTTCAGACCACGTTGTTTCCTATTACAAGTCAAAGGTAAGCACCATCCACAATGCTCCGGACTACTTTTTACGTTCTTCCCGGCAAAATTAAGCACCTTCTCCAATGCTCCAGACTACTTTTCACTTTCTTCCCAGCAAAATTAAGCACCATCCAACATGATCCGGACTACGTTTTTCTTTCTTCAACTAAAAACTTAAATTAAAAAATAATTAAAACTAAACCCAATTCAACATTCTTCAGACCACGTTGTTTCGTATTACAAATAAAAATTAAGCACCATCCAACATGATCCGGACTACGTTTTTCTTTCTTCAACTAAAAACTTAAATTAAAAAATAATTAAAACTAAGCCCAATTCAACATGCTCCAGACCACGTTGTTTCGTATTACAAATCAAAGGTTAGCACCATCCACAATGCTCCGGACTACTTTTAACGTTTTTCCCAGCAAAATTAAGCACCTTCTCCAATGCTCCAGACTACTATTCACTTTCTTCCCAGCAAAATTAAGCACCATCCAGCATGATCCGGACTACGTTTTTCTTTCTTCAACTAAAAACTTAAATAAATAAAATTAAAACTAAGCCCGATTCAACATGCTTCATACCACGTTGTTTCGTACTTCAAAGCAAAGGAAAGCACCATTCGCAATGCTCCGGACTACTTTTTACGTTCTTCCCAGCAAAATTAGGCACCTTCTCCAATGCTCCAGACTACTATTCACTTTCTTCCCAGCAAAATTAAGCACCATCCAGCATGATCCGGACTACGTTTTTCTTTCTTTAACTAAAAACTTAAATTTAAAAAAAATAAAACTAAGCCCGATTCAACATGCTTCAGACCACGTTGTTTCGTATAACAAATCAAAGGTAAGCACCATCCACAATGCTCCGAACTACTTTTTACGTTCTTCTCAGCAAAATTAAGCACCTTCTCCAATGCTCCAGACTACTATTCACTTTCTTCCCAGCAAAATTTAGCACCATCCAGCATGATCCGGACTGCGTTTTTCTTTATTCAACTAAAAACTTAAATTAAAAAATAATTAAAACTAAGCCCAATCAACATGCTCCAGACCACGTTGTTTCGTATTTCCAAGCAAAGGAAAGCACCATTCACAATCCTCCGGACTACTTTTAACGTTCTTCCCAGCAAAATTAAGCACCTTCTCCAATGCTCCAGACTACTATTCACTTTCTTCCCAGCAAAATTAAGCACCATCCAGCATGATCCGGACTGCGTTTTTCTTTATTCAACTAAAAACTTAAATTAAAAAATAATTAAAACTGAACCCAATTCAACATGCTCCAGACGACGTTGTTTCGTATTTCCAAGCAAAGGTAAGCACCATCCACAATGCTCCGGACTGCTTTTAACGTTCTTCCCAGCAAAATTAAGCACCTTCTCCAATGCTCCAGACTACTATTCACTTTCTTCCCAGCAAAATTAAGCACCATCCAGCATGATCCGGACTGCGTTTTTCTTTATTCAACTAAAAACTTAAATTAAAAAATAATTAAAACTGAACCTAATTCAACATGCTCCAGACGACGTTGTTTCGTATTTCCCAGCAAAGGTAAGCACCATCCACAATGCTCCGGACTGCTTTTAACGTTCTTCCCAGCAAAATTAAGCACCTTCTCCAATGCTCCAGACTACTATTCACTTTCTTCCCAGCAAAATTAAGCACCATCCAGCATGATCCGGACTGCGTTTTTCTTTATTCAACTAAAAACTTAAATTAAAAAATAATTAAAACTAAGCCCAATTCAACATGCTCCAGACGACGTTGTTTCGTATTTCCAAGCAAAGGTAAGCACCATCCACAATGCTCCGGACTACTTTTTACGTTCTTCCCAGCAAAATTAAGCACCTTCTCCAATGCTCCAGACTACTATTCACTTTCTTCCTAGCAAAATTAAGCACCATCCAGCATGATCCGGACTGCGTTTTTCTTTATTCAACTAAAAACTTAAATTAAAAAATAATTAAAACTAAGCCCAATTCAACATGCTCCAGACGACGTTGTTTCGTATTTCCAAGCAAATGTAAGCACCATCCACAATGCTCCGGACTACTTTTTACGTTCTTCCCAGCAAAATTAAGCACCTTCTCCAATGCTCCAGACTACTATTCACTTTCTTCCCAGCAAAATTAAGCACCATCCAGCATGATCCGGACTACGTTTTTCTTTCTTTAACTAAAAACTTAAATAAATAAAAAAATAAAAACTAAGCCCGATTCGACATGCTTCAGACCACGTTGTTTCGTATTTCCAAGCAAAGGTAAGCACCATTCACAATCCTCCGGACTACTTTTAACGTTCTTCCCAGCAAAATCAAGCACCATACAGCATGATCCGGACTACGTTTTTCTTTCTTTAACTAAAAACTTAAATAAATAAAAAAATAAAAACTAAGCCCGATTCGACATGCTTCAGACCACGTTGTTTCGTATTTCCAAGCAAAGGTAAGCACCATCCACAATGCTCCGGACTGCTTTTAACGTTCTTCCCAGCAAAATTAAGCACCTTCTCCAATGCTCCAGACTACTTTTCACTTTCTTCCCAGCAAAATTAAGCACCATCCAGCATGATCCGGACTGCGTTTTTCTTTATTCAACTAAAAACTTAAATTAAAAAATAATTAAAACTAAGCCCAATTCAACATGCTCCAGACGACGTTGTTTCGTATTTCCAAGCAAAGGTAAGCACCATTCACAATCCTCCGGACTACTTTTAACGTTCTTCCCAGCAAAATTAAGCATCTTCTCCAATGCTCCAGACTACTATTCACATTCTTCCCAGCAAAATCAAGCACCATACAGCATGATCCGGACTACGTTTTTCTTTCTTTAACTAAAAACTTAAATAAATAAAAAAATAAAAACTAAGCCCGATTCGACATGCTTCAGACCACGTTGTTTCGTATTTCCAAGCAAAGGTAAGCACCATTCACAATCCTCCGGACTACTTTTAACGTTCTTCCCAGCAAAATTAAGCACCTTCTCCAATGCTCCAGACTACTATTCACATTCTTCCCAGCAAAATCAAGCACCATACAGCATGATCCGGACTACGTTTTTCTTTCTTTAACTAAAAACTTAAATAAATAAAAAAATAAAAACTAAGCCCGATTCGACATGCTTCAGACCACGTTGTTTCGTATTTCCAAGCAAAGGTAAGCACCATCCACAATGCTCCGGACTGCTTTTAACGTTCTTCCCAGCAAAATTAAGCACCTTCTCCAATGCTCCAGACTACTTTTCACTTTCTTCCCAGCAAAATTAAGCACCATCCAGCATGATCCGGACTGCGTTTTTCTTTATTCAACTAAAAACTTAAATTAAAAAATAATTAAAACTAAGCCCAATTCAACATGCTCCAGACGACGTTGTTTCGTATTTCCAAGCAAAGGTAAGCACCATCCACAATGCTCCGGACTACTTTTTACGTTCTTCCCAGCAAAATTAAGCACCTTCTCCAATGCTCCAGACTACTATTCACTTTCTTCCCAGCAAAATTAAGCACCATCCAGCATGATCCGGACTACGTTTTTCTTTCTTTAACTAAAAACTTAAATAAATAAAAAAATAAAAACTAAGCCCGATTCGACATGCTTCAGACCACGTTGTTTCGTATTTCCAAGCAAAGGTAAGCACCATCCACAATGCTCCGGACTGCTTTTAACGTTCTTCCCAGCAAAATTAAGCACCATCCAGCATGATCCGGACTACGTTTTTCTTTCTTTAACTAAAAACTTAAATTAATAAAAAAATAAAAACTAAGCCCGATTCGACATGCTTCAGACCACGTTGTTTCGTATTTCCAAGCAAAGGTAAGCACCATTCACAATCCTCCGGACTACTTTTAACGTTCTTCCCAGCAAAATCAAGCACCATACAGCATGATCCGGACTACGTTTTTCTTTCTTTAACTAAAAACTTAAATAAATAAAAAAATAAAAACTAAGCCCGATTCGACATGCTTCAGACCACGTTGTTTCGTATTTCCAAGCAAAGGTAAGCACCATCCACAATGCTCCGGACTGCTTTTAACGTTCTTCCCAGCAAAATTAAGCACCTTCTCCAATGCTCCAGACTACTTTTCACTTTCTTCCCAGCAAAATTAAGCACCATCCAGCATGATCCGGACTGCGTTTTTCTTTATTCAACTAAAAACTTAAATTAAAAAATAATTAAAACTAAGCCCAATTCAACATGCTCCAGACGACGTTGTTTCGTATTTCCAAGCAAAGGTAAGCACCATCCACAATGCTCCGGACTACTTTTTACGTTCTTCCCAGCAAAATTAAGCACCTTCTCCAATGCTCCAGACTACTATTCACTTTCTTCCCAGCAAAATTAAGCACCATCCAGCATGATCCGGACTACGTTTTTCTTTCTTTAACTAAAAACTTAAATAAATAAAAAAATAAAAACTAAGCCCGATTCGACATGCTTCAGACCACGTTGTTTCGTATTTCCAAGCAAAGGTAAGCACCATTCACAATCCTCCGGACTACTTTTAACGTTCTTCCCAGCAAAATTAAGCATCTTCTCCAATGCTCCAGACTACTATTCACATTCTTCCCAGCAAAATCAAGCACCATACAGCATGATCCGGACTACGTTTTTCTTTCTTTAACTAAAAACTTAAATAAATAAAAAAATAAAAACTAAGCCCGATTCGACATGCTTCAGACCACGTTGTTTCGTATTTCCAAGCAAAGGTAAGCACCATTCACAATCCTCCGGACTACTTTTAACGTTCTTCCCAGCAAAATTAAGCATCTTCTCCAATGCTCCAGACTACTATTCACATTCTTCCCAGCAAAATTAAGCACCATCCAGCATGATCCGGACTACGTTTTTCTTTCTTTAACTAAAAACTTAAATAAATAAAAAAATAAAAACTAAGCCCGATTCGACATGCTTCAGACCACGTTGTTTCGTATTTCCAAGCAAAGGTAAGCACCATTCACAATCCTCCGGACTACTTTTAACGTTCTTCCCAGCAAAATTAAGCATCTTCTCCAATGCTCCAGACTACTATTCACATTCTTCCCAGCAAAATTAAGCACCATCCAGCATGATCCGGACTACGTTTTTCTTTCTTTAACTAAAAACTTAAATAAATAAAAAAATAAAAACTAAGCCCGATTCGACATGCTTCAGACCACGTTGTTTCGTATTTCCAAGCAAAGGTAAGCACCATTCACAATCCTCCGGACTACTTTTAACGTTCTTCCCAGCAAAATTAAGCATCTTCTCCAATGCTCCAGACTACTTTTCACTTTCTTCCCAGCAAAATTAAGCACCATCCAGCATGATCCGGACTGCGTTTTTCTTTATTCAACTAAAAACTTAAATTAAAAAATAATTAAAACTAAGCCCAATTCAACATGCTCCAGACGACGTTGTTTCGTATTTCCAAGCAAAGGTAAGCACCATCCACAATGCTCCGGACTACTTTTTACGTTCTTCCCAGCAAAATTAAGCACCTTCTCCAATGCTCCAGACTACTATTCACTTTCTTCCCAGCAAAATTAAGCACCATCCAGCATGATCCGGACTACGTTTTTCTTTCTTTAACTAAAAACTTAAATAAATAAAAAAATAAAAACTAAGCCCGATTCGACATGCTTCAGACCACGTTGTTTCGTATTTCCAAGCAAAGGTAAGCACCATTCACAATCCTCCGGACTACTTTTAACGTTCTTCCCAGCAAAATTAAGCATCTTCTCCAATGCTCCAGACTACTATTCACATTCTTCCCAGCAAAATTAAGCACCATCCAGCATGATCCGGACTACGTTTTTCTTTCTTTAACTAAAAACTTAAATAAATAAAAAAATAAAAACTAAGCCCGATTCGACATGCTTCAGACCACGTTGTTTCGTATTTCCAAGCAAAGGTAAGCACCATTCACAATCCTCCGGACTACTTTTAACGTTCTTCCCAGCAAAATTAAGCATCTTCTCCAATGCTCCAGACTACTATTCACATTCTTCCCAGCAAAATCAAGCACCATACAGCATGATCCGGACTACGTTTTTCTTTCTTTAACTAAAAACTTAAATAAATAAAAAAATAAAAACTAAGCCCGATTCGACATGCTTCAGACCACGTTGTTTCGTATTTCCAAGCAAAGGTAAGCACCATCCACAATGCTCCGGACTACTTTTAACGTTCTTCCCAGCAAAATCAAGCACCATACAGCATGATCCGGACTACGTTTTTCTTTCTTTAACTAAAAACTTAAATAAATAAAAAAATAAAAACTAAGCCCGATTCGACATGCTTCAGACCACGTTGTTTCGTATTTCCAAGCAAAGGTAAGCACCATCCACAATGCTCCGGACTACTTTTAACGTTCTTCCCAGCAAAATCAAGCACCATACAGCATGATCCGGACTACGTTTTTCTTTCTTTAACTAAAAACTTAAATAAATAAAAAAATAAAAACTAAGCCCGATTCGACATGCTTCAGACCACGTTGTTTCGTATTTCCAAGCAAAGGTAAGCACCATCCACAATGCTCCGGACTGCTTTTAACGTTCTTCTCAGCAAAATTAAGCACCATCCAGCATGATCCGGACTACGTTTTTCTTTCTTTAACTAAAAACTTAAATAAATAAAAAAAATAAAAACTAAGCCCGATTCGACATGCTTCAGACCACGTTGTTTCGTATTTCCAAGCAAAGGTAAGCACCATTCACAATCCTCCGGACTACTTTTAACGTTCTTCCCAGCAAAATTAAGCACCTTCTCCAATGCTCCAGACTACTATTCACTTTCTTCCCAGCAAAATCAAGCACCATACAGCATGATCCGGACTACGTTTTTCTTTCTTTAACTAAAAACTTAAATAAATAAAAAAATAAAAACTAAGCCCGATTCGACATGCTTCAGACCACGTTGTTTCGTATTTCCAAGCAAAGGTAAGCACCATCCACAATGCTCCGGACTACTTTTAACGTTCTTCCCAGCAAAATCAAGCACCATACAGCATGATCCGGACTACGTTTTTCTTTCTTTAACTAAAAACTTAAATTAATAAAAAAAATAAAAACTAAGCCCGATTCGACATGCTTCAGACCACGTTGTTTCGTATTTCCAAGCAAAGGTAAGCACCATCCACAATGCTCCGGACTGCTTTTAACGTTCTTCCCAGCAAAATTAAGCACCTTCTCCAATGCTCCAGACTACTATTCACTTTCTTCCCAGCAAAATCAAGCACCATACAGCATGATCCGGACTACGTTTTTCTTTCTTTAACTAAAAACTTAAATTAATAAAAAAATAAAAACTAAGCCCGATTCGACATGCTTCAGACCACGTTGTTTCGTATTTCCAAGCAAAGGTAAGCACCATCCACAATGCTCCGGACTACTTTTAACGTTCTTCCCAGCAAAATTAAGCACCTTCTTCAATGCTTCAGACTACTATTCACTTTCTTCCCAGCAAAATTAAGCACCATCCAGCATGATCCGGACTACGTTTTTCTTTCTTCAACTAAAAACTTAAATTTAAAAAAAATAAAAATTAACCCCAATTCAACATGCTTCAGACCACGTTGTTTCGTATTTCCAAGCAAAGGTAAGCACCATTCACAATGCTCCGGACTACTTTTAACGTTCTTCCCAGCAAAATTAAGCACCTTCTTCAATGCTTCAGACTACTTTTCACTTTCTTCCCAGCAAAATTAAGCACCATCCAGCATGATCCGGACTACGTTTTTCATTCTTTAACTAAAAACTTAAATTAAAAAATAATTAAAACTAAGCCCTATTCAACATGCTCCAGACGACGTTGTTTCGTATTTCCAAGCAAAGGTAAGCACCATCCACAATGCTCCGGACTACTTTTAACGTTCTTCCCAGCAAAATTAAGCACCCACACAACACATATGCATGTAAATCGAATATCAATTTGAAATAATCGTACTTCTATGCAATATGATTGAATCGTAAATGATGCTAAAATAATGCCTATACGTACAAAAGTGGAGGCGCTAACCGTACATTGTTCAAAATGTATATGTTTAGTCGTATATTTTCTAAGTCGGCATCATATACGACTTACGATATACATCAGCCGGACATTGCTCGTTTATCTATACGTATGCATAAAGAAAATCGTATTACATTCTTAATCGGCATCATATGGAACAAAGAATATACATTGCTCGTACATTGTCTATGCTTACTGCGATTCCGATTCGAAAAATGCTAATATGTGATTCAATTTCTTCAACTTAATACGACTTCGTGTTGTGTGGGCACCTTCTTCAATGCTTCAGACTACTATTCACTTTCTTCCCAGCAAAATTAAGCACCATCCAGCATGATCCGGACTACGTTTTTCATTCTTTAACTAAAAACTTAAATTAAAAAATAATTAAAACTAAGCCCAATTCAACATGCTTCAGACCACGTTGTTTCGTATTTCCAAGCAAAGGTAAGCACCATCCACAATGCTCCGGACTACTTTTTACGTTCTTCCCAGCAAAACTAAGCACCTTCTCCAATGCTCCAGACTACTATTCACATTCTTCCCAGCAAAATTAAGCACCATCCAGCATGATCCGGACTACGTTTTTCTTTCTTCAACTAAAAACTTAAATTAAAAAATAATTAAAACTAAGCCCGATTCGACATGCTTCAGACCACGTTGTTTCGTATTTCCAAGCAAAGGTAAGCACCATCCACAATGCTCCGGACTACTTTTAACGTTCTTCCCAGCAAAATCAAGCACCATACAGCATGATCCGGACTACGTTTTTCTTTCTTTAACTAAAAACTTAAATTAATAAAAAAAATAAAAACTAAGCCCGATTCGACATGCTCCAGACGACGTTGTTTCGTATTTCCAAGCAAAGGTAAGCACCATCCACAATGCTCCGGACTACTTTTTACGTTCTTCCCAGCAAAATTAAGCACCTTCTCCAATGCTCCAGACTACTATTCACTTTCTTCCCAGCAAAATTAAGCACCATCCAGCATGATCCGGACTACGTTTTTCTTTCTTTAACTAAAAACTTAAATTAATAAAAAAAATAAAAACTAAGCCCGATTCGACATGCTTCAGACCACGTTGTTTCGTATTTCCAAGCAAAGGTAAGCACCATTCACAATCCTCCGGACTACTTTTAACGTTCTTCCCAGCAAAATTAAGCACCTTCTCCAATGCTCCAGACTACTATTCACTTTCTTCCCAGCAAAATCAAGCACCATACAGCATGATCCGGACTACGTTTTTCTTTCTTTAACTAAAAACTTAAATAAATAAAAAAATAAAAACTAAGCCCGATTCGACATGCTTCAGACCACGTTGTTTCGTATTTCCAAGCAAAGGTAAGCACCATCCACAATGCTCCGGACTACTTTTAACGATCTTCCCAGCAAAATCAAGCACCATACAGCATGATCCGGACTACGTTTTTCTTTCTTTAACTAAAAACTTAAATTAATAAAAAAAATAAAAACTAAGCCCGATTCGACATGCTTCAGACCACGTTGTTTCGTATTTCCAAGCAAAGGTAAGCACCATCCACAATGCTCCGGACTACTTTTTACGTTCTTCCCAGCAAAATTAAGCACCTTCTTCAATGCTTCAGACTACTTTTCACTTTCTTCCCAGCAAAATTAAGCACCATCCAACATGATCCGGACTACGTTTTTCATTCTTTAACTAAAAACTTAAATTAAAAAATAATTAAAACTAAGCCCAATTCAACATGCTCCAGACGACGTTGTTTCGTATTTCCAAGCAAAGGTAAGCACCATCCACAATGCTCCGGACTACTTTTAACGTTCTTCCCAGCAAAATTAAGCACCTTCTTCAATGCTTCAGACTACTATTCACTTTCTTCCCAGCAAAATTAAGCACCATCCAGCATGATCCGGACTACGTTTTTCTTTCTTCAACTAAAAACTTAAATTTAAAAAAAATAAAAATTAACCCCAATTCAACATGCTTCAGACCACGTTGTTTCGTATTTCCAAGCAAAGGTAAGCACCATTCAAAATGCTCCGGACTACTTTTAACGTTCTTCCCAGCAAAATTAAGCACCTTCTTCAATGCTTCAGACTACTTTTCACTTTCCTACCAGCAAAATTAAGCACCATCCAGCATGATCCGGACTACGTTTTTCATTCTTTAACTAAAAACTTAAATTAAAAAATAATTAAAACTAAGCCCAATTCAACATGCTCCAGACGACGTTGTTTCGTATTTCCAAGCAAAGGTAAGCACCATCCACAATGCTCCGGACTACTTTTAACGTTCTTCCCAGCAAAATTAAGCACCTTCTTCAATGCTTCAGACTACTATTCACTTTCTTCCCAGCAAAATTAAGCACCATCCAGCATGATCCGGACTACGTTTTTTATTCTTTAACTAAAAACTTAAATTAAAAAATAATTAAAACTAAGCCCAATTCAACATGCTCCAGACGACGTTGTTTCGTATTTCCAAGCAAAGGTAAGCACCATCCACAATGCTCCGGACTACTTTTTACGTTCTTCCCAGCAAAATTAAGCACCTTCTTCAATGCTTCAGACTACTATTCACTTTCTTCCCAGCAAAATTAAGCACCATCCAGCATGATCCGGACTACGTTTTTCTTTCTTTTACTAAAAACTTAAATTTAAAAAAAAAAAAAATTAACACCAATTCAACATGCTTCAGACCACGTTGTTTCGTATTTCCAAGCAAAGGTAAGCACCATCCACAATGCTCCGGACTACTTTTTACGTTCTTCCCAGCAAAATTAAGCACCTTCTTCAATGCTTCAGACTACTTTTCACTTTCTTCCCAGCAAAATTAAGCACCATCCAGCATGATCCGGACTACGTTTTTCATTCTTTAACTAAAAACTTAAATTAAAAAATAATTAAAACTAAGCCCAATTCAACATGCTCCAGACGACGTTGTTTCGTATTCCCAAGCAAAGGTAAGCACCATCCACAATGCTCCGGACTACTTTTTACGTTCTTCCCAGCAAAATTAAGCACCTTCTTCAATGCTTCAGACTACTATTCACTTTCTTCCCAGCAAAATTAAGCACCATCCAGCATGATCCGGACTACGTTTTTCATTCTTTAACTAAAAACTTAAATTAAAAAATAATTAAAACTAAGCCCAATTCAACATGCTCCAGACGACGTTGTTTCGTATTTCCAAGCAAAGGTAAGCACCATCCACAATGCTCCGGACTACTTTTTACGTTCTTCCCAGCAAAATTAAGCACCTTCTTCAATGCTTCAGACTACTTTTCACTTTCTTCCAAGCAAAATTAAGCACCATCCAGCATGATCCGGACTACGTTTTTCTTTCTTTAACTAAAAACTTAAATTTAAAAAAAATAAAAATTAACCCCAATTCAACATGCTTCAGACCACGTTGTTTCGTATTTCCAAGCAAAGGTAAGCACCATCCACAATGCTCCGGACTACTTTTTACGTTCTTCCCAGCAAAATTAAGCACCTTCTCCAATGCTCCAGACTACTATTCATTTTCTTCCCAGCTAAATTAAGCACCATCCAGCATGATCCGGACTACGTTTTTCTTTTTTTAACTAAAAACTTAAATTAAAAAATAATTAAAACTAAGCCCAATTCAACATGCTCCAGACGACGTTGTATCGTATTTCCAAGCAAAGGTAAGCACCATCCACAATGCTCCGGACTGCTTTTAACGTTCTTCCCAGCAAAATTAAGCACCTTCTCCAATGCTCCAGACTACTATTCACTTTCTTCCCAGCAAAATTAAGCACCATCCAGCATGATCCGGACTACGTTTTTCTTTCTTTAACTAAAATCTTAAATTAAAAAAAAAATAAAAACTAAGCCCGATTCAACATGCTTCAGACCACGTTGTTTCGTATTACAAATCAAAGGTAAGCACCATCCACAATGCTCCGGCCTACTTTTTACGTTCTTCCCAGCAAAATTAAGCACCTTCTCCAATGCTCCAGACTACTATTCACTTTCTTCCTAGCTAAATTAAGCACCATCCAGCATGATCCGGACTACGTTTTTCTTTTTTTAACTAAAAACTTAAATTAAAAAATAATTAAAACTAAGCCCAATTCAACATGCTCCAGACGACGTTGTTTCGTATTTCCAAGCAAAGGTAAGCACCATCCACAATGCTCCGGACTACTTTTTACGTTCTTCCCAGCAAAATTAAGCACCTTCTTCAATGCTTCAGACTACTTTTCACTTTCTTCCCAGCAAAATTAAGCACCATCCAGCATGATCCGGACTACGTTTTTCTTTCTTTAACTAAAAACTTAAATTTAAAAAAAATAAAAATTAACCCCAATTCAACATGCTTCAGACCACGTTGTTTCGTACTTCAAAGCAAAGGAAAGCACCATTCACAATGCTCCGGACTACTTTTAACGTTATTCCCAGCAAAATTAAGCACCTTCTCCAATGCTCCAGACTACTATTCACTTTCTTCCCAGCAAAATTAAGCACCATCCAGCATGATCCGGACTACGTTTTTCTTTCTTTAACTAAAATCTTAAATTAAAAAAAAATAAAAACTAAGCCCGATTCAACATGCTTCAGACCACGTTGTTTCGTATTACAAATCAAAGGTAAGCACCATCCACAATGCTCCGGCCTACTTTTTACGTTCTTCCCAGCAAAATTAAGCACCTTCTCCAATGCTCCAGACTACTATTCACTTTCTTCCTAGCTAAATTAAGCACCATCCAGCATGATCCGGACTACGTTTTTCATTCTTTAACTAAAAACTTAAATTAAAAAATAATTAAAACTAAGCCCAATTCAACATGCTCCAGACGACGTTGTTTCGTATTCCCAAGCAAAGGTAAGCACCATCCACAATGCTCCGGACTACTTTTTACGTTCTTCCCAGCAAAATTAAGCACCTTCTTCAATGCTTCAGACTACTATTCACTTTCTTCCCAGCAAAATTAAGCACCATCCAGCATGATCCGGACTACGTTTTTCATTCTTTAACTAAAAACTTAAATTAAAAAATAATTAAAACTAAGCCCAATTCAACATGCTCCAGACGACGTTGTTTCGTATTTCCAAGCAAAGGTAAGCACCATCCACAATGCTCCGGACTACTTTTTACGTTCTTCCCAGCAAAATTAAGCACCTTCTTCAATGCTTCAGACTACTTTTCACTTTCTTCCAAGCAAAATTAAGCACCATCCAGCATGATCCGGACTACGTTTTTCTTTCTTTAACTAAAAACTTAAATTTAAAAAAAATAAAAATTAACCCCAATTCAACATGCTTCAGACCACGTTGTTTCGTATTACAAATCAAAGGTAAGCACCATCCACAATGCTCCGGCCTACTTTTTACGTTCTTCCCAGCAAAATTAAGCACCTTCTCCAATGCTCCAGACTACTATTCACTTTCTTCCCAGCTAAATTAAGCACCATCCAGCATGATCCGGACTACGTTTTTCTTTTTTTAACTAAAAACTTAAATTAAAAAATAATTAAAACTAAGCCCAATTCAACATGCTCCAGACGACGTTGTATCGTATTTCCAAGCAAAGGTAAGCACCATCCACAATGCTCCGGACTGCTTTTAACGTTCTTCCCAGCAAAATTAAGCACCTTCTCCAATGCTCCAGACTACTATTCACTTTCTTCCCAGCAAAATTAAGCACCATCCAGCATGATCCGGACTACGTTTTTCTTTCTTTAACTAAAATCTTAAATTAAAAAAAAAATAAAAACTAAGCCCGATTCAACATGCTTCAGACCACGTTGTTTCGTATTACAAATCAAAGGTAAGCACCATCCACAATGCTCCGGCCTACTTTTTACGTTCTTCCCAGCAAAATTAAGCACCTTCTCCAATGCTCCAGACTACTATTCACTTTCTTCCTAGCTAAATTAAGCACCATCCAGCATGATCCGGACTGCGTTTTTCTTTATTCAACTAAAAACTTAAATTAAAAAATAATTAAAACTAAGCCCAATTCAACATGCTCCAGACGACGTTGTTTCGTATTTCCAAGCAAAGGTAAGCACCATCCACAATGCTCCGAACTGCTGTTAACGTTCTTCCCAGCAAAATTAAGCACCTTCTCCAATGCTCCAGACTACTCTTCACTTTCTTCCTAGCAAAATTAAGCACCATCCAACATGATCCGGACTACGTTTTTCATTCTTTAACTAAAAACTTAAATTAAAAAAAATAAAAACTAACCCCAATTCAACATGCTTCAGACCACGTTGTTTCGTATTACAAATCAAAGGTAAGCACCATCCACAATGCTCCGGCCTACTTTTTACGTTCTTCCCAGCAAAATTAAGCACCTTCTCCAATGCTCCAGACTACTATTCACTTTCTTCCCAGCAAAATTAAGCACCATCCAGCATGATCCGGACTACGTTTTTCTTTCTTTAACTAAAATCTTAAATTAAAAAAAAATAAAAACTAAGCCCGATTCAACATGCTTCAGACCACGTTGTTTCGTATTACAAATCAAAGGTAAGCACCATCCACAATGCTCCGGCCTACTTTTTACGTTCTTCCCAGCAAAATTAAGCACCTTCTCCAATGCTCCAGACTACTATTCACTTTCTTCCTAGCTAAATTAAGCACCATCCAGCATGATCCGGACTACGTTTTTCATTCTTTAACTAAAAACTTAAATTAAAAAATAATTAAAACTAAGCCCAATTCAACATGCTCCAGACGACGTTGTTTCGTATTTCCAAGCAAAGGTAAGCACCATCCACAATGCTCCGGACTACTTTTTACGTTCTTCCCAGCAAAATTAAGCACCTTCTTCAATGCTTCAGACTACTTTTCACTTTCTTCCCAGCAAAATTAAGCACCATCCAGCATGATCCGGACTACGTTTTTCTTTCTTTAACTAAAAACTTAAATTTAAAAAAAATAAAAATTAACCCCAATTCAACATGCTTCAGACCACGTTGTTTCGTACTTCAAAGCAAAGGAAAGCACCATTCACAATGCTCCGGACTACTTTTAACGTTATTCCCAGCAAAATTAAGCACCTTCTCCAATGCTCCAGACTACTATTCACTTTCTTCCCAGCAAAATTAAGCACCATCCAGCATGATCCGGACTACGTTTTTCTTTCTTTAACTAAAATCTTAAATTAAAAAAAAATAAAAACTAAGCCCGATTCAACATGCTTCAGACCACGTTGTTTCGTATTACAAATCAAAGGTAAGCACCATCCACAATGCTCCGGCCTACTTTTTACGTTCTTCCCAGCAAAATTAAGCACCTTCTCCAATGCTCCAGACTACTATTCACTTTCTTCCTAGCTAAATTAAGCACCATCCAGCATGATCCGGACTACGTTTTTCATTCTTTAACTAAAAACTTAAATTAAAAAATAATTAAAACTAAGCCCAATTCAACATGCTCCAGACGACGTTGTTTCGTATTTCCAAGCAAAGGTAAGCACCATCCACAATGCTCCGGACTACTTTTTACGTTCTTCCCAGCAAAATTAAGCACCTTCTCCAATGCTCCAGACTACTATTCACTTTCTTCCTAGCTAAATTAAGCACCATCCAGCATGATCCGGACTACGTTTTTCTTTCATAAACTAAAATCTTAAATTAAAAAAAAAATAAAAACTAAGCCCGATTCAACATGCTTCAGACCACGTTGTTTCGTTTTTCCAAGCAAAGGTAAGCACCATCCACAATGCTCCGGACTACTTTTAACGTTCTTCCCAGCAAAATTAAGCACCTTCTCCAATGCTCCAGACTACTATTCACTTTCTTCCTAGCAAAATTAAGCACCATCCAGCATGATCCGGACTACGTTTTTCTTTCTTTAACTAAAATCTTAAATTAAAAAAAAAATAAAAACTAAGCCCGATTCAACATGCTTCTAACCACGTTGTTTCGTACTTCAAAGCAAAGGAAAGCACCATTCACAATGCTCCGGACTACTTTTAACGTTATTCCCAGCAAAATTAAGCACCTTCTCCAATGCTCCAGACTACTATTCACTTTCTTCCCAGCTAAATTAAGCACCATACAGCATGATCCGGACTACGTTTTTCTTTCTTTAACTAAAATCTTAAATTAAAAAAAAAATAAAAACTAAGCCCGATTCAACATGCTTCAGACCACGTTGTTTCGTATTTCCAAGCAAAGGTAAGCACCATCCACAATGCTCCGGACTACTTTCAACGTTCTTCCCAGCAAAATTAAGCACCTTCTTCAATGCTCTAGACTACTATTCACTTTCTTCCTAGCAAAATTAAGCACCATCCACAATGCTCCGGACTACTTTTTACGTTCTTCCCAGCAAAATTAAGCACCTTCTCCAATGCTCCAGACTTCTATTCACTTTCTTCCTAGCAAAATTAAGCACCATCCAGCATGATCCGGACTACGTTTTTCTTTCTTTAACTAAAATCTTAAATTAAAAAAAAAATAAAAACTAAGCCCGATTCAACATGCTTCAGACCACGTTGTTTCGTATTTCCAAGCAAAGGTAAGCACCATTCACAATGCTCCGGACTACTTTTAACGTTATTCCCAGCAAAATTAAGCACCTTCTCCAATGCTCCAGACTACTATTCACTTTCTTCCCAGCTAAATTAAGCACCATACAGCATGATCCGGACTACGTTTTTCTTTCTTTAACTAAAATCTTAAATTAAAAAAAAAATAAAAACTAAGCCCGATTCAACATGCTTCAGACCACGTTGTTTCGTATTTCCAAGCAAAGGTAAGCACCATTCACAATGCTCCGGACTACTTTTAACGTTCTTCCCAGCAAAATTAAGCACCTTCTCCAATGCTCCAGACTACTATTCACTTTCTTCCTAGCAAAATTAAGCACCATCCAGCATGATCCGGACTACGTTTTTCTTTCTTTAACTAAAATCTTAAATTAAAAAAAAATAAAAACTAAGCCCGATTCAACATGCTTCAGACCACGTTGTTTCGTTTTTCCAAGCAAAGGTAAGCACCATCCACAATGCTCCGGACTACTTTTAACGTTATTCCCAGCAAAATTAAGCACCTTCTTCAATGCTCCAGACTACTATTCACTTTCTTCCTAGCAAAATTAAGCACCATCCAGCATGATCCGGACTACGTTTTTCTTTCTTTAACTAAAATCTTAAATTAAAAAAAAAATAAAAACTAAGCCCGATTCAACATGCTTCAGACCACGTTGTTTCGTATTACAAATCAAAGGTAAGCACCATCCACAATGCTCCGGACTACTTTTAACGTTCTTCCCAGCAAAATTAAGCACCTTCTTCAATGCTCCAGACTTCTATTCACTTTCTTCCTAGCAAAATTAAGCACCATCCAGCATGATCCGGACTACGTTTTTCTTTCTTCAACTAAAAACTTAAATTTAAAAAAAAATAAAAACTAAGCCCGATTCAACATGCTTCAGACCACGTTGTTTCGTATTTCCAAGCAAAGGTAAGCACCATTCACAATGCTCCGGACTACTTTTAACGTTCTTCCCAGCAAAATTAAGCACCTTCTTCAATGCTCCAGACTACTATTCACTTTCTTCCTAGCAAAATTAAGCACCATCCAGCATGATCCGGACTACGTTTTTCTTTCTTTAACTAAAATCTTAAATTAAAAAAAAAATAAAAACTAAGCCCGATTCAACATGCTTCAGACCACGTTGTTTCGTATTTCCAAGCAAAGGTAAGCACCATTCACAATGCTCCGGACTACTTTTAACGTTATTCCCAGCAAAATTAAGCACCTTCTTCAATGCTCCAGACTACTATTCACTTTCTTCCTAGCAAAATTAAGCACCATACAGCATGATCCGGACTACGTTTTTCTTTCTTTAACTAAAATCTTAAATTAAAAAAAAAATAAAAACTAAGCCCGATTCAACATGCTTCAGACCACGTTGTTTCGTATTACAAATCAAAGGTAAGCACCATCCACAATGCTCCGGACTACTTTTAACGTTCTTCCCAGCAAAATTAAGCACCTTCTTCAATGCTCCAGACTTCTATTCACTTTCTTCCTAGCAAAATTAAGCACCATACAGCATGATCCGGACTACGTTTTTCTTTCTTTAACTAAAATCTTAAATTAAAAAAAAATAAAAACTAAGCCCGATTCAACATGCTTCAGACCACGTTGTTTCGTATTTCCAAGCAAAGGTAAGCACCATTCACAATGCTCCGGACTACTTTTAACGTTATTCCCAGCAAAATTAAGCACCTTCTTCAATGCTCCAGACTACTATTCACTTTCTTCCTAGCAAAATTAAGCACCATACAGCATGATCCGGACTACGTTTTTCTTTCTTTAACTAAAATCTTAAATTAAAAAAAAAATAAAAACTAAGCCCGATTCAACATGCTTCAGACCACGTTGTTTCGTATTTCCAAGCAAAGGTAAGCACCATTCACAATGCTCCGGACTACTTTTAACGTTCTTCCCAGCAAAATTAAGCACCTTCTCCAATGCTCCAGACTACTATTCACTTTCTTCCTAGCAAAATTAAGCACCATCCAGCATGATCCGGACTACGTTTTTCTTTCTTTAACTAAAATCTTAAATTAAAAAAAAAATAAAAACTAAGCCCGATTCAACATGCTTCAGACCACGTTGTTTCGTTTTTCCAAGCAAAGGTAAGCACCATCCACAATGCTCTGGACTACTTTTAACGTTCTTCCCAGCAAAATTAAGCACCTTCTTCAATGCTCCAGACTACTATTCACTTTCTTCCTAGCAAAATTAAGCACCATCCAGCATGATCCGGACTACGTTTTTCTTTCTTTAACTAAAATCTTAAATTAAAAAAAAAATAAAAACTAAGCCCGATTCAACATGCTTAAGACCACATTGTTTCGTATTTCCAAGCAAAGGTAAGCACCATTCACAATGCTCCGGACTACTTTTTACGTTCTTCCCAGCAAAATTAAGCACCTGCTCCAATGCTCCAGACTACTATTAACTTTCTTCCCAGCAAAATTAAGCACCATCCAGCATGATCCGGACTACGTTTTTCTTTCTTTAACTAAAAACTAAAATTAAAAAAAAATAAAAACCATGCCCGATTCAACATGCTTCAGACCACGTTGTTTCGTATTTCCAAGCACAGGTAAGCACCATTCACAATGCTCCGGACTACTTTTTACGTTCTTCCCAGCAAAATTAAGCACCTGCTCCAATGCTCCAGACTACTATTAACTTTCTTCCCAGCAAAATTAAGCACCATCCAGCATGTTCCGGACTACGTTTTTCTTTCTTTAACTAAAAACTTAAATTAAAAAAAAAATAAAAACCATGCCCGATTCAACATGCTTCAGACCACGTTGTTTCGTATTTCCAAGCAAAGGTAAGCACCATCCACAATGCTCCGGACTGCTTTTAACGTTCTTCCCAGCAAAATTAAGCACCATCCAGCATGATCCGGACTACGTTCTTTCTTTAACTAAAAACTTAAATTAAAAAAAAATAAAAACCATGCCCGATTCAACATGCTTCAGACCACGTTGTTTCGTATTTCCAAGCACAGGTAAGCACCATTCACAATGCTCCATACTACGTTTTACGTTCTTCCAAGCAAAATTAAGCACCTGCTCCAATGCTCCAGACTACTATTTTCTTTCTTCCCAGCAAAATTAAGCACCATCCAGCATGATCCGGACTACGTTTTTCTTTCTTTAACTAAAAACTTAAATTAAAAAAAAATAAAAACCATGCCCGATTCAACATGCTTCAGACCACGTTGTTTCGTATTTCCAAGCAAAGGTAAGCACCATTCACAATGCTTCGGACTACTTTTAACGTTCTTCCCAGCAAAATTAAGCACCTTCTCCAATGCTCCAGACTACTATTAACTTTCTTCCCAGCAAAATTAAGCACCATCCAGCATGATCCGGACTACGTTTTTCTTTCTTTAACTAAAAACTTAAATTAAAAAAAAAATAAAAACCATGCCCGATTCAACATGCTTCAGACCACGTTGTTTCGTATTTCCAAGCACAGGTAAGCACCATTCACAATGCTCCATACTACGTTTTACGTTCTTCCAAGCAAAATTAAGCACCTGCTCCAATGCTCCAGACTACTATTAACTTTCTTCCCAGCAAAATTAAGCACCATCCAGCATGATCCGGACTACGTTTTTCTTTCTTTAACTAAAAACTTAAATTAAAAAAAAATAAAAACCATGCCCGATTCAACATGCTTCAGACCACGTTGTTTCGTATTTCCAAGCAAAGGTAAGCACCATTCACAATGCTTCGGACTACTTTTAACGTTCTTCCCAGCAAAATTAAGCACCTTCTCCAATCCTCCAGACTACTATTAACTTTCTTCCCAGCAAAATTAAGCACCATCCAGCATGATCCGGACTACGTTTTTCTTTCTTTAACTAAAAACTTAAATTAAAAAAAAATAAAAACCATGCCCGATTCAACATGCTTCAGACCACGTTGTTTCGTATTTCCAAGCACAGGTAAGCACCATTCACAATGCTCCATACTACGTTTTACGTTCTTCCAAGCAAAATTAAGCACCTGCTCCAATGCTCCAGACTACTATTTTCTTTCTTCCCAGCAAAATTAAGCACCATCCAGCATGATCCGGACTACGTTTTTCTTTCTTTAACTAAAAACTTAAATTAAAAAAAAATAAAAACCATGCCCGATTCAACATGCTTCAGACCACGTTGTTTCGTATTTCCAAGCAAAGGTAAGCACCATTCACAATGCTTCGGACTACTTTTAACGTTCTTCCCAGCAAAATTAAGCACCTTCTCCAATCCTCCAGACTACTATTAACTTTCTTCCCAGCAAAATTAAGCACCATCCAGCATGATCCGGACTACGTTTTTCTTTCTTTAACTAAAAACTAAAATTAAAAAAAAATAAAAACCATGCCCGATTCAACATGCTTCAGACCACGTTGTTTCGTATTTCCAAGCACAGGTAAGCACCATTCACAATGCTCCATACTACGTTTTACGTTCTTCCAAGCAAAATTGAGCACCTGCTCCAATGCTCCAGACTACTATTAACTTTCTTCCCAGCAAAATTAAGCACCATCCAGCATGATCCGGACTACGTTTTTCTTTCTTTAACTAAAAACTTAAATTAAAAAAAAATAAAAACCATGCCCGATTCAACATGCTTCAGACCACGTTGTTTCGTATTTCCAAGCAAAGGTAAGCACCATTCACAATGCTTCGGACTACTTTTAACGTTCTTCCCAGCAAAATTAAGCACCTTCTCCAATGCTCCAGACTACTATTAACTTTCTTCCCAGCAAAATTAAGCACCATCCAGCATGATCCGGACTACGTTTTTCTTTCTTTAACTAAAAACTTAAATTAAAAAAAAAATAAAAACCATGCCCGATTCAACATGCTTCAGACCACGTTGTTTCGTATTTCCAAGCAAAGGTAAGCACCATTCACAATGCTTCGGACTACTTTTAACGTTCTTCCCAGCAAAATTAAGCACCTTCTCCAATGCTCCAGACTACTATTAACTTTCTTCCCAGCAAAATTAAGCACCATCCAGCATGATCCGGACTACGTTTTTCTTTCTTTAACTAAAAACTTAAATTAAAAAAAAATAAAAACCATGCCCGATTCAACATGCTTCAGACCACGTTGTTTCGTATTTCCAAGCACAGGTAAGCACCATTCACAATGCTCCATACTACGTTTTACGTTCTTCCAAGCAAAATTAAGCACCTGCTCCAATGCTCCAGACTACTATTTTCTTTCTTCCCAGCAAAATTAAGCACCATCCAGCATGATCCGGACTACGTTTTTCTTTCTTTAACTAAAAACTTAAATTAAAAAAAAATAAAAACCATGCCCGATTCAACATGCTTCAGACCACGTTGTTTCGTATTTCCAAGCACAGGTAAGCACCATTCACAATGCTCCATACTACGTTTTACGTTCTTCCAAGCAAAATTAAGCACCTGCTCCAATGCTCCAGACTACTATTTTCTTTCTTCCCAGCAAAATTAAGCACCATCCAGTATGATCCGGACTACGTTTTTGTTTCTTTAACTAAAAACTTAAATTAAAAAAAATAAAAACCATGCCCGATTCAACATGCTTAAGACCACATTGTTTCGTATTTCCAAGCAAAGGTAAGCACCATTCACAATGCTCCGGACTACTTTTTACGTTCTTCCAAGCAAAATTAAGCACCTTCTCCAATGCTCCAGACTACTATTAACTTTCTTCCCAGCAAAATTAAGCACCATCCAGCATGATCCGGACTACGTTTTTCTTTCTTTAACTAAAAACTTAAATTAAAAAAAAATAGAAACCATGCCCGATTCAACATGCTTAAGACCACATTGTTTCGTATTTCCAAGCAAAGGTAAGCACCATTCACAATGCTCCATACTACGTTTTACGTTCTTCCAAGCAAAATTAAGCACCTGCTCCAATGCTCCAGACTACTATTAACTTTCTTCCCAGCAAAATTAAGCACCATCCAGCATGATCCGGACTACGTTTTTCTTTCTTTAACTAAAAACTTAAATTAAAAAAAAATAAAAACCATGCCCGATTCAACATGCTTCAGACCACGTTGTTTCGTATTTCCAAGCAAAGGTAAGCACCATTCACAATGCTTCGGACTACTTTTAACGTTCTTCCCAGCAAAATTAAGCACCTTCTCCAATGCTCCAGACTACTATTAACTTTCTTCCCAGCAAAATTAAGCACCATCCAGCATGATCCGGACTACGTTTTTCTTTCTTTAACTAAAAACTTAAATTAAAAAAAAAATAAAAACCATGCCCGATTCAACATGCTTCAGACCACGTTGTTTCGTATTTCCAAGCAAAGGTAAGCACCATTCACAATGCTTCGGACTACTTTTAACGTTCTTCCCAGCAAAATTAAGCACCTTCTCCAATGCTCCAGACTACTATTAACTTTCTTCCCAGCAAAATTAAGCACCATCCAGCATGATCCGGACTACGTTTTTCTTTCTTTAACTAAAAACTTAAATTAAAAAAAAATAAAAACCATGCCCGATTCAACATGCTTCAGACCACGTTGTTTCGTATTTCCAAGCACAGGTAAGCACCATTCACAATGCTCCATACTACGTTTTACGTTCTTCCAAGCAAAATTAAGCACCTGCTCCAATGCTCCAGACTACTATTTTCTTTCTTCCCAGCAAAATTAAGCACCATCCAGCATGATCCGGACTACGTTTTTCTTTCTTTAACTAAAAACTTAAATTAAAAAAAAATAAAAACCATGCCCGATTCAACATGCTTAAGACCACATTGTTTCGTATTTCCAAGCAAAGGTAAGCACCATTCACAATGCTTCGGACTACTTTTAACGTTCTTCCAAGCAAAATTAAGCACCTTCTCCAATGCTCCAGACTACTATTAACTTTCTTCCCAGCAAAATTAAGCACCATCCAGCATGATCCGGACTACGTTTTTCTTTCTTTAACTAAAAACTTAAATTAAAAAAAAATAAAAACCATGCCCGATTCAACATGCTTCAGACCACGTTGTTTCGTATTTCCAAGCACAGGTAAGCACCATTCACAATGCTCCATACTACGTTTTACGTTCTTCCAAGCAAAATTAAGCACCTGCTCCAATGCTCCAGACTACTATTTTCTTTCTTCCCAGCAAAATTAAGCACCATCCAGCATGATCCGGACTACGTTTTTCTTTCTTTAACTAAAAACTTAAATTAAAAAAAAAAAAAAAACTAAGCCCGATTCAACATGCTTCAGACCACGTTGTTTCGTATTTCCAAGCACAGGTAAGCACCATTCACAATGCTCCATACTACGTTTTACGTTCTTCCAAGCAAAATTAAGCACCTGCTCCAATGCTCCAGACTACTATTTTCTTTCTTCCCAGCAAAATTAAGCACCATCCAGTATGATCCGGACTACGTTTTTCTTTCTTTAACTAAAAACTTAAATTAAAAAAAATAAAAACCATGCCCGATTCAACATGCTTAAGACCACATTGTTTCGTATTTCCAAGCAAAGGTAAGCACCATTCACAATGCTCCGGACTACTTTTTACGTTCTTCCAAGCAAAATTAAGCACCTTCTCCAATGCTCCAGACTACTATTAACTTTCTTCCCAGCAAAATTAAGCACCATCCAGCATGATCCGGACTACGTTTTTCTTTCTTTAACTAAAAACTTAAATTAAAAAAAAATAAAAACCATGCCCGATTCAACATGCTTAAGACCACATTGTTTCGTATTTCCAAGCAAAGGTAAGCACCATTCACAATGCTTCGGACTACTTTTAACGTTCTTCCAAGCAAAATTAAGCACCTTCTCCAATGCTCCAGACTACTATTAACTTTCTTCCCAGCAAAATTAAGCACCATCCAGCATGATCCGGACTACGTTTTTCTTTCTTTAACTAAAAACTTAAATTAAAAAAAAAAAAAAAAACTAAGCCCGATTCAACATGCTTCAGACCACGTTGTTTCGTATTTCCAAGCACAGGTAAGCACCATTCACAATGCTCCATACTACGTTTTACGTTCTTCCAAGCAAAATTAAGCACCTGCTCCAATGCTCCAGACTACTATTTTCTTTCTTCCCAGCAAAATTAAGCACCATCCAGCATGATCCGGACTACGTTTTTCTTTCTTTAACTAAAAACTTAAATTAAAAAAAAAAAAAAAAACTAAGCCCGATTCAACATGCTTCAGACCACGTTGTTTCGTATTTCCAAGCACAGGTAAGCACCATTCACAATGCTCCATACTACGTTTTACGTTCTTCCAAGCAAAATTAAGCACCTGCTCCAATGCTCCAGACTACTATTTTCTTTCTTCCCAGCAAAATTAAGCACCATCCAGCATGATCCGGACTACGTTTTTCTTTCTTTAACTAAAAACTTAAATTAAAAAAAAAAAAAAAACTAAGCCCGATTCAACATGCTTCAGACCACGTTGTTTCGTATTTCCAAGCACAGGTAAGCACCATTCACAATGCTCCATACTACGTTTTACGTTCTTCCAAGCAAAATTAAGCACCTGCTCCAATGCTCCAGACTACTATTTTCTTTCTTCCCAGCAAAATTAAGCACCATCCAGCATGATCCGGACTACGTTTTTCTTTCTTTAACTAAAAACTTAAATTAAAAAAAATAAAAACCATGCCCGATTCAACATGCTTAAGACCACATTGTTTCGTATTTCCAAGCAAAGGTAAGCACCATTCACAATGCTCCGGACTACTTTTTACGTTCTTCCAAGCAAAATTAAGCACCTTCTCCAATGCTCCAGACTACTATTAACTTTCTTCCCAGCAAAATTAAGCACCATCCAGCATGATCCGGACTACGTTTTTCTTTCTTTAACTAAAAACTTAAATTAAAAAAAAATAAAAACCATGCCCGATTCAACATGCTTAAGACCACATTGTTTCGTATTTCCAAGCAAAGGTAAGCACCATTCACAATGCTTCGGACTACTTTTAACGTTCTTCCAAGCAAAATTAAGCACCTTCTCCAATGCTCCAGACTACTATTAACTTTCTTCCCAGCAAAATTAAGCACCATCCAGCATGATCCGGACTACGTTTTTCTTTCTTTAACTAAAAACTTAAATTAAAAAAAAATAAAAACCATGCCCGATTCAACATGCTTCAGACCACGTTGTTTCGTATTTCCAAGCACAGGTAAGCACCATTCACAATGCTCCATACTACGTTTTACGTTCTTCCAAGCAAAATTAAGCACCTGCTCCAATGCTCCAGACTAATTTTCACTTTCTTCCCAGCAAAATTAAGCACCATCCAGTATGATCCGGACTACGTTTTTCTTTCTTTAACTAAAAACTTAAATTAAAAAAAATAAAAACCATGCCCGATTCAACATGCTTCAGACCACGTTGTTTCGTATTTCCAAGCACAGGTAAGCACCATTCACAATGCTCCATACTACGTTTTACGTTCTTCCAAGCAAAATTAAGCACCTGCTCCAATGCTCCAGACTACTATTTTCTTTCTTCCCAGCAAAATTAAGCACCATCCAGTATGATCCGGACTACGTTTTTCTTTCTTTAACTAAAAACTTAAATTAAAAAAAAATAAAAACCATGCCCGATTCAACATGCTTCAGACCACGTTGTTTCGTATTTCCAAGCAAAGGTAAGCACCAGTCACAATGCTTCGGACTACTTTTAACGTTCTTCCAAGCAAAATTAAGCACCTTCTCCAATGCTCCAGACTACTATTAACTTTCTTCCCAGCAAAATTAAGCACCATCCAGCATGATCCGGACTACGTTTTTCTTTCTTTAACTAAAAACTTAAATTAAAAAAAAATAAAAACCATGCCCGATTCAACATGCTTCAGACCACGTTGTTTCGTATTTCCAAGCACAGGTAAGCACCATTCACAATGCTCCGGACTACTTTTTACGTTCTTCCAAGCAAAATTAAGCACCTTCTCCAATGCTCCAGACTACTATTAACTTTCTTCCCAGCAAAATTAAGCACCATCCAGCATGATCCGGACTACGTTTTTCTTTCTTTAACTAAAAACTTAAATTAAAAAAAAATAAAAACCATGCCCGATTCAACATGCTTCAGACCACGTTGTTTCGTATTTCCAAGCACAGGTAAGCACCATTCACAATGCTCCATACTACGTTTTACGTTCTTCCAAGCAAAATTAAGCACCTGCTCCAATGCTCCAGACTACTATTTTCTTTCTTCCCAGCAAAATTAAGCACCATCCAGTATGATCCGGACTACGTTTTTCTTTCTTTAACTAAAAACTTAAATTAAAAAAAATAAAAACCATGCCCGATTCAACATGCTTAAGACCACGTTGTTTCGTATTTCAAATCAAAGGTAAGCACCATCCACAATGCTCCGGACAACTTTAAACGTTCTTCCCAGCAAAATTAAGCAGCTTCTCCAATGCTCCATACTACTTTTTACGTTCTTCCAAGCAAAATTAAGCACCATCCAGCATGATCCGGACAACGTTTTTCTTTCTTTAACTAAAAACTTAAATTAAAAAAAAATAAAAACCATGCCCGATTCAACATGCTCCAGACCACGTTGTTTCGTATTTCCAAGCAAAAGTAAGCACCATTCACAATGCTCCGGACTACTTTTTACGTTCTTCCCAGCAAAATTAAGCACCTTCTTCAATGCTCCAGACTAATTTTCACTTTCTTCCCAGCAAAATTAAGCACCATCCAGCATGATCCGGACTACGTTTTTCTTTCTTTAACTAAAAACTTAAATTAAAAAAAATAAAAACTAAGCCCGATTCAACATGCTCCCGACCACGTTGTTTCGTATTTCAAATCAAAGGTAAGCACCATCCTCAATGCTCCGGACTACTTTTAACGTTCTTCCCAGCAAAATTAAGCACCTTCTTCAATGCTCCAGACTACCATTCACTTTCTTCCCAGCAAAATTAAGCACCATCCAGCATGATCCGGACAACGTTTTTCTTTCTTTAACAAAAAACTTAAATCAAAAAAAATAAAAACCATGCCCGATTCAACATGCTTAAGACCACGTTGTTTCGTATTTCAAATCAAAGGTAAGCACCATCCACAATGCTCCGGACAACTTTAAACGTTCTTCCCAGCAAAATTAAGCAGCTTCTCCAATGCTCCATACTACTTTTTACGTTCTTCCAAGCAAAATTAAGCACCATCCAGCATGATCCGGACAACGTTTTTCTTTCTTTAACTAAAAACTTAAATTAAAAAAAAATAAAAACCATGCCCGATTCAACATGCTTCAGACCACGTTGTTTCGTATTTCCAAGCAAAGGTAAGCACCATCCACAATGCTCCGGACTACTTTTTACGTTCTTCCCAGCAAAATTAAGCACCTGCTCCAATGCTCCAGACTACTATTTTCTTTCTTCCCAGCAAAATTAAGCACCATCCAACATGATCCGGACTACGTTTTTCTTTCTTTAACTAAAAACTTAAATTAAAAAACATAAAAACTAAGCCCGATTCAACATGCTTCAGACCACGTTGTTTCGTATTTCCAAGCAAAGGTAAGCACCATCCACAATGCTCCGGACTACTTTTAACGTTCTTCCCAGCAAAATTAAGCACCTGATCCAATGCTCCAGACTACTTTTCACTTTCTTCCCAGCAAAATTAAGCACCATCCAACATGATCCGGACAACGTTTTTCTTTCTTTAACTAAAAACTTAAATTAAAAAAAAATAAAAACCATGCCCGATTCAACATGCTTCAGACCACGTTGTTTCGTATTTCCAAGCAAAGGTAAGCACCATCCACAATGCTCCGGACTACTTTTTACGTTCTTCCCAGCAAAATTAAGCACCTGCTCCAATGCTCCAGACTACTATTTTCTTTCTTCCCAGCAAAATTAAGCACCATCCAACATGATCCGGACTACGTTTTTCTTTCTTTAACTAAAAACTTAAATTAAAAAACATAAAAACTAAGCCCGATTCAACATGCTTCAGACCACGTTGTTTCGTATTTCCAAGCAAAGGTAAGCACCATCCACAATGCTCCGGACTGCTTTTAACGTTCTTCCCAGCAAAATTAAGCACCTGCTCCAATGCTCCAGACTACTATTTTCTTTCTTCCCAGCAAAATTAAGCACCATCCAGCATGATCCGGACTACGTTTTTCTTTCCTTAACTAAAAACTTAAATTAAAAAAAAATAAAAACTAAGCCCAATTCAACATGCTCCAGACCACGTTGTTTCGTATTTCCAAGCAAAGGTAAGCACCATTCACAATGCTCCGGACTACTTTTAACGTTCTTCCCAGCAAAATTAAGCACCTTCTTCAATGCTACAAACTACCTTTTACGTTCTTTGTAGCAAAATTAAGCACCATCCAACATGCTCCGGACAACGTTTTTCTTTCTTTAACTAAAAACTTAAATTAATAAAAAAATAAAAACTAAGCCCGATTCGACATGCTTCAGACCACGTTGATTCGTATTTCCAAGCAAAGGTAAGCACCATCCACAATGCTCCGGACTACTTTTAACGTTCTTCCAAGCAAAATTAAGCACCATCCAGCATGATCCGGACTACGTTTTTCTTTCTTTAACTAAAAACTTAAATTAAAAAAAAATAAAAACCATGCCCGATTCAACATGCTTCAGACCACGTTGTTTCGTATTTCCAAGCAAAGGCAAGCACCATTCACAATGCTTCGGACTACTTTTAACGTTCTTCCCAGCAAAATTAAGCACCTTCTCCAATGCTCCAGACTACTATTCACTTTCTTCCCAGCAAAATTAAGCACCATCCAGTATGATCCGGACTACGTTTTTCTTTCCTTAACTAAAAACTTAAATTAAAAAAAATAAAAACTAAGCCCGATTCAACATGCTCCAGACCACGTTGTTTCGTATTTCCAAGCAAAGGTAAGCACCATTCACAATGCTCCGGACTACTTTTAACGTTCTTCCCAGCAAAATTAAGCACCTTCTTCAATGCTACAAACTACCTTTTACGTTCTTTGTAGCAAAATTAAGCACCATCCAACATGCTCCGGACCATGTTTTTCTTTCTTTAACTAAAAACATAACAAAAATAAATAAATAAAACTAAGCCCAATTCAACATGCTTCAGACCATGTTTTTCGTTCTTCCAAGCAAAGGTAAGCACCATCCACAATGCTCCGGACTACTTTTTACGTTCTTCCCAGCAAAATTAAGCACCTTTTTCAATGCTACAAACTACCTTTTACGTTCTTTGTAGCAAAATTAAGCACCATCCAACATGCTCCGGACCATGTTTTTCTTTCTTTAACTAAAAACATAACAAAAATAAATAAATAAAACTAAGCCCAATTCAACATGCTTCAGACCATGTTTTTCGTTCTTCCAAGCAAAGGTAAGCACCATCCACAATGCTCCGGACTACTTTTTACGTTCTTCCCAGCAAAATTAAGCACCTTCTTCAATGCTACAAACTACCTTTTACGTTCTTTGTAGCAAAATTAAGCACCATCCAACATGCTCCGGACCATGTTTTTCTTTCTTTAACTAAAAACATAACAAAAATAAATAAATAAAACTAAGCCCAATTCAACATGCTTCAGACCATGTTTTTCGTTCTTCCAAGCAAAGGTAAGCACCATCCACAATGCTCCGGACTACTTTTTACGTTCTTCCCAGCAAAATTAAGCACCTGCTCCAATGCTCCAGACTACTTTTCACTTTCTTCCCAGCAAAATTAAGCACCATCCAGTATGATCCGGGCTACGTTTTTCTTTCTTTAACTTAAAACTTAAATTAAAAAAATAAAAACTAAGCCCGATTCAACATGCTCCAGACCACGTTGTTTCGTATTTCAAATCAAAGGTAAGCACCATCCACAATGCTCCGGACAACTTTTAACGTTCTTCCCAGCAAAATTAAGCCCCTTCTCCAATGCTCCAGACTACTATTCACTTTCTTCCCAGCAAAATTAAGCACCATCCAGCATGATCCGGACAACGTTTTTCTTTCTTTAACTAAAAACTTAAATTAAAAAAAATAAAAACCATGCCCGATTCAACATGCTTCAGACCACCTTGTTTCGTATTACAAATCAAAGGTAAGCACCATCCACAATGCTCCGGACTACTTTTTACGTTCTTCCCAGCAAAATTTAGCACCTTCTCCAATGCTCCAGACTACTATTCACTTTCTTCCCAGCAAAATTAAGCACCATCCAGCATGATCCGGACTACGTTTTTCTTTCTTCAACTAAAAACTTAAATTAAAAAATAATAAAAACTAAGCCCAATTCAACATGCTTCAGACCACGTTGTTTCGTATTTCCAAGCAAAGGTAAGCACCATCCGCAATGCTCCGGACTACTTTTAACTTTCTTCCAAGCAAAATTAAGCACCATCCAGCATGATCCGGACTACGTTTTTCTTTCTTCAACTAAAAACTTAAATTAAAAAATAATTAAAACTAAGCCCAATTCAACATGCTCCAGACCACGTTGTTTCGTATTACAAATCAAAGGTAAGCACCATCCACAATGCTCCGGCCTACTTTTTACATTCTTCCCAGCAAAATTAAGCACCTTCTCCAATGCTCCAGACTACTATTCACTTTCTTCCCAGCAAAATTAAGCACCATCCAGCATGATCCGGACTACGTTTTTCTTTCTTCAACTAAAAACTTAAATTAAAAAATAATTAAAACTAAGCCCAACTCAACATGCTTCAGACCACGTTGTTTCGTATTACAAATCAAAGGTAAGCACCATCCACAATGCTCCGGACTACTTTTTACGTTCTTCCCAGCAAAATTAAGCACCTTCTCCAATGCTCCAGACTACTATTCACTTTCTTCCCAGCAAAATTAAGCACCATCCAGCATGATCCGGACTACGTTTTTCTTTCTTCAACTAAAAACTTAAATTAAAAAATAATAAAAACTAAGCCCAATTCAACATGCTTCAGACCACGTTGTTTCGTATTTCCAAGCAAAGGTAAGCACCATCCGCAATGCTCCGGACTACTTTTAACTTTCTTCCAAGCAAAATTAAGCACCATCCAGCATGATCCGGACTACGTTTTTCTTTCTTCAACTAAAAACTAAAATTAAAAAATAATTAAAACTAAGCCCAATTCAACATGCTTCAGACCACGTTGTTTCGTATTACAAGTCAAAGGTAAGCACCATCCACAATGCTCCGGACTACTTTTTACGTTCTTCCCAGCAAAATTAAGCACCTTCTCCAATGCTCCAGACTACTATTCACTTTCTTCCCAGCAAAATTAAGCACCATCCAGCATGATCCGGACTACGTTTTTCTTTCTTCAACTAAAAACTTAAATTAAAAAATAATTAAAACTAAACCCAATTCAACATGCTTCAGACCACGTTGTTTCGTATTTCCAAGCAAAGGTAAGCACCATCCACAATGCTCCGGACTACTTTTTACGTTCTTCCCAGCAAAATTAAGCACCTTCTCCAATGCTCCAGACTACTTTTCACTTTCTTCCCAGCAAAATTAAGCACCATCCAACATGATCCGGACTACGTTTTTCTTTCTTCAACTAAAAACTAAAATTAAAAAATAATTAAAACTAAGCCCAATTCAACATGCTTCAGACCACGTTGTTTCGTATTACAAGTCAAAGGTAAGCACCATCCACAATGCTCCGGACTACTTTTTACGTTCTTCCCAGCAAAATTAAGCACCTTCTCCAATGCTCCAGACTACTATTCACTTTCTTCCCAGCAAAATTAAGCACCATCCAGCATGATCCGGACTACGTTTTTCTTTCTTCAACTAAAAACTTAAATTAAAAAATAATAAAAACTAAGCCCAATTCAACATGCTTCAGACCACGTTGTTTCGTATTTCCAAGCAAAGGTAAGCACCATCCGCAATGCTCCGGACTACTTTTTACGTTCTTCCCAGCAAAATTAAGCACCATCCAGCATGATCCGGACTACGTTTTTCTTTCTTCAACTAAAAACTAAAATTAAAAAATAATTAAAACTAAGCCCAATTCAACATGCTTCAGACCACGTTGTTTCGTATTACAAGTCAAAGGTAAGCACCATCCACAATGCTCCGGCCTACTTTTTACGTTCTTCCCAGCAAAATTTAGCACCTTCTCCAATGCTCCAGACTACTATTCACTTTCTTCCCAGCAAAATTAAGCACCATCCAGCATGATCCGGACTACGTTTTTCTTTCTTCAACTAAAAACTTAAATTAAAAAATAATTAAAACTAAGCCCAACTCAACATGCTCAAGACCACGTTGTTTCGTATTTCCAAGCAAAGGTAAGCACCATCCACAATGCTCCGGACTACTTTTTACGTTCTTCCCAGCAAAATTAAGCACCATCCAGCATGATCCGGACTACGTTTTTCTTTCTTCAACTAAAAACTTAAATTAAAAAATAATTAAAACTAAGCCCAATTCAACATGCTTCAGACCACGTTGTTTCGTATTTCCAAGCAAAGGTAAGCACCATCCACAATGCTCCGGACTACTTTTTACGTTCTTCCCAGCAAAACTAAGCACCTTCTCCAATGCTCCAGACTACTATTCACATTCTTCCCAGCAAAATTAAGCACCATCCAGCATGATCCGGACTACGTTTTTCTTTCTTCAACTAAAAACTTAAATTAAAAAATAATTAAAACTAAACCCAATTCAACATGCTTCAGACCACGTTGTTTCGTATTTCCAAGCAAAGGTAAGCACCATCCACAATGCTCCGGACTACTTTTTACGTTCTTCCCAGCAAAATTAAGCACCTTCTCCAATGCTCCAGACTACTTTTCACTTTCTTCCCAGCAAAATTAAGCACCATCCAACATGATCCGGACTACGTTTTTCTTTCTTCAACTAAAAACTAAAATTAAAAAATAATTAAAACTAAGCCCAATTTAACATGCTTCAGACCACGTTGTTTCGTATTACAAGTCAAAGGTAAGCACCATCCACAATGCTCCGGACTACTTTTTACGTTCTTCCCAGCAAAATTAAGCACCTTCTCCAATGCTCCAGACTACTATTCACTTTCTTCCTAGCAAAATTAAGCACCATCCAGCATGATCCGGACGACGTTTTTCTTTCTTCAACTAAAAACTTAAATTAAAAAATAATTAAAACTAAACCCAATTCAACATGCTTCAGACCACGTTGTTTCGTATTTCCAAGCAAAGGTAAGCACCATTCACAATGCTCCGGACTACTTTTAACGTTCTTCCCAGTAAAATTAAGCACCTTCTCCAATGCTCCAGACTACTATTCACTTTCTTCCCAGCAAAATTAAGCACCATCCAGCATGATCCGGACTACGTTTTTCTTTCTTTAACTAAAAACTTAAATTAAAAAATAATTAAAACTAAGCCCAATTCAACATGCTTCAGACCACGTTGTTTCGTATTTCCAAGCAAAGGTAAGCACCATCCACAATGCTCCGGACTGCTTTTAACGTTCTTCCCAGCAAAATTAAGCACCATCCAACATGATCCGGACTACGTTTTTCTTTCTTCAACTAAAAACTTAAATTTAAAAAAAATAAAAATTAACCCCAATTCAACATGCTTCAGACCACGTTGTTTCGTATTACAAGTCAAAGGTAAGCACCATCCACAATGCTCCCGACTACTTTTTACGTTCTTCCCAGCAAAACTAAGCACCTTCTCCAATGCTCCAGACTACTATTCACATTCTTCCCAGCAAAATTAAGCACCATCCAGCATGATCCGGACTACGTTTTTCATTCTTTAACTAAAAACTTAAATTAAAAAAAAATAAAAACTAACCCCAATTCAACATGCTTCAGACCACGTTGTTTCGTATTTCCAAGCAAAGGTAAGCACCATCCACAATGCTCCGGACTACTTTTTACGTTCTTCCCAGCAAAACTAAGCACCTTCTCCAATGCTCCAGACTACTATTCACATTCTTCCCAGCAAAATTAAGCACCATCCAGCATGATCCGGACTACGTTTTTCATTCTTTAACTAAAAACTTAAATTAAAAAAAAATAAAAACTAACCCCAATTCAACATGCTTCAGACCACGTTGTTTCGTATTTCCACGCAAAGGTAAGCACCATCCACAATGCTCCGGACTGCTTTTAACGTTCTTCCCAGCAAAATTAAGCACCATCCAGCATGATCCGGACTACGTTTTTCTTTCTTCAACAAAAAACTTAAATTAAAAAATAATTAAAACTAAGCCCAATTCAACATGCTTCAGACCACGTTGTTTCGTATTTCCAAGCAAAGGTAATCACCATCCACAATGCTCCGGACTACTTTTAACGTTCTTCCCAGCAAAATTAAGCACCTTCTCCAATGCTCCAGACTACTATTCACTTTCTTCCCAGCAAAATTAAGCACCATCCAACATGATCCGGACTACGTTTTTCTTTCTTCAACTAAAAACTTAAATTAAAAAATAATTAAAACTAAGCCCAATTCAACATGCTTCAGACCACGTTGTTTCGTATTACAAGTCAAAGGTAATCACCATCCACAATGCTCCGGACTTCTTTTAACGTTCTTCCCAGCAAAATTAAGCACCTTCTCCAATGCTCCAGACTACTATTCACTTTCTTCCCAGCAAAATTAAGCACCATCCAGCATGATCCGGACTACGTTTTTCTTTCTTTAACTAAAAACTTAAATTAAAAGATAATTAAAACTAAGCCCAATTCAACATGCTTCAGACCACGTTGTTTCGTATTTCCAAGCAAAGGTAAGCACCATCCACAATGCTCCGGACTGCTTTTAACGTTCTTCCCAGCAAAATTAAGCACCATCCAGCATGATCCGGACTACGTTTTTCTTTCTTCAACTAAAAACTTAAATTTAAAAAAAATAAAAATTAACCCCAATTCAACATGCTTCAGACCACGTTGTTTCGTATTACAAGTCAAAGGTAAGCACCATCCACAATGCTCCCGACTACTTTTTACGTTCTTCCCAGCAAAACTAAGCACCTTCTCCAATGCTCCAGACTACTATTCACATTCTTCCCAGCAAAATTAAGCACCATCCAGCATGATCCGGACTACGTTTTTCATTCTTTAACTAAAAACTTAAATTAAAAAAAAATAAAAACTAACCCCAATTCAACATGCTTCAGACCACGTTGTTTCGTATTTCCAAGCAAAGGTAATCACCATCCACAATGCTCCGGACTTCTTTTAACGTTCTTCCCAGCAAAATTAAGCACCTTCTCCAATGCTCCAGACTACTATTCACTTTCTTCCCAGCAAAATTAAGCACCATCCAGCATGATCCGGACTACGTTTTTCTTTCTTTAACTAAAAACTTAAATTAAAAAATAATTAAAACTAAGCCCAATTCAACATGCTTCAGACCACGTTGTTTCGTATTTCCAAGCAAAGGTAAGCACCATCCACAATGCTCCGGACTACTTTTAACGTTCTTCCCAGCAAAATTAAGCACCTTCTCCAATGCTCCAGACTACTATTCACTTTCTTCCCAGCAAAATTAAGCACCATCCAGCATGATCCGGACTACGTTTTTCTTTCTTTAACTAAAAACTTAAATTAAAAAATAATTAAAACTAAGCCCAATTCAACATGCTTCAGACCACGTTGTTTCGTATTTCCAAGCAAAGGTAAGCACCATCCACAATGCTCCGGACTGCTTTTAACGTTCTTCCCAGCAAAATTAAGCACCATCCAGCATGATCCGGACTACGTTTTTCTTTCTTCAACAAAAAACTTAAATTAAAAAATAATTAAAACTAAGCCCAATTCAACATGCTTCAGACCACGTTGTTTCGTATTTCCAAGCAAAGGTAAGGACCATTCACAATGCTCCGGACTACTTTTAACGTTCTTCCCAGCAAAATTAAGCACCTTCTCCAATGCTCCAGACTACTATTCACTTTCTTCCCAGCAAAATTAAGCACCATCCAGCATGATCCGGACTACGTTTTTCTTTCTTTAACTAAAAACTTAAATTAAAAAAAAATCAAAACTAAGCCCAATTCAACATGCTTCAGACCACGTTGTTTCGTATTTCCAAGCAAAGGTATGCACCATCCACAATGCTCCGGACTGCTTTTAACGTTCTTCCCAGCAAAATTAAGCACCATCCAGCATGATCCGGACTACGTTTTTCTTTCTTCAACTAAAAACTTAAATTTAAAAAAAATAAAAATTAACCCCAATTCAACATGCTTCAGACCACGTTGTTTCGTATTACAAGTCAAAGGTAAGCACCATCCACAATGCTCCCGACTACTTTTTACGTTCTTCCCAGCAAAACTAAGCACCTTCTCCAATGCTCCAGACTACTATTCACATTCTTCCCAGCAAAATTAAGCACCATCCAGCATGATCCGGACTACGTTTTTCATTCTTTAACTAAAAACTTAAATTAAAAAAAAATAAAAACTAACCCCAATTCAACATGCTTCAGACCACGTTGTTTCGTATTTCCAAGCAAAGGTAAGCACCATCCAGCATGATCCGGACTACGTTTTTCTTTCTTCAACTAAAAACTTAAATTAAAAAATAATTAAAACTAAGCCCAATTCAACATGCTTCAGACCACGTTGTTTCGTATTACAAATCAAAGGTAAGCACCATCCACAATGCTCCGGACTACTTTTTACGTTCTTCCCAGCAAAATTAAGCACCATCCAGCATGATCCGGACTACGTTTTTCTTTCTTAAACTAAAAACTTAAATTAAAAAAAAATCAAAACTAAGCCCAATTCAACATGCTTCAGACCACGTTGTTTCGTATTTCCAAGCAAAGGTAAGCACCATCCACAATGCTCCGGACTACTTTTTACGTTCTTCCCAGCAAAATTAAGCACCATCCAGCATGATCCGGACTACGTTTTTCTTTCTTAAACTAAAAACTTAAATTAAAAAATAATTAAAACTAAGCCCAATTCAACATGCTTCAGACCACGTTGTTTCGTATTACAAATCAAAGGTAAGCACCATCCACAATGCTCCGGACTACTTTTTACGTTCTTCCCAGCAAAATTAAGCACCTTCTTCAATGCTCCAGACTACTATTCACTTTCTTCCCAGCAAAATTAAGGACCATCCAGCATGATCCGGACTACGTTTTTCTTTCTTCAACTAAAAACTTAAATTAAAAAATAATTAAAACTAAGCCCAATTCAACATGCTCCAGACCACGTTGTTTCGTATTTCCAAGCAAAGGTAAGCACCATCCACAATGCTCCGGACTGCTTTTAACGTTCTTCCCAGCAAAATTAAGCACCATCCAGCATGATCCGGACTACGTTTTTCTTTCTTCAACTAAAAACTTAAATTTAAAAAAAATAAAAATTAACCCCAATTCAACATGCTTCAGACCACGTTGTTTCGTATTACAAGTCAAAGGTAAGCACCATCCACAATGCTCCCGACTACTTTTTACGTTCTTCCCAGCAAAACTAAGCACCTTCTCCAATGCTCCAGGCTACTATTCACATTCTTCCCAGCAAAATTAAGCACCATCCAGCATGATCCGGACTACGTTTTTCATTCTTTAACTAAAAACTTAAATTAAAAAAAAATAAAAACTAACCCCAATTCAACATGCTTCAGACCACGTTGTTTCGTATTTCCAAGCAAAGGTAAGCACCATCCACAATGCTCCGGACTACTTTTAACGTTCTTCCCAGCAAAATTAAGCACCTTCTCCAATGCTTCAGACTACTATTCACTTTCTTCCCAGCAAAATTAAGCACCATCCAGCATGATCCGGACTACGTTTTTCTTTCTTAAACTAAAAACTTAAATTAAAAAATAATTAAAACTAAGCCCAATTCAACATGCTTCAGACCACGTTGTTTCGTATTACAAATCAAAGGTAAGCACCATCCACAATGCTCCGGACTACTTTTTACGTTCTTCCCAGCAAAATTAAGCACCTTCTTCAATGCTCCAGACTACTATTCACTTTCTTCCCAGCAAAATTAAGGACCATCCAGCATGATCCGGACTACGTTTTTCATTCTTTAACTAAAAACTTAAATTAAAACAAACTAAAAACTAACCCCAATTCACCATGCTTCAGACCACGTTGTTTCGTATTTCCAAGCAAAGGTAAGCACCATCCACAATGCTCCGGACTACTTTTAACGTTCTTCCCAGCAAAATTAAGCACCTTCTCCAATGCTCCAGACTACTATTCACATTCTTCCCAGCAAAATTAAGCACCATCCAACATGATCCGGAATACGTTTTTCTTCCTTCAACTAAAAACTTAAATTTAAAAAAAAATCAAAACTAAGCCCAATTCAACATGCTTCAGACCACGTTGTTTCGTATTTCCAAGCAAAGGTAAGCACCATCCACAATGCTCCGGACTGCTTTTAACGTTTTTCCCAGCAAAATTAAGCACCTTCTCCAATGCTCCAGACTACTATTCACATTCTTCCCAGCAAAATTAAGCACCATCCAACATGATCCGGACTACGTTTTTCTTTCTTCAACTAAAAACTTAAATTTAAAAAAAAATCAAAACTAAGCCCAATTCAACATGCTTCAGACCACGTTGTTTAGTATTTCCAAGCAAAGGTAAGCACCATCCACAATGCTCCGGACTGCTTTTAACGTTTTTCCCAGCAAAATTAAGCACCTTCTCCAATGCTCCAGACTACTATTCACATTCTTCCCAGCAAAATTAAGCACCATCCAACATGATCCGGACTACGTTTTTCTTTCTTTAACTAAAAACTAAAATTTAAAAAAATAAAAATTAACCACAATTCAACATGCTTCAGACCACGTTGTTTCGTATTACAAATCAAAATTAAGCACCATCCAGCATGATCCGGACTACGTTTTTCTTTCTTCAACTAAAAACTTAAATTAAAAAATAATTAAAACTAAGCCCGATTCGACATGCTTCAGACCACGTTGTTTCGTATTTCCAAACAAAGGTAAGCACCATTCATAATGCTCCATACTACGTTTTACGTTCTTCCAAGCAAAATTAAGCACCTGCTCCAATGCTCCAGACTACTATTTTCTTTCTTCCCAGCAAAATTAAGCACCATCCAGTATGATCCGGACTACGTTTTTCTTTCTTTAACTAAAAACTTAAATTAAAAAAAATAAAAACCATGCCCGATTCAACATGCTTAAGACCACGTTGTTTCGTATTTCCAAGCAAAGGTAAGCACCATTCACAATGCTCCGGACTACTTTAAACGTTCTTCCGAGCAAAATTAAGCACCTTCTCCAATGCTCCAGACTACTTTTCTCTTTCTTCCCAGCAAAATTTAGCACCATCCAGCATGATCCGGACTACGTTTTTCTTTCTTTAACTAAAAACTTAAATTTAAAAAAAATAAAATTTAAGCCCGATTCAACATGCTTCAGACCACGTTGTTTCGTATTTTCAAGCAAAGGTAAGCACCATTCACAATGCTCCGGACTACTTTAAACGTTCTTCCCAGCAAAATTAAGCACCTTCTTCAATGCTCCAGACTACTTTTCACTTTCTTCCCAGCAAAATTTAGCACCATCCAGCATGATCCGGACTACGTTTTTCTTTCTTTAACTAAAACCTTAAATTTAAAAAAAATAAAATTTAAGCCCGATTTAACATGCTTCAGACCACGTTGTTTCGTATTTCCAAACAAAGGTAAGCACCATTCACAATGCTCCGGACTACTTTAAACGTTCTTCCCAGCAAAATTAAGCACCTTCTTCAATGCTCCAGACTACTTTTCACTTTCTTCCCAGCAAAATTTAGCACCATCCAGCATGATCCGGACTACGTTTTTCTTTCTTTAACTGAAACCTTAAATTTAAAAAAAATAAAATTTAAGCCCGATTTAACATGCTTCAGACCACGTTGTTTCGTATTTCCAAACAAAGGTAAGCACCATTCACAATGCTCCGGACTACTTTAAACGTTCTTCCCAGCAAAATTAAGCACCTTCTCCAATGCTCCAGACTACTATTCACTTTCTTCCCAGCTAAATTAAGCACCATCCAGCATGATCCGGACTACGTTTTTCTTTCTTTAACTAAAAACTTAAATTTAAAAAAAATTAAATTTAAGCCCGATTCAACATGCTCCAGACCACGTTGTTTCGTATTTCAAATCAAAGGTAAGCACCATCCACAATGCTCCGGACAACTTTTAACGTTCTTCCCAGCAAAATTAAGCACCTTCTCCAATGCTCCAGACTACTATTCACTTTCTTCCCAGCAAAATTAAGCATCATCCAGCATGATCCGGACTACGTTTTCCTTTCTTTAACAAAAAACTAATATTAAAAAAAAATAAAAACCATGCCCGATTCAACATGCTTAAGACCACGTTGTTTCGTATTTCCAAGCAAAGGTAAGCACCATTCACAATGCTCCGGACTACTTTTTACGTTCTTTCCAGCAAAATTAAGCACCTTCTTCAATGCTCCAGACTACTTTTCACTTTCTTTCCAGCAAAATTAAGCACCATCCAGCATGATCCGGACTACGTTTTTCTTTCTTTAACTTAAAACTTAAATTAAAAAAAAAAATAAAAACTAAGCCCGATTCAACATGCTTCAGACCACGTTGTTTCGTATTTCCAAGGAAATGTAAGCACCATGCACAATGCTCCGGACTTCTTTTAACGTTCTTAACAGCAAAATTAAGCACCTTCTCCAATGCTCAAGACTACTATTCACTTTCTTCCTAGCAAAATTAAGCACCATCCAGCATGATCCGGACTACGTTTTTCTTTCTTTAACAAAAAACTTATATTAAAAAAAATAAAAACCATGCCCGATTAAACATGCTTCAGACCACGTTGTTTCGTATTTCCAAGCACAGGTAAGCACCATTCACAATGCTCCATACTACGTTTTACGTTCTTCCAAGCAAAATTAAGCACCTGCTCCAATGCTCCAGACTACTATTTTCTTTCTTCCCAGCAAAATTAAGCACCATCCAGTATGATCCGGACTACGTTTTTCTTTCTTTAACTAAAAACTTAAATTAAAAAAAATTAAAACTAAGCCCGATTCAACATGCTTCAGACCACGTTGTTTCGTATTTCAAATCAAAGGTAAGCACCATCCACAATGCTCCGGACAACTTTTAACGTTCTTCCCAGCAAAATTAAGCACCTTCTCCAATGCTCCAGACTACTATTCACTTTCTTCCCAGCAAAATTAAGCACCATCCAGCATGATCCGGACTACGCTTTTCTTTCTTCAACTAAAAACTTAAATGAAAAAAAATAAAAACCATGCCCGATTCAACATGCTTAAGACCGCATTGTTTCGTATTTCCAAGCAAAGGTAAGCACCATTCACAATGCTCCGGACTACTTTTTACGTTCTTCCAAGCAAAATTAAGCACCTTCTCCAATGCTCCAGACTACTATTAACTTTCTTCCCAGCAAAATTAAGCACCATCCAGCATGATCCGGACTACGTTTTTCTTTCTTTAACTAAAAACTTAAATTAAAAAAAAATAAAAACCATGCCCGATTCAACATGCTTCAGACCACGTTGTTTCGTATTTCCAAGCAAAGGTAAGCACCATTTACAATGCTCCGGACTACTTTAAACGATCTTCCCAGCAAAATTAAGCACCTTCTCCAATTCTCCAGACTACTATTCACTTTCTTCCCAGCTAAATTAAGCACCATCCAGCATGATCCGGACTACGTTTTTCTTTCTTTAACTAAAAACTTAAATTTAAAAAAAATTAAATTTAAGCCCGATTCAACATGCTCCAGACCACGTTGTTTCGTATTTCAAATCAAAGGTAAGCACCATCCACAATGCTCCGGACAACTTTTAACGTTCTTCCCAGCAAAATTAAGCACCTTCTCCAATGCTCCAGACTACTATTCACTTTCTTCCCAGCAAAATTAAGCATCATCCAGCATGATCCGGACTACGTTTTTCTTTCTTTAACAAAAAACTTATATTAAAAAAAAATAAAAACCATGCCCGATTCAACATGCTTAAGACCACGTTGTTTCGTATTTCCAAGCAAAGGTAAGCACCATTCACAATGCTCCGGACTACTTTTTACGTTCTTTCCAGCAAAATTAAGCACCTTCTTCAATGCTCCAGACTACTTTTCACTTTCTTTCCAGCAAAATTAAGCACCATCCAGCATGATCCGGACTACGTTTTTCTTTCTTTAACTTAAAACTTAAATTAAAAAAAAATAAAAACTAAGCCCGATTCAACATGCTTCAGACCACGTTGTTTCGTATTTCCAAGGAAATGTAAGCACCATGCACAATGCTCCGGACTTCTTTCAACGTTCTTCCCAGCAAAATTAAGCACCTTCTCCAATGCTCAAGACTACTATTCACTTTCTTCCTAGCAAAATTAAGCACCATCCAGTATGATCCGGACTACGTTTTTCTTTCTTTAACTAAAAACTTAAATTAAAAAAAATAAAAACTAAGCCCGATTCAATATGCTCCAGACCACGTTGTTTCGTATTTCAAATCAAAGGTAAGCACCATTCACAATGCTCCGGACTACTTTTAACGTTCTTCCCAGCAAAATTAAGCACCTTCTCCAATGCTCCAGACTACTATTCACTTTCTTCCCAGCAAAATTAAGCACCATCCAGCATGATCCGGACTACGCTTTTCTTTCTTCAACTAAAAACTTAAATGAAAAAAAATAAAAACCATGCCCGATTCAACATGCTTAAGACCGCATTGTTTCGTATTTCCAAGCAAAGGTAAGCACCATTCACAATGCTCCGGACTACTTTTTACGTTCTTCCAAGCAAAATTAAGCACCTTCTCCAATGCTCCAGACTACTATTAACTTTCTTCCCAGCAAAATTAAGCACCATCCAGCATGATCCGGACTACGTTTTTCTTTCTTTAACTAAAAACTTAAATTAAAAAAAAATAACAACCATGCCCGATTCAACATGCTTAAGACCACGTTGTTTCGTATTTCCAAGCAAAGGTAAGCACCATTCACAATGCTCCGGACTACTTTTTACGTTCTTCCCAGCAAAATTAAGCACCTTCTCCAATGCTCCAGACTACTATTCACTTTCTTCCCAGCAAAATTAAGCACCATCCAGCATGATCCGGACTACGCTTTTCTTTCTTCAACTAAAAACTTAAATGAAAAAAAATAAAAACCATGCCCGATTCAACATGCTTAAGACCGCATTGTTTCGTATTTCCAAGCAAAGGTAAGCACCATTCACAATGCTCCGGACTACTTTTTACGTTCTTCCAAGCAAAATTAAGCACCTGCTCCAATGCTCCAGACTACTATTTTCTTTCTTCCCAGCAAAATTAAGCACCATCCAGTATGATCCGGACTACGTTTTTCTTTCTTTAACTAAAAACTTAAATTAAAAAAAATAAAAACCATGCCCGATTCAACATGCTTCAGACCACGTTGTTTCGTATTTCCAAGCACAGGTAAGCACCATTCATAATGCTCCATACTACGTTTTACGTTCTTCCAAGCAAAATTAAGCACCTGCTCCAATGCTCCAGACTACTATTTTCTTTCTTCCCAGCAAAATTAAGCACCATCCAGCATGATCCGGACTACGTTTTTCTTTCTTTAACTAAAAACTTAAATTAAAAAAAATAAAAACCATGCCCGATTCAACATGCTTAAGACCACGTTGTTTCGTATTTCCAAGCAAAGGTAAGCACCATTCACAATGCTCCGGACTACTTTTTACGTTCTTCCCAGCAAAATTAAGCACCTTCTCCAATGCTCCAGACTACTATTCACTTTCTTCCCAGCAAAATTAAGCACCATCCAGCATGATCCGGACTACGCTTTTCTTTCTTCAACTAAAAACTTAAATGAAAAAAAATAACAACCATGCCCGATTCAACATGCTTCAGACCACGTTGTTTCGTATTTCCAAGCAAAGGTAAGCACCATTCACAATGCTTCGGACTACTTTTAACGTTCTTCCAAGCAAAATTAAGCACCTTCTCCAATGCTCCAGACTACTATTAACTTTCTTCCCAGCAAAATTAAGCACCATCCAGCATGATCCGGACTACGTTTTTCTTTCTTTAACTAAAAACTTAAATTAAAAAAAAATAACAACCATGCCCGATTCAACATGCTTCAGACCACGTTGTTTCGTATTTCCAAGCAAAGGTAAGCACCATTCATAATGCTCCATACTACGTTTTACGTTCTTCCAAGCAAAATTAAGCACCTGCTCCAATGCTCCAGACTACTATTTTCTTTCTTCCCAGCAAAATTAAGCACCATCCAGTATGATCCGGACTACGTTTTTCTTTCTTTAACTAAAAACTTAAATTAAAAAAAATAAAAACCATGCCCGATTCAACATGCTTCAGACCACGTTGTTTCGTATTTCCAAGCACAGGTAAGCACCATTCATAATGCTCCATACTACGTTTTACGTTCTTCCAAGCAAAATTAAGCACCTGCTCCAATGCTCCAGACTACTATTTTCTTTCTTCCCAGCAAAATTAAGCACCATCCAGTATGATCCGGACTACGTTTTTCTTTCTTTAACTAAAAACTTAAATTAAAAAAAATAAAAACCATGCCCGATTCAACATGCTTAAGACCACGTTGTTTCGTATTTCCAAGCAAAGGTAAGCACCATTCACAATGCTCCGGACTACTTTTTACGTTCTTCCCAGCAAAATTAAGCACCTTCTTCAATGCTCCAGACTACTTTTCACTTTCTTTCCAGTAAAATTAAGCACCATCCAGCATGATCCGGACTACGTTTTTCTTTCTTCAACTAAAAACTTAAATTAAAAAATAATAAAAACTAAGCCCGATTCAACATGCTTCAGACCACGTTGTTTCGTATTTCCAAGCAAAGGTAAGCACCATCCACAATGCTCCGGACTACTTTTTACGTTCTTCCCAGCAAAATTAAGCACCTGCTCCAATGCTCCAGACTACTATTAACTTTCTTCCCAGCAAAATTAAGCACCATCCAGCATGATCCGGACTACGTTTTTCTTTCTTTAACAAAAAACTTATATTAAAAAAAATAAAAACCATGCCCGATTCAACATGCTTCAGACCACGTTGTTTCGTATTTCCAAGCACAGGTAAGCACCATTCATAATGCTCCATACTACGTTTTACGTTCTTCCAAGCAAAATTAAGCACCTGCTCCAATGCTCCAGACTACTATTTTCTTTCTTCCCAGCAAAATTAAGCACCATCCAGTATGATCCGGACTACGTTTTTCTTTCTTTAACTAAAAACTTAAATTAAAAAAAATTAAAACTAAACCCGATTCAACATGCTTCAGACCACGTTGTTTCGTATTTCAAATCAAAGGTAAGCACCATCCACAATGCTCCGGACTACTTTTAACGTTATTCCCATCAAAATTAAGCACCTTCCCCAATGCTCCAGACTACTATTCACTTTCTTCCCAGCAAAATTAAGCACCATCCAGCATGATCCGGACTAAGTTTTTCTTTCTTTAACTAAAAACTTAAATTAATAAAAAAAAAAAAACTATGCCCGATTCAACATGCTTCAGACCACGTTGTTTCGTATTTCCAAGCAAAGGTAAGCACCATTCACAATGCTCCGGACTACTTTTAACGTTATTCCCAGCAAAATTAAGCACCTTCTCCAATGCTCCAGACTACTATTCACTTTCTTCCCAGCAAAAATAAGCACCATCCAGCATGATCCGGACTACGGTTTTCTTTCTTTAACTAAAAACTTAAATTTAAAAAAAATAAAAACTAAGCCCGATTCAACATGCTTCAGACCACGTTGTTTCGTATTTCCAAGCAAAGGTAAGCACCATTCACAATGCTCCGGACTACTTTTAACGTTCTTCCCAGCAAAATTAAGCACCATCCAGCATGATCAAGACTACGTTTTTCTTTCTTTAACTAAAAACTTAAATTAAAAAAAAAAAAAACTAACCCCAATTCAACATGCTTCAGACCACGTTGTTTCGTATTTCCAAGCAAAGGTAAGCACCATCCATAATGCTCCGGACTACTTTTAACGTTTTTCCCAGCAAAATTAAGCACCTTCTTCAATGCTCCAGCCTACTTTTCACTTTCTTCCCAGCAAAATTAAGCACCATTCAGCATGATCCGGACTACGTTTTTCTTTCTTTAACTAAAAACTTAAATTTAAAAAAAATAAAAACTAAGCCCGATTCAACATGCTTCAGACCACGTTTTTTCGTATTTCCAAGCAAAGGTAAGCACCATTCACATTGCTCCGAACTACTTTTAACGTTATTCCCATCAAAATTAAGCACCTTCCCCAATGCTCCAGACTACTATTCACTTTCTTCCCAGCAAAATTAAGCACCATCCAGCATGATCCGGACTACGTTTTTCTTTCTTCAACTAAAAACTTAAATTTAAAAAAAATAAAAATTAACCCCAATTCAACATGCTTCAGACCACGTTGTTTCGTATTACAAATCAATGGTAAGCACCATCCACAATGCTCCGGACTACTTTTTACGTTCTTCCCAGCAAAATTAAGCACCTTTTCCAATGCTCCAGACTACTATTCACTTTCTTCCCAGCAAAATTAAGCACCATCCAACATGCTCCGGACCATGTTTTTCTTTCTTTAACTAAAAATTAAAAAAAAAAAAAAATAAATAAAACTAAGCCCAATTCAACACGCTTCAGACCACGTTTCTCGTTCTTCCAAGCAAAGGTAAGTACCATCCACAATGCTCCGGACTAGTTTTTACGTTCTTCCAAGCAAAATTAAGCACCTTCTCCAATGCTAAAAACCACTTTTTACGTTCTTTCTAGCAAAATTAAGCACCATCCAACATGCTCCGGACCATGTTTTTCTTTCTTTAACTAAAAATTAAAAAAAAAATAAATAAATAAAACTAAGCCCAATTCAACATGCTTCAGACCATGTTTGTCGTTCTTCCAAGCAACGGTAAGCACCATCCACAATGCTCCGGACTACTTTTTACGTTGTTCCCAGCAAAATTAAGCACCTTCTCCAATGCTACAAAGTACTTTTTAAGTTCTTTCTAGAAAAATTAAGCACCATCCAACATGCTCCGGAACATAATTTTCTTTCTTTAACTAAAAACTTAAAAAAAAAATAAATAAATAAAACTAAGCCCAATTCAACATGCTTCAGACCATGTTTGTCGTTCTTCCAAGCAAACGTAAAAACCATCCACAATGCTCCGGACTACTTTTTACGTTCTTCCCAGCAAAATTAAGTACCTTCTCCAATGCTACAAACTACCTTTTACGTTCTTTCTAGCAAAATTAAGCACCATCCAACATGCTCCGGAACATAATTTTCTTTCTTTAACTTAAAACTTAAAAAAAAAAAAAATAAACAAACCTAAGCCCAATTTAACATGCTTCAGACCATGTTTGTCGTTCTTCCAAGCAAAAGTAAGCACCATCCACAATGCTCCGGACTACTTTTCACGTTCTTCCCAGCAAAATTAAGCAACTTCTCCAATGCTACAAAGTACTTTTTAAGTTCTTTCTAGCAAAATTAAGCAGCATCCAACATTCTCCGGACCATGTTTTTCTTTCTTTAACTAAAAACTTAAAAAAAAAATAAATAAATAAAACTAAGCCCAATTTAACATGCTTCAGACCACGTTTTTCGTTCTTACAAGCAAAGGTAAGCACCATCCACAATGCTCCGGACTACTTTTTACGTTCTTCCCAGCAAAATTAAGTACCTTCTCCAATGCTACAAACTACCTTTTACGTTCTTTGTAGCAAAATTAAGCACCATCCAACATGCTCCGGAACATAATTTTCTTTCTTTAACTTAAAACTTAAAAAAAAAAAAAATAAACAAACCTAAGCCCAATTCAACATGCTTCAGACCATGTTTGTCGTTCTTCCAAGCAAAAGTAAGCACCATCCACAATGCTCCGGACTACTTTTCACGTTCTTCCCAGCAAAATTAAGCAACTTCTCCATTGCTATAAACTACCTTTTACGTTCTTTCTAGCAAAATTAAGCACCATCCAACATGCTCCGCACCATGTTTTTCTTTCTTTAACTAAAACCTTAAAAAAAAAATAAATAAATAAAACTAAGCCCAATTTAACATGCTTCAGACCATGTTTGTCGTTCTTCCAAGCAAACGTAAGCACCATCCACAATGCTCCGGACTACTTTTTACGTTCTGCCCAGCAAAATTAAACACCTTCTCCAATGCTACAAAGTACTTTTTAAGTTCTTTCTAGAAAAATTAAGCACAATCCAACATGCTCCGGAACATAATTTTCTTTCTTTAACTAAAAACTTAAATAAAAAAATAAATAAATAAAACTTAGCCCAATTTAACATGCTTCAGACCATGTTTGTCGTTCTTCCAAGCAAACGTAAGCACCATCCACAATGCTCCGGACTACTTTTAACGTTCTTCCCAGCAAAATTAAACACCTTCTCCAATGCCACAGACTTCTTTTTACGTTCTTTCTAGCAAAATTAAGCACCATCCAACATTCTCCGGACCATGTTTTTCTTTCTTTAACTAAAAACTAAAAAAAAAATAAATAAATAAAACTAAGCCCAATTCAACATGCTTCAGACCATGTTTGTCGTTCTTCCAAGCAAATGTAAGCACCATCCACAATGCTCCGGACTACTTTTTACGTTGTTCCCAGCAAAATTAAGTACCTTCTCCAATGCTACAAACTACCTTTTACGTTCTTTCTAGCAAAATTAAGCACCATCCAACATGCTCCGGAACATAATTTTCTTTCTTTAACTAAAAACTTAAAAAAAAAATAAATAAATAAAACTAAGCCCAATTTAACATGCTTCAGACCATGTTTGTCGTTCTTCCAAGCAACGGTAAGCACCATCCACAATGCTCCGGACTACTTTTTACGTTCTTCCCAGCAAAATTAAGTACCTTCTCCAATGCTACAAACTACCTTTTACGTTCTTTCTAGCAAAATTAAGCACCATCCAACATGCTCCGCACCATGTTTTTCTTTCTTTAACTAAAACCTTAAAAAAAAAATAAATAAATAAAACTAAGCCCAATTTAACATGCTTCAGACCATGTTTGTCGTTCTTCCAAGCAAAGGTAAGCACCATCCGCAATGCTCCGGACTACTTTTAACGTTCTTCCCAGCAAAATTAAACACCTTCTCCAATGCTACAAAGTACTTTTTAAGTTCTTTCTAGCAAAATTAAGCACAATCCAACATGCTCCGGAACATAATTTTCTTTCTTTAACTAAAAACTTAAAAAAAAAAATAAATAAATAAAACTAAGCCCAATTTAACATGCTTCAGACCATGTTTGTCGTTCTTCCAAGCAAAGGTAAGCACCATCCGCAATGCTCCAGACTACTTTTAACGTTCTTCCCAGCAAAATTAAACACCTTCTCCAATGCCACAGACTTCTTTTTACGTTCTTTCTAGCAAAATTAAGCACCATCCAACATGCTCCGCACCATGTTTTTCTTTCTTTAACTAAAAACTTAAAAAAAAAATAAATAAATAAAACTAAGCCCAATTCAACATGCTTCAGGCCATGTTTGTCGTTCTTCCAAGCAAACGTAAGCACCATCCACAATGCTCCGGACTACTTTTTACGTTCTTCCCAGCAAAATTAAGTACCTTCTCCATTGCTATAAACTACCTTTTACGTTCTTTCTAGCAAAATTAAGCACCATCCAACATGCTCCGCACCATGTTTTTCTTTCTTTAACTAAAACCTTAAAAAAAAAATAAATAAATAAAACTAAGCCCAATTTAACATGCTTCAGACCATGTTTGTCGTTCTTCCAAGCAACGGAAAGCACCATCCACAATGCTCCGGACTACTTTTAACGTTCTTCCCAGCAAAATTAAGCACCTTCTCCAATGCTACAAAGTACTTTTTACGTTCTTTCTAGCAAAATTAAGCACAATCCAACATGCTCCGGAACATAATTTTCTTTCTTTAACTAAAAACTTAAAAAAAAATAAATAAATAAAACTAAGCCCAATTTAACATGCTTCAGACCATGTTTGTCGTTCTTCCAAGCAAAGGTAAGCACCATCCACAATGCTCCGGACTACTTTTAACGTTCTTCCCAGCAAAATTAAACACCTTCTCCAATGCCACAGACTTCTTTTTACGTTCTTCCCAACAAAATTAAGAACCATCCAACATGCTCCGGATTACGTTTTTCTTTTTTTAACTAAAAACTTAAAAACAAAACTAAAATCAATTCAACATGCTTCAGACCACGTTTTTCGTTCTTCCAAGCAAAGGTAAGCACCATCCACAATGCTCCATACTACTATCTACGTTCTTCCAAGCAAAATTAAGAACCATCCAACATGCTCCGGACTACGTTTTTCTTTCTTTTACTGAAAACTAAAAAAAAAAAACTTAGATCAAATCAACATGCTTCAGACCACGTTTTTTGTTCTTCCAAGCAAAGGTAAGAACCATCCACAATGCTCCATACTACCTTTCACGTTCTTCCAAGCAAAATTAAGAACCATCCAACATGCTCCGGACTACGTTTTTCTTTCTTTAACTAAAAACTTAAAAAAAAAAACTAAAATCAATTCAACATGCTTCAGACCACATTTTTTGTTCTTCCAAGCAAAGGTAAGCACCATCCACAATGCTCCATACTACTATTTACGTTCTTCCAAGCCTCCGGACTACGTTTTTCTTTCTTTTACTGAAAACTAAAAAAAAAAACTTAGATCAAATCAACATGCTTCAGACAACGTTTTTTGTTCTTCCAAGTAAAGGTTAGCACCATCCACAATGCTCCATACTACTATATACGTTCTTCGAAGCAAAATTAGGCACCTTCTCCAATGCTCCATACTACTTTTTACGTTCTTCCAAGCAAAATTAAGAACCATGCAACATACTCCGGACTACGTTTTTCTTTCTTTAACTAAAAACTTTAAAAAAAAAACTTAAATCAATTCAACATGCTTCAGACCACGTTTTTTGTTCTTCCAAGCAAAGGTAAGCACCATCCACAATGCTCCATACTACCTGTTGCGTATTGCAACGGTCCGATCGAAATAGTTCTAATGATGACATAAAGAGGGCGCTGCGGGATCGCTCCCATAGATCGCATAGAGTCGGTGCAGTGGCGCGTAGGCGTATGAGTGAGGGCGGACAGCGGCGATCACAGCTGATCGGGAATGGGGCAACGCCCGATCCCGAAACTCGGCTAAAAGGTCAAGGGCCGAGGTTGTCGCGTGACGCATGCGAAAGCGATAAAAGATGCACCGGAGATGACAAACGGGTCTTTCATTTCGGGCAGCGGAGAAAGTACGTTTAATTTTTTAACTCTTTAAAATAAAATAGAAGTGTTCAAGAAAGACGTGTGTCTAATCTCTCCTGCCGGCGGAAAGAAAGCCTGTTGCGTAGCAACACTACCTTTTACGTTCTTCCAAGCCAAATAAAGAACCATCCAACATGCTCCGGACTACGTTTTTCTTTCTTTTACTGAAAACTAAAAAAAAAAACTTAGATCAAATCAACATGCTTCAGACCACGTTTTTTGTTCTTCCAAGCAAAGGTAAGCACCATCCACAATGCTCCATACTACTATCTACGTTCTTCCAAGCAAAATTAGGCACCTTCTCCAATGCTCCATACTACTTTTTACGTTCTTCCAAGCAAAATTAAGAACCATCCAACATGCTCCGGACTACGGTTTTCTTTCTTTTACTAAAAACTAAAAAAAAAAAAACTTAAATCAAATCAACATGCTTCAGACAACGTTTTTTGTTCTTCCAAGCAAAGGTAAGCACCATCCACAATGCTCCATACTACTATCTACGTTCGTCCAAGCCAAATTAAGAACCATCCAACATGCTCCGGACTACGTTTTTCTTTCTTTTACTCAAAACTAAAAAAAAAAAAACTTAAATCAAATCAACATGCTTCAGACCACGTTTTTTGTTCTTCCAAGCAAAGGTAAGCACCATCCACAATGCTCCATACTACTTTTTACGTTCTTCCAAGCAATATTAAGAACCATCCAACATGCTCCGGACTACGTTTTTCTTTCTTTAACTAAAAACTTTAAAAAAAAAAACTTAAATCAATTCAACATGCTTCAGACCACGTTTTTTGTTCTTCCAAGCAAAGGTAAGCACCATCCACAATGCTCCATGCTACTTTTTACGTTCTTCCAAGCAAAATTAAGCACCATCCAACATGCTCCGGACTACGTTTTTCTTTCTTTTACTAAAAACTAAAAAAAAAAAACTTAAATCAAATCAACATGCTTCAGACAACGTTTTTTGTTCTTCCAAGTAAAGGTAAGCACCATCCACAATGCTCCATACTACTATCTACGTTCTTCCAAGCCAAATTAAGAACCATCCAACATGCTCCGGACTACGTTGTTCTTTCTTTAACTAAAAACTTAAAAAAAAAAAACTTAAATCAATTCAACATGCTTCAGACCACGTTTTTTGTTCTTCCAAGCAAAGGTAAGCACCATCCACAATGCTCCATGCTACTTTTTACGTTCTTCCAAGCAAAATTAAGCACCATCCAACATGCTCCGGACTACGTTTTTCTTTCTTTTACTAAAAACTAAAAAAAAAAAACTTAAATCAAATCAACATGCTTCAGACAACGTTTTTTGTTCTTCCAAGCAAAGGTAAGCACCATCCACAATGCTCCATACTACTATCTACGTTCTTCCAAGCCAAATTAAGAACCATCCAACATGCTCCGGACTACTTTTTTCTTTCTTTAACTAAAAACTTAAAAAAAAAAACTAAGATCAATTCAACATGCTTCAGACCACGTTTTTTGTTCTTCCAAGCAAAGGTAAGCACCATCCACAATGCTCCATACTACTTTTTACGTTCTTCCAAGCAAAATTAAGAACCATCCAACATGCTCCGGACAACGGTTTTCTTTCTTTTACTAAAAACTAAAAAAAAAAACTTAAATCAAATCAACATGCTGCAGACCACGTTTTTTGATCTTCCAAGCAAAGGTAAGCACCATCCACAATGCTCCATACTACTATCTACGTTCTTCCAAGCCAAATTAAGAACCATCCAACATGCTCCGGGCTACGTTTTTCTTTCTTTTACTAAAAACTAAAAAGAAACTTAGATCAATTCAACATGCTTCAGACCACGTTTTTTGTTCTTCCAAGCAAAGGTAAGCACCATCCACAATGCTCCATACTACTATCTTCGTTCTTCCAAGCAAAATTAGGCACCTTCTCCAATGCTCCTTACTACTTTTTACGTTCTTCCAAGCAAAATTAAGATCCATGCAACATACTCCGGACTACGTTTTTCTTTCTTTAATTAAAAACTTAAAAAAAAAAACTTAAATCAATTCAACATGCTTCAGACCACGTTTTTTGTTCTTCCAAGCAAAGGTAAGCACCATCCACAATGCTCCATACTACTTTTTACGTTCTTCCAAGCAAAATTAAGAACCATCCAACATGCTCCGGACAACGGTTTTCTTTCTTTTACTAAAAACTAAAAAAAAAAAACTTAAATCAAATCAACATGCTTCAGACAACGTTTTTTGTTCTTCCAAGCAAAGGTAAGCACCATCCACAATGCTCCATACTACTTTTTACGTTCTTCCAAGCAAAATTAAGAACCATCCAACATGCTCCGGACAACGGTTTTCTTTCTTTTACTAAAAACTAAAAAAAAAAAACTTAAATCAAATCAACATGCTGCAGACCACGTTTTTTGATCTTCCAAGCAAAGGTAAGCACCATCCACAATGCTCCATACTACTATCTACGTTCTTCCAAGCCAAATTAAGAACCATCCAACATGCTCCGGGCTACGTTTTTCTTTCTTTTACTAAAAACTAAAAAGAAACTTAGATCAATTCAACATGCTTCAGACCACGTTTTTTGTTCTTCCAAGCAAAGGTAAGCACCATCCACAATGCTCCATACTACTATCTTCGTTCTTCCAAGCAAAATTAGGCACCTTCTCCAATGCTCCTTACTACTTTTTACGTTCTTCCAAGCAAAATTAAGATCCATGCAACATACTCCGGACTACGTTTTTCTTTCTTTAATTAAAAACTTAAAAAAAAAAACTTAAATCAATTCAACATGCTTCAGACCACGTTTTTTGTTCTTCCAAGCAAAGGTAAGCACCATCCACAATGCTCCATACTACTTTTTACGTTCTTCCAAGCAAAAATAAGAACCATCCAACATGCTCCGGACAACGGTTTTCTTTCTTTTACTAAAAACTAAAAAAAAAAAAACTTAAATCAAATCAACATGCTTCAGACAACGTTTTTTGTTCTTCCAAGCAAAGGTAAGCACCATCCACAATGCTCCATACTACTATCTACGTTCTTCCAAGCAAAATTAGGCACCTTCTCCAATGCTCCTTACTACTTTTTACGTTCTTCCAAGCAAAATTAGGCACCTTCTCCAATGCTCCATACTACTTTTTACGTTCTTCCCAGCAAAATTAAGAACCATCAAACATGTGCCGGGCTACGTTTTTCTTTCTTTTACTAAAAACTAAAAAAAAAAACTTAGATCAAATCAACATGCTTCAGATCACGGTTTTTGTTCTTCCAAGCAAAGGTAAGCACCATCCACAATGTTCCATACTACTTTTTACGTTCTTCCTAGCAAAATTTAGCACCTTCTCCAATGATCCATACTACTTTTTACGTTCTTCCAAGCAAAATTAAGAACCATCCAACATGCTCCGGACTACGTTTTTCTTTCTTTAACTAAAAATTAAAAAAAAAAAACTTAGATCAATTCAACATGCTTCAGACCACGTTTTTTGTTCTTCCAAGCAAAGGTAAGCACCATCCACAATGTTCCATACTACTTTTTACGTTCTTCCTAGCAATATTTAGCACCTTCTCCAATGCTTCATACTACTTTTTACGTTCTTCCAAGCAAAATTAGGCACCTTCTCCAATGCTCCATACTACTTTTTACGTTCTTCCCAGCAAAATTAAGAACCATCAAACATGCTTCGGACTACGTTTTTCTTTCTTTAACTAAAAACTTAAAAAAAAAAACTAAGATCAACTCAACATGCTTCAGACCACGTTTTTCGTTCTTCCAAGCAAAGGTAAGCACCATCCACAATGCTCTATACTACTTTTTACGTTCTTCCAAGCAAAACTAAGCACCTTCTCCAATGCTCCATACTACTTTTTACGTTCTTCCAAGCAAAAAAAAGAACCATCCAACATGCTCCGGACTACGTTTTTCTTTCTTTAACTAAAAACTTTAAAAAAAAAACTTAGATCAATTCAACATGCTTCAGACCACGTTTTTTGTTCTTCCAAGCAAAGGTTAGCACCATCCACAATGCTCCATACTACTATCTACGTTCTTCCAAGCAAAACTAAGCACCTTCTCCAATGCTCCATACTACTTTTAACGTTCTTCCAAGCAAAATTAGGCACCATTTAACATGCTCCGGACTACGTTTTTCTTTCTTTAACTAAAAACATAAAAAAAAACTTAGATTAATTCAACATGCTTCAGACCACGTTTTTCGTTCTTTCAAGCAAAGGTAAGCACCATCCACAATGCTCCATACTACTATCTACGTTCTTCCAAGCAAAACTAAGCACCTTCTCCAATGCTCCATACTACTTTTTACGTTCTTCCAAGCAAAAAAAAGAACCATCCAACAAGCTCTGGACTATGTTTTTCTTTCTTTAACTAAAAACTTAAAAAAAAAACTTAGATTAATTCAACATGCTTCAGACCACGTTTTTCGTTCTTCCAAGCAAAGGTAAGCACCTTCTCCAATGCTTAATAAAACTTTTTACGTTCTTCCAAGCAAAAAAAAGAACCATCCAACAAGCTCTGGACTACGTTTTTCTTTCTTTAACTAAAAACTTAAAAAAAAAACTTAGATTAATTCAACATGCTTCAGACCACGTTTTTCGTTCTTCCAAGCAAAGGTAAGCACCTTCTCCAATGCTTAATAAAACTTTTTACGTTCTTCCAAGCAAAAAAAAGAACCATCCAACATGCTCCGGACTACGTTTTTCTTTCTTTAACTAAAAACTTAAAAAAAAAAACTTAGATCAATTCAACATGCTTCAGACCACGTTTTTTGTTCTTCCAAGCAAAATTAAGCACCTTCTCCAATGCTTAATAAAACTTTTTACGTTCTTCCAAGCAAAAAAAAGAACCATCCAACATGCTCCGGACTACGTTTTTATTTCTTTAACTAAAAACTTAAAAAAAAAACTTAGACCAATTCAACATGCTTCAGACCACGGTTTTTGTTCTTCCAAGCAAAGGTAAGCACCATCCACAATGTTCCATACTACTTTTTACGTTCTTCCTAGCAATATTTAGCACCTTCTCCAATGCTTCATACTACTTTTTACGTTCTTCCAAGCAAAATTAGGCACCTTCTCCAATGCTCCATACTACTTTTTACGTTCTTCCCAGCAAAATTAAGAACCATCAAACATGCTCCGGGCTACGTTTTTCTTTCTTTTACTAAAAACTAAAAAAAAAACTTAGATCAAATCAACATGCTTCAGATCACGGTTTTTGTTCTTCCAAGCAAAGGTAAGCACCATCCACAATGTTCCATACTACTTTTTACGTTCTTCCTAGCAAAATTTAGCACCTTCTCCAATGATCCATACTACTTTTTACGTTCTTCCAAGCAAAATTAAGAACCATCCAACATGCTCCGGACTACGTTTTTATTTCTTTAACTAAAAACTTAAAAAAAAAACTTAGACCAATTCAACATGCTTCAGACCACGGTTTTTGTTCTTCCAAGCAAAGGTAAGCACCATCCACAATGCTCCATACTACTATCTACGTTCTTCCAAGCAAAATTAAGAACCATCCAACATGCTCTGGATTACGTTTTTCTTTCTTTAACTAAAAACTTAAAAAAAAAACTTAGATCAATTCAACATGCTTCAGACCACGTTTTTTGTTCTTCCAAGCAAAGGTAAGCACCATCCAAAATGCTCCATACTACTATCTACGTTCTTCCAAGCAAAATTAAGCACCTTCTATAATGCTCCATACTACTTTTTACGTTCTTCCAAGCAAAGTTAGGAACCATCCAACATGCTCCGGACTACGTTTTTCTTTCTTTAACTAAAAACAGAAAAAAAAACTTAGATCAATTAAACATCCTTCAGACCACGTTTTTTGTTCTTCCAAGCAAAGGTAAGCACCATCCACAATGCTCCATACTACTATATACGTTCTTCCAAGCAAAATTAGGCACCTTCTCCAATGCTCCATACTACTTTTTACGTTCTTCCAAGCAAAATTAGGAACCATCCAACATGCTCCGGACTACGTTTTCCTTTCTTTAACTAAAAACAGAAAAAAAAACTTAGATCAATTCAACATGCTTCAGACCACGTTTTTTGTTCTTCCAAGCAAAGTTAAGCACCATCCACAATGCTCCATACTACTATCTACGTTCTTCCAAGCAAAATTAAGCACCTTCTCCAATGCTCCATACTACTTTAAACGTTCTTCCAAGCAAAATAAAGTACCATCCAACATGCTCCGGACTACGTCTTTCTTTCTTTTACTAAAAACTTAACAAAAAAAAACTTTGATCAATTCAACATGCTTCAGACCACGTTTTTTGTTCTTCCAAGCAAAGGTAAGCACCATCCACAATGCTCCATACTACTATCTACGTTCTTCCAAGCAAAATTAAGCACCTTCTCCAATGCTCCAGACTTCTTTCTACGTTCTTCCAAGCAAAATTAAGTACCATCCAACATGCTCCGGACTACGTCTTTCTTTCTTTTACTAAAAACTTAACAAAAAAAAACTAAGATCAATTCAACATGCTTCAGACCACGTTGTTTCGTATTTCCAAGCAAAGGTAAGCACCATCCACAATGCTCCGGACTACTTTTTACGTTTTTCCCAGCAAAATTAAGCACCTTCTTCAATGCTCCAGACTACTAATCACTTTCTTCCCAGCAAAATTAAGCACCATCCAACATGATCCGGACTACGTTTTTCTTTCTTCAACTAAAAACTTAAATTAAAAAATAATTAAAACTAAGCCCAATTCAACATGCTCCAGACGACGTTGTTTCGTATTTCCAAGCAAAGGTTAGCACCATCCACAATGCTCCGGACTACTTTTTACGTTCTTCCCAGCAAAATTAAGCACCTTCTCCAATGCTCCAGACTACTATTCACTTTCTTCCCAGCAAAATTAAGCACCATCCAGCATGATCCGGACTACGTTTTTCTTTCTTCAACTAAAAACTTAAATTAAAAAAAAAATAAAAATTAACCCCAATTCAACATGCTTCAGACCACGTTGTTTCGTATTACAAATCAAAGGTAAGCACCATCCACAACGCTCCGGACTACTTTTTACGTTCTTCCCAGCAAAATTAAGCACCTTCTTCAATGCTCCAGACTACTTTTCACTTTCTTCCCAGCAAAATTAAGCACCATCCAGCATGATCCGGACTACGTTTTTCTTTCTTCAACTAAAAACTTAAATTTGAAAAAAAATAAAAATTAAGCCCGATTCAACATGCTTTAGACCACGTTGTTTCGTATTTCCAAACAAAGGTAAGCACCATCCACAATGCTCCGGACTGCTTTGAACGTTCTTCCCAGCAAAATTAAGCACCTTCTTCAATGCTCCAGACTACTTTTCACTTTCTTCCCAGCAAAATTAAGCACCATCCAGCATGATCCGGACTACGTTTTTCTTTCTTTAACTAAAAACTTAAATTTGAAAAAAAATAAAAATTAAGCCCGATTCAACATGCTTTAGACCACGTTGTTTCGTATTTCCAAACAAAGGTAAGCACCATCCACAATGCTCCGGACTACTTTTAACGTTCTTCACAGAAAAATTAAGCACCTTCTCCAATGCCCCAGACTACTATTCACTTTCTTCCCAGCAAAATTAAGCACCATCCAGCATGATCCGGACTACGTTTTTCTTTCTTCAACTAAAAACTTAAATTTGAAAAAAAAATAAAAATTAAGCCCGATTTAACATGCTTCAGACCACGTTGTTTCGTATTTCCAAACAAAGGTAAGCACCATCCACAATGCTCCGGACTACTTTAAACATTCGTCCCAGCAAAATTAAGCACCTTCTCCAATGCCCCAGACTACTATTCACTTTCTTCCCAGCAAAATTAAGCACCATCCAGCATGATCCGGACTACGTGTTTCTTTCTTTAACTTAAAACTTAAATTTGAAAAAAAAATAAAAATAAAGCCCGATTCAACATGCTTTAGACCACGTTGTTTCGTATTTCCAAACAAAGGTAAGCACCATCCACAATGCTCCGGACTACTTTAAACATTCGTCCCAGCAAAATTAAGCACCTTCTTCAATGCTCCAGACTACTATTCACTTTCTTCCCAGCAAAAATAAGCACCATCCAGCATGATCCGGACTACGTTTTTCTTTCTTTAACTAAAAACTTAAATTTGAAAAAAAAATAAAAATTAAGCCCGATTCAACATGCTTTAGACCACGTTGTTTCGTATTTCCAAACAAAGGTAAGCACCATCCACAATGCTCCGGACTACTTTTTACGTTCTTCCCAGCAAAGTTAAGCACCTTCTTCAATGCTCCAGACTACTTTTCACTTTCTTCCCAGCAAAATTAAGCACCATCCAGCATGATCCGGACTACGTTTTTCTTTCTTCAACTAAAAACTTAAATTTGAAAAAAAATAAAAATTAAGCCCGATTCAACATGCTTTAGACCACGTTGTTTCGTATTTCCAAACAAAGGTAAGCACCATCCACAATGCTCCGGACTGCTTTGAACGTTCTTCCCAGCAAAATTAAGCACCTTCTTCAATGCTCCAGACTACTTTTCACTTTCTTCCCAGCAAAATTAAGCACCATCCAGCATGATCCGGACTACGTTTTACTTTCTTTAACTAAAAACTTAAATTTGAAAAAAAATAAAAATTAAGCCCGATTCAACATGCTTTAGACCACGTTGTTTCGTATTTCCAAACAAAAGTAAGCACCATCCACAATGCTCCGGACTACTTTTAACGTTCTTCACAGAAAAATTAAGCACCTTCTCCAATGCCCCAGACTACTATTCACTTTCTTCCCAGCAAAATTAAGCACCATCCAGCATGATCCGGACTACGTTTTTCTTTCTTCAACTAAAAACTTAAATTTGAAAAAAAAATAAAAATTAAGCCCGATTTAACATGCTTCAGACCACGTTGTTTCGTATTTCCAAACAAAGGTAAGCACCATCCACAATGCTCCGGACTACTTTAAACATTCGTCCCAGCAAAATTAAGCACCTTCTCCAATGCCCCAGACTACTATTCACTTTCTTCCCAGCAAAATTAAGCACCATCCAGCATGATCCGGACTACGTTTTTCTTTCTTTAACTAAAAACTTAAATTTGAAAAAAAATAAAAATTAAGCCCGATTCAACATGCTTTAGACCACGTTGTTTCGTATTTCCAAACAAAGGTAAGCACCATCCACAATGCTCCGGACTACTTTAAACATTCGTCCCAGCAAAATTAAGCACCTTCTCCAATGCCCCAGACTACTTTTCACTTTCTTCCCAGCAAAAATAAGCACCATCCAGCATGATCCGGACTACGTTTTTCTTTCTTTAACTAAAAACTTAAATTTGAAAAAAAAATAAAAATTAAGCCCGATTCAACATGCTTTAGACCACGTTGTTTCGTATTTCCAAACAAAGGTAAGCACCATCCACAATGCTCCGGACTACTTTTTACGTTCTTCCCAGCAAAGTTAAGCACCTTCTTCAATGCTCCAGACTACTTTTCACTTTCTTCCCAGCAAAATTAAGCACCATCCAGCATGATCCGGACTACGTTTTTCTTTCTTTAACTAAAAACTTAAATTTGAAAAAAAATAAAAATTAAGCCCGATTCAACATGCTTTAGACCACGTTGTTTCGTATTTCCAAACAAAGGTAAGCACCATCCACAATGCTCCGGACTGCTTTGAACGTTCTTCCCAGCAAAATTAAGCACCTTCTTCAATGCTCCAGACTACTTTTCACTTTCTTCCCAGCAAAATTAAGCACCATCCAGCATGATCCGGACTACGTTTTTCTTTCTTTAACTAAAAACTTAAATTTGAAAAAAAATAAAAATTAAGCCCGATTCAACATGCTTTAGACCACGTTGTTCCGTATTTCCAAACAAAGGTAAGCACCATCCACAATGCTCCGGACTACTTTTAACGTTCTTCACAGAAAAATTAAGCACCTTCTCCAATGCCCCAGACTACTATTCACTTTCTTCCCAGCAAAATTAAGCACCATCCAGCATGATCCGGACTACGTTTTTCTTTCTTCAACTAAAAACTTAAATTTGAAAAAAAAATAAAAATTAAGCCCGATTTAACATGCTTCAGACCACGTTGTTTCGTATTTCCAAACAAAGGTAAGCACCATCCACAATGCTCCGGACTACTTTAAACATTCGTCCCAGCAAAATTAAGCACCTTCTCCAATGCCCCAGACTACTATTCACTTTCTTCCCAGCAAAATTAAGCACCATCCAGCATGATCCGGACTACGTTTTTCTTTCTTTAACTTAAAACTTAAATTTGAAAAAAAAATAAAAATTAAGCCCGATTCAACATGCTTCAGACCACGTTGTTTCGTATTTCCAAGCAAAGGTAAGCACCACCCACAATGCTCCGGACTACTTTTAACGTTCTTCACAGCAAAATTAAGCACCTTCTCCAATGCCCCAGACTACTATTCACTTTCTTCCTAGCAAAATTAAGCACCATCCAGCATGATCCGGACTACGTTTTTCTTTCTTTAACTAAAAACTTAAATTTGAAAAAAAAATAAAAATTAAGCCCGATTCAACATGCTTTATACCACGTTGTTTCGTATTTCCAAACAAAGGTAAGCACCATCCACAATGCTCCGGACTACTTTTTACGTTCTTCCCAGCAAAATTAAGCACCTTCTCCAATGCTCCAGACTACTATTCACTTTCTTCCCAGCAAAATTAAGCACCATCCAGCATGATCCGGACTACGTTTTTCTTTCTTCAACTAAAACCTTAAATAAAAAAATAATTAAAACAAAACCCAATTCAACATGCTTCAGACCACGTTGTTTCGTATTACAAATCAAAGGTAAGCACCATCCACAATGCTCCGGACTACTTTTAACGTTTTTCCCAGCAAAATTAAGCACCTTCTTCAATGCTCCAGACTACTACTCACTTTCTTCCCAGCAAAATTAAGCACCATCCAGCATGATCTGGACTACGTTTTTCTTTCTTTAACTTAAAACTTAAATTTAAAAAAAATAAAAACTAAGCCCGATTCAACATGCTTCAGACCACGTTGTTTCGTATTTCCAAGCAAAGGTAAGCACCACCCACAATGCTCCGGACTACTTTTAACGTTCTTCACAGCAAAATTAAGCACCTTCTCCAATGCCCCAGACTACTATTCACTTTCTTCCTAGCAAAATTAAGCACCATCCAGCATGATCCGGACTACGTTTTTCTTTCTTTAACTAAAAACTTAAATTTGAAAAAAAAATAAAAATTAAGCCCGATTCAACATGCTTTATACCACGTTGTTTCGTATTTCCAAACAAAGGTAAGCACCATCCACAATGCTCCGGACTACTTTTTACGTTCTTCCCAGCAAAATTAAGCACCTTCTCCAATGCTCCAGACTACTATTCACTTTCTTCCCAGCAAAATTAAGCACCATCCAGCATGATCCGGACTACGTTTTTCTTTCTTCAACTAAAACCTTAAATAAAAAAATAATTAAAACTAAACCCAATTCAACATGCTTCAGACCACGTTGTTTCGTATTACAAATCAAAGGTAAGCACCATCCACAATGCTCCGGACTACTTTTAACGTTTTTCCCAGCAAAATTAAGCACCTTCTCCAATGCTCCAGACTACTATTCACTTTCTTCCCAGCAAAATTAAGCACCATCCAGCATGATCCGGACTACGTTTTTCTTTCTTTAACTAAAAACTTAAATTTGAAAAAAAAATAAAAATTAGGCCCGATTCAACATGCTTTAGACCACGTTGTTTCGTATTTCCAAACAAAGGTAAGCACCATCCACAATGCTCCGGACTGCTTTGAACGTTCTTCCCAGCAAAATTAAGCACCTTCTCCAATGCTCCAGACTACTATTCACTTTCTTCCCAGCAAAATTAAGCACCATCCAGCATGATCCGGACTACGTTTTTCTTTCTTCAACTAAAACCTTAAATAAAAAAATTATTAAAACTAAACCCAATTCAACATGCTTCAGACCACGTTGTTTCGTATTACAAATCAAAGGTAAGCACCATCCACAATGCTCCGGACTACTTTTAACGTTTTTCCCAGCAAAATTAAGCACCTTCTCCAATGCTCCAGACTACTATTCACTTTCTTCCCAGCAAAATTAAGCACCATCCAGCATGATCCGGACTACGTTTTTCTTTCTTTAACTAAAAACTTAAATTTGAAAAAAAAATAAAAATTAAGCCCGATTCAACATGCTTTAGACCACGTTGTTTCGTATTTCCAAGCAAAGCTAAGCACCATTCACAATGCTCCGGACTACTTTTAACGTTCTTCCCAGCAAAATTAAGCACCTTCTCCAATACTCCAGACTACTACTCACTTTCTTCCCAGTAAAATTAAGCACCTTCTTCAATGCTCCAGACTACTTTTCACTTTCTTCCCAGCAAAATTAAGCACCATCCAGCATGATCCGGACTACGTTTTTCATTCTTTAACTAAAAACTTAAATAAAAAAAAATAATAAAAACTAAGCCCATTTCAACATACTCCAGACCACGTTGTTTCGTATAACAAATCAAAGGTAAGCACCATCCACAATGCTCCGGACTACTTTTTACGTTCTTCCCAGCAAAATTAAGCACCTTCTCCAATGCTCCAGACTACTATTCACTTTCTTCCCAGCAAAATTAAGCACCATCCAGCATGATCCGGACTACGTTTTTCTTTATTCAACTAAAAACTTAAATTAAAAAATAATTAAAACTAAGCCCAATTCAACATGCTTCAGACCACGTTGTTTCGTATTACAAATCAAAGGTAAGCACCATCCACAATGCTCCGGACTACTTTTTACGTTCTTCCCATCAAAATTAAGCACCTTCTCCAATGCTCCAGACTACTATTCACTTTCTTCCCAGCAAAATTAAGCACCATCCAGCATGATCCGGACTGCGTTTTTCTTTATTCAACTAAAAACTTAAATTAAAAAATAATTAAAACTAAGCCCAATTCAACATGCTTCAGACCACGTTGTTTCGTATTACAAATCAAAGGTAAGCACCATCCACAATGCTCCGGACTGCTTTGAACGTTCTTCCCATCAAAATTAAGCACCTTCTCCAATGCTCCAGACTACTATTCACTTTCTTCCCAGCAAAATTAAGCACCATCCAGCATGATCCGGACTACGTTTTTCTTTCTTCAACTAAAACCTTAAATAAAAAAATTATTAAAACTAAACCCAATTCAACATGCTTCAGACCACGTTGTTTCGTATTACAAATCAAAGGTAAGCACCATCCACAATGCTCCGGACTACTTTTAACGTTTTTCCCAGCAAAATTAAGCACCTTCTCCAATGCTCCAGACTACTATTCACTTTCTTCCCAGCAAAATTAAGCACCATCCAGCATGATCCGGACTACGTTTTTCTTTCTTCAACTAAAAACTTAAATTTAAAAAAAATAAAAACTAAGCCCAATTCAACATGCTCCAGACCACGTTGTTTCGTATTACAAATCAAAGGTAAGCACCATCCACAATGCTCCGGACTACTTTTTACGTTCTTCCCATCAAAATTAAGCACCTTCTCCAATGCTCCAGACTACTATTCACTTTCTTCCCAGCAAAATTAAGCACCATCCAGCATGATCCGGACTACGTTTTTCTTTATTCAACTAAAAACTTAAATTAAAAAATAATTAAAACTAAGCCCAATTCAACATGCTTCAGACCACGTTGTTTCGTATTACAAATCAAAGGTAAGCACCATCCACAATGCTCCGGACTACTTTTAACGTTTTTCCCAGCAAAATTAAGCACCTTCTCCAATGCTCCAGACTACTATTCACTTTCTTCCCAGCAAAATTAACCACCATCCAGCATGATCCGGACTACGTTTTTCTTTCTTCAACTAAAAACTTAAATTTAAAAATAATAAAAACTAAGCCCATTTCAACATACTCCAGACCACGTTGTTTCGTATAACAAATCAAAGGTAAGCACCATCCACAATGCTCCGGACTACTTTTTACGTTCTTCCCAGCAAAATTAAGCACCTTCTCCAATGCTCCAGACTACTATTCACTTTCTTCCCAGCAAAATTAAGCACCATCCAGCATGATCCGGACTACGTTTGTCTTTATTCAACTAAAAACTTAAATTAAAAAATAATTAAAACTAAGCCCAATTCAACATGCTTCAGACCACGTTGTTTCGTATTACAAATCAAAGGTAAGCACCATCCACAATGCTCCGGACTACTTTTTACGTTCTTCCCATCAAAATTAAGCACCTTCTCCAATGCTCCAGACTACTATTCACTTTCTTCCCAGCAAAATTAAGCACCATCCAGCATGATCCGGACTGCGTTTTTCTTTATTCAACTAAAAACTTAAATTAAAAAATAATTAAAACTAAGCCCAATTCAACATGCTTCAGACCACGTTGTTTCGTATTACAAATCAAAGGTAAGCACCATCCACAATGCTCCGGACTACTTTTAACGTTTTTCCCAGCAAAATTAAGCACCTTCTCCAATGCTCCAGACTACTATTCACTTTCTTCCCAGCAAAATTAACCACCATCCAGCATGATCCGGACTACGTTTTTCTTTCTTCAACTAAAAACTTAAATTTAAAAATAATAAAAACTAAGCCCATTTCAACATACTCCAGACCACGTTGTTTCGTATAACAAATCAAAGGTAAGCACCATCCACAATGCTCCGGACTACTTTTTACGTTCTTCCCAGCAAAATTAAGCACCTTCTCCAATGCTCCAGACTACTATTCACTTTCTTCCCAGCAAAATTAAGCACCATCCAGCATGATCCGGACTACGTTTGTCTTTATTCAACTAAAAACTTAAATTAAAAAATAATTAAAACTAAGCCCAATTCAACATGCTTCAGACCACGTTGTTTCGTATTACAAATCAAAGGTAAGCACCATCCACAATGCTCCGGACTACTTTTTACGTTCTTCCCATCAAAATTAAGCACCTTCTCCAATGCTCCAGACTACTATTCACTTTCTTCCCAGCAAAATTAAGCACCATCCAGCATGATCCGGACTGCGTTTTTCTTTATTCAACTAAAAACTTAAATTAAAAAATAATTAAAACTAAGCCCAATTCAACATGCTTCAGACCACGTTGTTTCGTATTACAAATCAAAGGTAAGCACCATCCACAATGCTCCGGACTACTTTTAACGTTTTTCCCAGCAAAATTAAGCACCTTCTCCAATGCTCCAGACTACTATTCACTTTCTTCCCAGCAAAATTAACCACCATCCAGCATGATCCGGACTACGTTTTTCTTTCTTCAACTAAAAACTTAAATTTAAAAATAATAAAAACTAAGCCCATTTCAACATACTCCAGACCACGTTGTTTCGTATAACAAATCAAAGGTAAGCACCATCCACAATGCTCCGGACTACTTTTTACGTTCTTCCCAGCAAAATTAAGCACCTTCTCCAATGCTCCAGACTACTATTCACTTTCTTCCCAGCAAAATTAAGCACCATCCAGCATGATCCGGACTACGTTTGTCTTTATTCAACTAAAAACTTAAATTAAAAAATAATTAAAACTAAGCCCAATTCAACATGCTTCAGACCACGTTGTTTCGTATTACAAATCAAAGGTAAGCACCATCCACAATGCTCCGGACTACTTTTTACGTTCTTCCCATCAAAATTAAGCACCTTCTCCAATGCTCCAGACTACTATTCACTTTCTTCCCAGCAAAATTAAGCACCATCCAGCATGATCCGGACTGCGTTTTTCTTTATTCAACTAAAAACTTAAATTAAAAAATAATTAAAACTAAGCCCAATTCAACATGCTTCAGACCACGTTGTTTCGTATTACAAATCAAAGGTAAGCACCATCCACAATGCTCCGGACTACTTTTAACGTTTTTCCCAGCAAAATTAAGCACCTTCTCCAATGCTCCAGACTACTATTCACTTTCTTCCCAGCAAAATTAAGCACCATCCAGCATGATCCGGACTACGTTTTTCTTTCTTCAACTAAAAACTTAAATTAAAAAATAATTAAAACTAAGCCCAATTCAACATGCTTCAGACCACGTTGTTTCGTATTACAAACCAAAGGTAAGCACCATCCACAATGCTCCGGACTACTTTTTACGTTCTTCCCAGCAAAATTAAGCACCTTCTCCAATGCTCCAGACTACTATTCACTTTCTTCCCAGCTAAATTAAGCACCATCCAGCATGATCCGGACTACGTTTTTCTTTCTTCAACTAAAAACTTAAATTAAAAAATAATTAAAACTAAGCCCAATTCAACATGCTCCAGACCACGTTGTTTCGTATTACAAATCAAAGGTAAGCACCATCCACAATGCTCCGGCCTACTTTTTACTTTCTTCCCAGCAAAATTAAGCACCTTCTCCAATGCTCCAGACTACTATTCACTTTCTTCCCAGCTAAATTAAGCACCATCCAGCATGATCCGGACTACGTTTTTCTTTCTTTAACTAAAAACTTAAATTAATAAAAAAATAAAAACTAAGCCCGATTCAACATGCTTCAGACCACGTTGTTTCGTATTTCCAAGCAAAGGTAAGCACCATTCACAATGCTCCGGACTACTTTTTACGTTCTTCCCAGCAAAATTAAGCACCTTCTCCAATGCTCCAGACTACTATTCACTTTCTTCCCAGCAAAATTAAGCACCATCCTGCGTGATCCGGACTACGTTTTTCTTTCTTTAACTAAAAACTTAAATTAAAAAAAAATAAAAATTAACCCCAATTCAACATGCTCCAGACCACGTTGTTTCGTATTACAAATCAAAGGTAAGCACCATCCACAATGCTCCGGACTGCTTTTAACGTTCTTCCCAGCAAAATTAAGCACCTTCTCCAATGCTCCAGACTACTATTCACTTTCTTCCCAGCTAAATTAAGCACCATCCAGCATGATCCGGACTACGTTTTTCTTTCTTCAACTTAAAACTTAAATTAAAAAAAAATAAAAACTAAGCCCAATTCAACATGCTTCAGACCACGTTGTTTCGTATTTCCAAGCTAAGGTAAGCACCATCCACAATGCTCCGGACTGCTTTTAACGTTCTTCCCAGCAAAATTAAGCACCTTCCCCAATGCTCCAGACTACTTTTCACTTTCTTCCCAGCAAAATTAAGCACCATCCAGCATGATCCGGACTACGTTTTTCATTCTTTAAAAGGTAAGCACCATCCACAATGCTCCGGACTGCTTTTCTTCCTAGCAAAATTAAGCACCTTCTCCAATGCTCCAGGACTACTACTCACTTTCTTCTCAGCAAAATTAAGCACCATCCAACATGATCCGGACTACGTTTTTCATTCTTGAACTTAAAACTTAAATTTAAAAAAAAATCAAAACTAAGCCCAATTCAACATGCTTCAGGCCACGTTGTTTCGTATTTCCAAGCAAAGGTAAGCACCATCCACAATGCTCCGGACTACTTTTTACGTTCTTCCCAGCAAAATTTAGCACCTTCTCCAATGCCCCAGACTACTATTCACTTTCTTCCCAGCAAAATTAAGCACCATCCACCATGATCCGGACTACGTTTTTCTTTCTTTAACTAAAAACTTAATTTAAAAAATAATTAAAACTAAGCCCAATTCAACATGCTTCAGACCACGTTGTTTCGTATTACAAATCAAAGGTAAGCACCATCCACAATGCTCCGGACTGCTTTTAACGTTCTTCCCAGCAAAATTAAGCACCTTCTCCAATGCTCCAGACTACTTTTCACTTTCTTCCCAGCAAAATTAAGCACCATCCAGCATGATCCGGACTACGTTTTTCATTCTTTAACTAAAAACTTAAATTAAAAAAAAATAAAAATTAACCCCAATTCAACATGCTTCAGACCATGTTTTTCGTATTACAAATCAAAGGTAAGCACCATCCACAATGCTCCGGACTGCTTTTCTTCCTAGCAAAATTAAGCACCTTCTCCAATGCTCCAGGACTACTACTCACTTTCTTCTCAGCAAAATTAAGCACCATCCAACATGATCCGGACTACGTTTTTCATTCTTGAACTTAAAACTTAAATTTAAAAAAAAATTAAAACTAAGCCCAATTCAACATGCTTCAGGCCACGTTGTTTCGTATTTCCAAGCAAAGGTAAGCACCATCCACAATGCTCCGGACTACTTTTTACGTTCTTCCCAGCAAAATTTAGCACCTTCTCCAATGCTCCAGACTACTATTCACTTTCTTCCCAGCAAAATTAAGCACCATCCAGCATGATCCGGACTACGTTTTTCTTTCTTCAACTAAAAACTAAAATTAAAAAATAATTAAAACTAAACCCAATTCAACATGCTTCAGACCACGTTGTTTCGTATTACAAATCAAAGGTAAGCACCATCCACAATGCTCCGGACTGCTTTTAACGTTTTTCCCAGCAAAATTAAGCACCATCCAACATGATCCGGACTACGGTTTTCTTTCTTCAACTAAAAACTTAATTTAAAAAATTATTAAAACTAAGCCCAATTCAACATGCTTCAGACCACGTTGTTTCGTATTACAAATCAAAAGTAAGCACCATCCACAATGCTCCGGACTGCTTTTCTTCCTAGCAAAATTAAGCACCTTCTCCAATGCTCCAGACTACTTTTCACTTTCTTCCCAGCAAAATTAAGCACCATCCAGCATGATCCGGACTACGTTTTTCATTCTTTAACTAAAAACTTAAATTTAAAAAAATAAAAACTAAGCCCGATTCAACATGCTTTAGACCACGTTGTTTCGTATAACAAATCAAAGGTAAGCACCATCCACAATGCTCCGGACTACTTTTAACGTTCTTCCCAGCAAAATTAAGCACCTTCTCCAATGCTCCAGACTACTTTTCACTTTCTTCCCAGCAAAATTAAGCACCATCCAGCATGATCCGGACTACGTTTTTCTTTCTTAAACTAAAAACTTAAATTTAAAAAAAATAAAAACTAAGCCCGATTCAACATGCTTTAGACCACGTTGTTTCGTATAACAAATCAAAGGTAAGCACCATCCACAATGCTCCGGACTACTTTTAACGTTCTTCCCAGCAAAATTAAGCACCTTCTCCAATGCTCCAGACTACTTTTCACTTTCTTCCCAGTAAAATTAAGCACCATCCAACATGATCCGGACTACGTTTTTCTTTCTTCAACTAAAAACATAAATTTAAAAAAAATAAAAATTAACCCCAATTCAACATGCTTCAGACCACGTTGTTTCGTATTACAAATCAAAGGTAAGCACCATCCACAATGCTCCGGACTGCTTTTAACGTTCTTCCCAGCAAAATTAAGCACCTTCTCCAATGCTCCAGACTACTATTCACTTTCTTCCCAGCAAAATTAAGCACCATCCAGCATGATCCGGACTACGTTTTTCTTTCTTTAACTAAAAACTTAAATTTAAAAAAAAATAAAAACTAAGCCCATTTCAACATGCTTTAGACCACGTTGTTTCGTATTACAAATCAAAGGTAAGCACCATCCACAATGCTCCGGACTACTTTTAACGTTCTTCCCAGCAAAATTAAGCACCTTCTCCAATGCTCCAGACTACTTTTCACTTTCTTCCCAGCAAAATTAAGCACCATCCAGCATGATCCGGACTACGTTTTTCTTTCTTTTACTAAAAACTTAAATTTAAAAAAAATAAAAACTAAGCCCGATTCAACATGCTTCAGACCACGTTTTTTCGTATTTCCAAGCAAAGGTAAGCACCATCCACAATGCTCCGGACTACTTTTAACGTTCTTCCCAGCAAAATTAAGCACCTTCTCCAATGCTCCAGACTTCTTTTCACTTTCTTCCCAGCAAAATTAAGCACCATCCAGCATGTTCCGGACTAAGTTTTTCTTTCTTTAACTAAAAACTTAAATTTAAAAAAAAATAAAAACTAACCCCGATTCAACATGCTTCAGACCACGTTGTTTCGTATTTCCAAGCAAAGGTAAGCACCATCCACAATGCTCCGGCCTACTTTTTACGTTCTTCCCAGCAAAATTAAGTACCTTCTCCAATGCTCCAGACTACTTTTCGCTTTCTTCCCAGCAAAATTAAGCACCATCCAACATGCTCCGGACTACGTTTTTCGTTCTTTAACTAAAAACTTTTAAAAAAACTTAGCCCAATTCAACATGCTTTAGACCATGTTTTTCGTTCTTCCAAGCAATTGTAAGCACCATTAAAATTGCTCCGGACTACTTTTTACGTTCTTCCAAGCAAAATTAAGTACGTTCTCCAATGCTCCAGACTTCTTTTACGTTCTTCTAAACAAAATTAAGTACCATCCAACATGCTCCGGACTACGTATTTCTTTCTTCAATTTAAAACTTAAATAAAAAAAAACTTAGATCAATTCAACATGCTTCAGACCACGTTTTTTGTTCTACCAAGCAAAGGTAAGCACCATCCACCATGCTCCATACTACTATCTACGTTCTTCCAAGCAAAATTAGGCACCTTCTCCGATGCTCCATACTACTTTTTACGTTCTTCCAAGCAAAATTAAAAACCATCCAACATGCTCCGGACTACGTTTTTCTTTCTTTAACTAAAAACTTACAAAAAAAAACTTAGATCAATTCAACATGCTTCAGACCACGTTTTTTGTTCTTCCAAGCAAAGGTAAGCACCGTCCACAATGCTCCATACTTCTTTTTACGTTCTTCCAAGCAAAATTAAGCACCTTCTTCAATGCTCCATACTACTTTTTACGTTCTTCCAAGCAAAATTAAGAACCATCCAACATGCTCCGGACTACGTTTTTCTTTCTTTAACTAAAAACTAAAAAAAAAAAACTTAGATCAATTCAACATGCTTCATACCACGTTTTTTGTTCTTCCAAGCAAAGGTAAGCACCATCCACCTTGCTCCATACTACTTTTTACGTTCTTCCAAGCAAAATAAGGCACCTTCTCCAATGCTCCAGACTACTTTTTACGTTCTTCCAAGCAAAAAAAAGAACCATCCAACATGCTCCGGACTTCGTTTTTCTTTCTTTAACTAAAATCTTAAAAAAAAAAACTTAGATCAATTCAACATGCTTCAGTACACGTTTTTTGTTCTTCCAAGCAAAGGTAAGCACCATCCACAATGCTCCATACTACTTTTTACGTTCTTCCCAGCAAAATTAAGCACCTTCTCCAATGCTCCATACTACTTTTTACGTTCTTCCAAGCAAAATTAAGAACCATCCAACATGCTCCGGACTACGTTTTTCTTTCTTTAACTAAAAACTAAAAAAAAAAAAACTTAGATCAAATCAACATGCTTCAGACCTCGTTTTTTGTTCTTCCAAGCAAAGGTAAGCACCATCCACAATGCTCCATACTTCTTTTTACGATCTTCCAAGCAAAATTAAGCACCTTCTCCAATTCTCTAGACTACTTTTTACGTTCTTCCAAGCAAAATTAAGAACCATCCAACATGCTCCGGGATATGTTTTTCTTTCTTTATCTAAAAACCTAAAAAAAAAAACTTAGATCAATTCAACATGCTTCAGACCTCGTTTTTTGTTCTTCCAAGCAAAGGTAAGCACCATCCACAATGCTCCATACTACTTTTTACGATCTTCCAAGCAAAATTGAGCACCTTCTCCAATGCTCCATACTACTTTTTAAGTTCTTCCAAGCAAAATTAAGAACCATCCAACATGCTCCGGACTTCGTTTTTCTTTCTTTATCTAAAAACTTAAAAAAAAAACTTAGATCAATTCAACATGCTTCAGACCTCGTTTTTTGTTCTTCCAAGCAAAGGTAAGCACCATCCACAATGCTCCATACTACTTTTTACGTTCTTCCAAGCAAAATTAAGCACCTTCTCCAATGCTCCATACTACTTTTTACGTTCTTCCAAGCAAAATTAAGAACCATCCAACATGCTCCGGACTACGTTTTTCTTTCTTTAACTAAAAACTAAAAAAAAAAAAACTTAGATCAAATCAACATGCTTCCAACCACGTTTTTTGTTCTTCCAAGCAAAGGTAAGCACCATCCACAATACTCCATACTACTTTTTACGTTCTTCCAAGCAAAATTAAGCACCTTCTCCAATTCTCTAGACTACTTTTTACGTTCTTCCAAGCAAAATTAAGAACCATCCAACATGCTCCGGACTACGTTTTTCTTTCTTTTACTAAAAACTAAAAAAAAAAAAACTTAGATCAATTCAACATGCTTCAGACCTCGTTTTTTGTTCTTCCAAGCAAAGGTAAGCACCATCCACAATACTCCATACTACTTTTTACGTTCTTCCAAGCAAAATTAAGCACCCTCTCCAATTCTCTAGATTACTTTTTACGTTCTTCCAAGCAAAATTAAGAACCATCCAACATGCTCCGGACTACGTTTTTCTTTCTTTTACTACAAACTTAAAAAAAAAAACTTAGATCAATTCAACATGCTTCAGACCTCGTTTTTTGTTCTTCCAAATAAAGGTAAGCACCATCCACAATACTCCATACTACTTTTTACGTTCTTCCAAGCAAAATTAAGCACCCTCTCCAATTCTCTAGATTACTTTTTACGTTCTTCCAAGCAAAATTAAGAACCATCCAACATGCTCCGGGATATGTTTTTCTTTCTTTATCTAAAAACTTAAAAAAAAAACTTAGATCAATTCAACATGCTTCAGACCTCGTTTTTTGTTCTTCCAAGCAAAGGTAAGCACCATCCACAATGCTCCATACTACTTTTTACGTTCTTCCAAGCAAAATTAAGCACCTTCTAAAATTCTCTAGACTACTTTTTACGTTCTTCCAAGCAAAATTAAGAACCATCCAACATGCTCCGGACTACGTTTTTCTTTCTTTTACTAAAAACTTAAATAAAAAAAACTTAGATCAATTCAACATGCTTCAGACCTCGTTTTTTGTTCTTCCAAGCAAAGGTAAGCACCATCCACAATGCTCCATACTACTTTTTACGTTCTTCCAAGCAAAATTAAGCACCTTCTCCAATTCTCTAGACTACTTTTTACGTTCTTCCAAGCAAAATTAAGAACCATCCAACATGCTCCGGACTACGTTTTTCTTTCTTTTACTAAAAACTTAAATAAAAAAAACTTAGATCAATTCAACATGCTTCAGACCACGTTTTTTGTTCTTCCAAGCAAAGGTGAGCACCAACCACAATACTCCATACTACTATCGACGTTCTTCCAAGCAAAATTAAGCACCTTCTCCAATGCTCCATACTTTTTACGTTCTTCCAAGCAAAAAAAAGAACCATCCAACATGCTCCGGACTACGTTTTTCTTTCTTTTACTAAAAACTTACAAAAAAAAACTTAGATCAATTCAACATGCTTCAGACCTCGTTTTTTGTTCTTCCAAGCAAAGGTAAGCACCATCCACAATGCTCCATACTACTTTTTACGTTCTTCCAAGCAAAATTAAGCACCTTCTCCAATTCTCTAGACTACTTTTTACGTTCTTCCAAGCAAAATTAAAAACCATCCAACATGCTCCGGACTACGTTTTTCTTTCTTTTACTAAAAACTTAAATAAAAAAAACTTAGATCAATTCAACATGCTTCAGACCACGTTTTTTGTTCTTCCAAGCAAAGGTAAGCACCATCCACAATGCTCAAGACTACTTTTTACGTTCTTCCAAGCAAAATTAAGCACCTTCTACAATGCTCCGGACTACTTTTTATGTTCTTTCAAACAAAATTAAGAACCATCCAATATGCTCCGGACTACGTTTTTCTTTCTTTAAATAAAAACTTAAAAAAAAAACTTAGATCAATTCAACATGCTTCAGACAACGTTTTTTGTTCTTCGAAGCAAAGGTAAGCACCATCCACCTTGCTCCATACTACTATCTACGTTCTTTAAAGCAAAATTAAGAACCTTCTCCAATGCTCTAGATTACTTTTTACGTTTTTCTAAGCAAAATTAAGAACCATCCAACCTGCTCCGGACTACGTTTTTCTTTCTTTAAATAAAAACTAAAAAAAAAAAAACTTAGATCAATTCAACATGCTTCAGATCACGTTTTTTGTTTTTCGAAGCAAAGGTAAGCACCATCCACAATGCTCCAGACTACTTTTACGTTCTTCCAAGCAAAATAAGGCACCTTCTCCAATGCTCCGGACTACTTTTTACGTTCTTCCAAGCAAAATGAAGAACCTTCTCCAATGCTCCGGACTACTTTTTACGTTCTTCCAAGCAAAACTTAGAACCATCAAACATGCTCCAGACTACGTTTTTCTTTCTTTAAATAAAAACTTAAAAAAAAAACTTAGATCAATTCAACATGCTTCAGACCACGTTTTTTGTTCTTCGAAGCAAAGGTAAGCACCATCCACCTTGCTCCATACTACTATCTACGTTCTTCCAAGCAAAATTAAGCACCTTCTCCAATGCTCTATACTACTTTTAACGTTCTTCCAAGCAAAATTAAGAACCATCCAACATGCTCCGGACTACGTTTTTCTTTCTTTAAATAAAAACTTAAAAAAAAAACTTAGATCAATTCAACATGCTTCAGATCACGTTTTTTGTTTTTCGAAACAAAGGTAAGCACCATCCACCTTGCTCCATACTACTTTTACGTTCTTCCAAGCAAAATAAGGCACCTTCTCCAATGCTCCGGACTACTTTTTACGTTCTTCCAAGCAAAATGAAGAACCTTCTCCAATGCTCCGGACTACTTTTAACGTTCTTCCAAGCAAAATTAGGAACCATCCAACATGCTCCGGACTACGTTTTTCTTTCTTTAAATAAAAACTTAAAAAAAAAACTTAGATCAATTCAACATGCTTCAGACCACGTTTTTTGTTCTTCGAAGCAAAGGTAAGCACCATCCACCTTGCTCCATACTACTATCTACGTTCTTTAAAGCAAAATTAAGAACCTTCTCCAATGCTCTAGATTACTTTTTACGTTTTTCTAAGCAAAATTAAGAACCATCCAACCTGCTCCGGACTACGTTTTTCTTTCTTTAAATAAAAACTAAAAAAAAAAAAAACTTAGATCAATTCCACATGCTTCAGACTACGTTTTTTGTTCTTCGAAGCAAAGGTAAGCACCATCCACCTTGCTCCATACTACTATCTACGTTCTTCCAAGCAAAATTAAGCACCTTCTAAAATGCTCTAGATTACTTTTTACGTTTTTCTAAGCAAAATTAGGAACCATTCAACCTGCTCCGGACTACGTTTTTCTTTCTTTAAATAAAAACTTAAAAAAACAAAACTTAGATCAATTCAACATGCTTCAGACCACGTTTTTTGTTCTTCGAAGCAAAGGTAAGCACCATCCACCTTGCTCCATACTACTATCTACGTTCTTTAAAGCAAAATTAAGAACCTTCTCCAATGCTCTAGATTACTTTTTACGTTTTTCTAAGCAAAATTAAGAACCATCCAACCTGCTCCGGACTACGTTTTTCTTTCTTTAAATAAAAACTAAAAAAAAAAAAAACTTAGATCAATTCCACATGCTTCAGACTACGTTTTTTGTTCTTCGAAGCAAAGGTAAGCACCATCCACCTTGCTCCATACTACTATCTACGTTCTTTAAAGCAAAATTAAGAACCTTCTAAAATGCTCTAGATTACTTTTTACGTTTTTCTAAGCAAAATTAGGAACCATTCAACCTGCTCCGGACTACGTTTTTCTTTCTTTAAATAAAAACTTAAAAAAACAAAACTTAGATCAATTCAACATGCTTCAGACCACGTTTTTTGTTCTTCGAAGCAAAGGTAAGCACCATCCACCTTGCTCCATACTACTATCTACGTTCTTCCAAGCAAAATTAAGCACCTTCTCCAATGCTCTAGATTACTTTTTACGTTTTTCTAAGCAAAATTAAGAACCATCCAACCTGCTCCGGACTACGTTTTTCTTTCTTTAAATAAAAACTAAAAAAAAAAAAACTTAGATCAATTCAACATGCTTCAGACTACGTTTTTTGTTCTTCGAAGCAAAGGTAAGCACCATCCACCTTGCTCCATACTACTATCTACGTTCTTCCAAGCAAAATTAAGCACCTTCTCCAATGCTTCATACTACTTTTAACGTTCTTCCAAGCAAAATTAGGAACCATCCAACCTGCTCCGGACTACGTTTTTCTTTCTTTAAATAAAAACTTAAAAAAAAAAAACTTAGATCAATTCAACATGCTTCAGACTACGTTTTTTGTTCTTCGAAGCAAAGGTAAGCACCATCCACCTTGCTCCATACTACTATCTACGTTCTTCCAAGCAAAATTAAGCACCTTCTCCAATGCTTCATACTACTTTTAACGTTCTTCCAAGCAAAATTAGGAACCATCCAACATGCTCCGGACTACGTTTTTCTTTCTTTAAATAAAAACTAAAAAAAAAACTTAGATCAATTCAACATGCTTCAGACCACGTTTTTTGTTCTTCGAAGCAAAGGTAAGCACCATCCACCTTGCTCCATACTACTATCTACGTTCTTTAAAGCAAAATTAAGAACCTTCTCCAATGCTCTAGATTACTTTTTACGTTTTTCTAAGCAAAATTAAGAACCATCCAACCTGCTCCGGACTACGTTTTTCTTTCTTTAAATAAAAACTAAAAAAAAAAAAAACTTAGATCAATTCCACATGCTTCAGACTACGTTTTTTGTTCTTCGAAGCAAAGGTAAGCACCATCCACCTTGCTCCATACTACTATCTACGTTCTTCCAAGCAAAATTAAGCACCTTCTAAAATGCTCTAGATTACTTTTTACGTTTTTCTAAGCAAAATTAGGAACCATTCAACCTGCTCCGGACTACGTTTTTCTTTCTTTAAATAAAAACTTAAAAAAACAAAACTTAGATCAATTAAACATGCATCAGACCACGTTTTTTGTTCTTCGAAGCAAAGGTAAGCACCATCCACCTTGCTCCATACTACTATCTACGTTCTTCCAAGCAAAATTAAGCACCTTCTAAAATGCTCTAGATTACTTTTTACGTTTTTCTAAGCAAAATTAGGAACCATTCAACCTGCTCCGGACTACGTTTTTCTTTCTTTAAATAAAAACTTAAAAAAACAAAACTTAGATCAATTCAACATGCTTCAGACCACGTTTTTTGTTCTTCGAAGCAAAGGTAAGCACCATCCACCTTGCTCCATACTACTATCTACGTTCTTCCAAGCAAAATTAAGAACCTTCTCCAATGCTCTAGATTACTTTTTACGTTTTTCTAAGCAAAATTAAGAACCATCCAACCTGCTCCGGACTACGTTTTTCTTTCTTTAAATAAAAACTAAAAAAAAAAAAACTTAGATCAATTCAACATGCTTCAGACTACGTTTTTTGTTCTTCGAAGCAAAGGTAAGCACCATCCACCTTGCTCCATACTACTATCTACGTTCTACCAAGCAAAATTAAGCACCTTCTCCAATGCTTCATACTACTTTTAACGTTCTTCCAAGCAATATTAGGAACCATCCAACATGCTCCGGACTACGTTTTTCTTTCTTTAAATAAAAACTTAAAAAAAAAAACTTAGATCAATTCAACATGCTTCAGACCACGTTTTTTGTTCTTCGAAGCAAAGGTAAGCACCATCCACCTTGCTCCATACTACTATCTACGTTCTTTAAAGCAAAATTAAGAACCTTCTCCAATGCTCTAGATTACTTTTTACGTTTTTCTAAGCAACATTAAGAACCATCCAACCTGCTCCGGACTACGTTTTTCTTTCTTTAAATAAAAACTAAAAAAAAAAAAACTTAGATCAATTCAACATGCTTCAGACCACGTTTTTTGTTCTTCGAAGCAAAGGTAAGCACCATCCACCTTGCTCCATACTACTATCTACGTTCTTCCAAGCAAAATTAAGCACCTTCTCCAATGCTTCATACTACTTTTAACGTTCTTCCAAGCAAAATTAGGAACCATCCAACCTGCTCCGGACTACGTTTTTCTTTCTTTAAATAAAAACTTAAAAAAAAAAACTTAGATCAATTCAACATGCTTCAGACTACGTTTTTTGTTCTTCGAAGCAAAGGTAAGCACCATCCACCTTGCTCCATACTACTATCTACGTTCTTCCAAGCAAAATTAAGCACCTTCTCCAATGCTTCATACTACTTTTAACGTTCTTCCAAGCAAAATTAGGAACCATCCAACATGCTCCGGACTACGTTTTTCTTTCTTTAAATAAAAACTAAAAAAAAAAAAACTTAGATCAATTCAACATGCTTCAGACCACGTTTTTTGTTCTTCCAAGCAAAGGTAAGCACCATCCACCTTGCTCCATACTACTATCTACGTTCTTCCAAGCAAAATTAAGCACCTTCTCCAATGCTCTAGATTACTTTTTACGTTTTTCTAAGCAAAATTAAGAACCATCCAACCTGCTCCGGACTACGTTTTTCTTTCTTTAAATAAAAACTAAAAAAAAAAAAACTTAGA